>NW_006160028.1:6334835-6352877 GCF_000334495.1 Tupaia belangeri chinensis
GGCAAAGCAAAGCCACGGAAATAGCATGGAGTGGGCGCAGCCTCCTTAGCGCCTCCTTACAGGAACTCGGGGCAGTTGGCCTGATCCGTGACCGTCATCTTCTCAATGTCGATGTCATTCGAAGTCAGGATATCTTTTAGGTAGGACACTGTTTCTGGAGGGAGGTAAGGGTTTCTCCCCAAGATCCAGACATGGTCCATGTGAAAGAGCCAGATGATCGTGGTGCAGGAGTACACGAGGGCGTAGTTCTCGTAGTCGGTGGCCAGGACCCAGTACGGTGCCGAGGGCATAACTGACGACCAGAGGAAGGCAGCGTTAGGGGGACGGGGACAAGAAAAGCCTCTGGACACTCCCACATGGCAGACCACGGTTTGAGTCCCAGACCTGGTTGGCTTGCTTTCTCACTTTCTCTCTCTCTCTCTGGTCAAATTAAAATAAATGAATGAATAAAATGAAATAAATAATTATTTTAAAAGAAAGAAAGAAAGAAAGAAAGAAAGAAAGAAAGAAAGAAAGAAAAGACAGACCTCACTCAGCACTCTGGAAGCCAGGCTCTGGAGTTCTTTTTCTTCTAGCTGAGTAGTTCTTAACTCTGGCTTCATGGGGGAGTCATTTGGGAGCTTTGAAGGACATTAAGACACTTCCCCA
The DNA here is from genome assembly GCF_000334495.1 of Tupaia belangeri chinensis. NCBI lineage: Eukaryota > Metazoa > Chordata > Mammalia > Scandentia > Tupaiidae > Tupaia > Tupaia belangeri. Next base: position 6,335,484 of record NW_006160028.1, read on the forward strand.
CCCTTACCTAGATTTGTTTTCTTTCTTTAACTAGAGGGTATACACGCTTACCTGACAGAGACAAAGAGAGAGTGGAGAAAGCATCTCCCAAGGGACATAGGACATGCCACAATCCCCTCTCTTCCACCTCTTGCTTCTTTCAGGATTCTAGGCACACATACACGCCCAGGAATGTTTCTCCAGCCTCTGCGCAGGGCAGTGGGTGCTCTGGCTGTCTCAACCCCCAGGCCACAGAGCTGCCCTTAGATTTAGTTTTTTGTTTTTTTTTTTCCTGTATGATCTTCATTAATCTTTCCACTTTTGAAACTTGCTGGCATCAGATTAGAGAGTCGTGGAGGTTTGTAGTCAAGAGGCGGTTTGCTCCTGGGTACTGAGCATCCTGCTTCCTCCTACTCTACATAACCTCCAGGACCAGTCCGTGGCCTGGTGGTTGCATGGGCTGGATCTCACATGGCCAACAGTATGGTTTGAGTCCTGGACCTGACAGCCTGAGAAACACACCGGGTGCATGTGCATGTCTGAGCACAGTCTGGCACAAAGGGAGACGTGGAGCAGGCATGCCGGCATGACCATCCCCTATGGGCGTGGGGTGCTTCCTCCCTTTCTCTCTCTCTGCACATACCTTCAGGCAAATTAAAACAAAACAAAACCTCCTATGTCTGCCAGCTCAAGAGAATAAGTCATGAGTGACCTGAGATGCTGTTGGAGAAAGGGGCAGCGTGGGAGTGGCTGGGGCCTGGCTGGGTGTCAGGGACCCATAGTTAGTGTAATGGCTATGTTGCTGGACTCCCACGTAGTCGACCGTGGTTTGCGTCCCAGACCCGGTGGCTTAAAACACACGCCGGGCGCGTGTGCATGCGTGCCCAAGATCCCGCTGAGAGGAGAATGGAGGAGAAGGGATTGCGGCGTGACCATCCCCCCTGGGTGGTGATTTCTCGCTTTCTGTCTCTATGTCTCTCTCTGTCTGTCTGGCGAGCACATGCGCCCTATAGCGAAAACCTCTCTCTCAAAAAAAAAAAAAAAAGGGACCCAGCTGGTTATCAGGACACCACAAGGGGGCTGGCCTGGCTGACCACCCACTGAGGTCCCTCCTGCCTCTGCCTTCATTTATAAAACACAGGAGACACCTGGAAGAAGTCTGGATGGAAGCCCAGGCAGAGGGGTGCTTCCAGCTCACCTTTCTAACACGCTTGTCGCCCTGCCTGCCTCACTCTCCCAGAGAGTGTGTTACAGTCATCTTCATCTGCTAGCTATGGATTTCAGCTGCTTTGCATTTCCCCAGCTGGACTGAGAACTCTTGAGCACTGAGTGATTTTTCAAAATGTCTCCCACCTCTTCCCACAGCAGTATCGCATCCCAGCTGCACCACCCGGGCGTGAACATTCTGTCTTCCTCTTAAAAGGTCCGCCAGGAACACGTTCACCCAGATCATTCTCTCTACAGAGAACTTCCACCTCTTCCGTTAGTAGAAAACTGCTACAGTCTCCTTTTCCTCATGGAGGAAACTTCAAATGCACTAATGTGGCTTCCAAGGCCCTGCCTAACCTTATCCCTACCGCATGTACCCTCCTATGCTCTAGGCTTCTTGCTTCCTTCCTTCCTTCTTTCCTTCCTTTTCTTTCTCTTCCTTCCTTCCTTCCTTCCTTCTCTCTCTCTCCTCTCTCTCTCTCTCTCTTTCTTCCTTTTTTTCTTCCTTTCTTTCTTTATGTGCTCACCAGAGAGACACAGAGGGAAAATGAGAAATCACCCTTCTGGGGGAAAGGCCACACTGTAATCTCATTTCCTCTATATTTCTCTCAGGATTTTGGGCACACACACACATAGCCACTATGTGTGGTTTTCAAGTTGCTGGGTCTGGGACTCGAACCATGGAGTCGGCCATGTGGGCTGCACCTGCTGGCCCATGCTCTATCCTGGCTCCACTTTATCAAGGCCTTGTCCTATGCCAATCCCCCCACCTGGAGCATCCTTTCCCATAATCTTCCAGACCCCCGACAAGGCCCAACAGAACCGTCTAATCCAACCAGAATAGAACCTTCCTCCTCACATTCCTCAGCCAACAGCTCCTGCCTCCCTTTCAGCTGTTCTCCCAGGTTTCCTGATGAAGATTGCGCACGTCATGGTTACCCTGGAAAATACTCAGTTGGGAAGTTGGAGACCCAAATTTAAGTCCCAACCCTCCCTCTAATTAGCCCACGGCCTGCCTACACCACCTAGCCCTCCTGCAAGTCTCTTCTTTCTTTCTAAGAATAACAAGAGACACTAATGCGGACAAAGTCCCTTATGACCTACAGAGTGTGTTATCTATCTTAATGATTCTGGCAGTCATCCCTGGCTTTTTGTTTGTTTGTTCCTTAGGATTTTTTTTTTTTTTTGAGAGGTTTTCACTATAGGGCGCGTGCGCTCGCCAGACAGACAGAGAGAGACAGAGAGACAGAAAGCGAGAAATCATCCCCCCCAGGGGGGATGGCCACGCCGCAATCCCTTCTCCGCTGTTCTCCTCTCAGGATCTTGGGCACACACGCACACGGGCCCGGTGTGAGTTCTAAGCCATTGGGTCCGGGACGCGAACCGCGGTCGACTACGTGGGAGTCCAGTGACATAGCCATTACGCTAACTGCTGGTTCCCTTCCTTAGGTTTTTGCCATAGGACACATGCACTCCCCAGAGAGAGGCAGAAAGAGAGAAAGTGAAAAATCACCCCCCAGGGAGCAATGGCCATGCCACAATTCCTTTTCCTCCATTCCTCTCCTGGGATTTTGGGCGCACACGTATGTGCCCGGTGTGATTCTGTAGGGAGCACCTGTAAGTAGACATAGTCTTTCATGTTTTTGCTGCAGGGCATGCGAAAGCTCTCAACAATCTGCTGCTGGGCTTTACCAATAGAAGGAATCTGAGGCCAGCCAGAGAAGGCCAGGAGAGGCTTGTTTAGAACGACAGAGTGCGCCACAGCTGGAGCACAGGGCTTTGCCTGCTTTACAAAAGAATGAGCTGGTCAAAATCGAAAATCAACACATTTTTAAAAAGCATAGAATGGCTTGGGGCTACCTCAGAGATACCCAGTCCACCCAACCCCCTGCTTTCCTCTATCCTTTCTCAGCCCACAGCTCTTTTCCTCGGGGCACCCCATCTTTTGCCAGGCTGCCAGATTTCAAGCCACTAGATCCAGGACTCAGACTGCAGTAGGCCATGTGGGAGTCAGCATCTCAACCACCATGCCACCTATTGGTGGCAAAATGAGAAAGCACGACCCAGGGTGATGGCCAGGCCACAATCCTTTCTCCTCCACTCTTCTTTTGGCCACACACACACGTGCCAAACGTGTCTTTTAAGTTACCAGGTCAGGGACTGTAACTGTGAAATTGGCCATATAGGATCTAGTCACCCCAAACCCCATGCCACCGGCCGGTCCATCCCTGGCTTATAACGTGAGCTCAGTTCACACACATAGTCACTTGTGTGGGAAGAATTAATTTTTCCTTCCAGCATTCCTCTCTTGGTCTATAAAAGAAGAACTTCCTTTCTGCCTAACACCAAGGACTTGACTGATGTGAGGTCGAAGGATGGCAGAGGTGGGGGTGGGAGGTAACATTTCTCTTGCAGCTGATGTCTTTGGTGTCTTCCGTAGGGGGAGGGGGGCTCCCAAACTCTTTCAGCTTTAGGAAGTCTCACAGGTCTGAGATGAACTCTTCATTGCATCTATCTCCACAGTAAAACTAATACTTGGTCCTTTTTGTGAATTCCTTGGTTAGTTCAGAACTCAGAGGGACAAATACCTAAATTAGTGTCTCTCACAGTCCCCCAAAATGTGATTAGAAAATGACAGAGGGGGCCAGCCCCAGGGCCTAGTGGTTAAGAATGCCGGATCCCACGGAGTCAACTATGGCTCCAATCCCGGCCCCAGTGGCTTGAAAATGAAGCCGGGCACATGTGTGTGCTTGCCCCAAACCCCGATAGGATGAAGAAATGGAGGAAAAGGGATTGTGTTGCAACTACCCCCATTGGGGGGCAGTCTCTCTCTCCCTCTCTCTCTTCCTCCATTTTTCTGGTGAGCATACTCATCCTCTGGCAATTAAAAAAAAAAGCTTGAGTCAGAACTTGCTTCACTGTCTCCTCCTGCTCTAAGCTCTTGTACATATTAGTCATTCTGTTGATATCTACTATTTTTCAGGCCTCAGTTTCCTCTGGGAAATAAAATCGGATTGAGTTTAGCTGGCCCTTTAGCTCAGTGGTTAAGTGCTGTGCGTGGGGAGCTGGATCCTACGTGACTGACCGTGGTTCAAATTCCGGCTTCGGCAGCTTGACAAACATGCCAGGTGTGTGTGCATGCATGCCTCCAATCCTGATGGAAGGAGGAAGAGAGAAAGAAGGATTGTGGTGTGACCACGTTCCACTGGAGGGTGCTTCTCCCTCTCCCTCTCCCTCTCCCTCTCTCTGGCAAGTGCATGTACTCTCTGGCAATTGAAGAAAAAGAGAGAGAGAGAGAGAGAGAGAGAGAGAGAGAGAGGAACTTAGATTAAGTCTCCTATTGCTCGTGCACTGTGTGACCCCGTTTGGGTTGACCTATTGAAACACTGCCTGCAGCTGTGTAGACGTGCCAGTGTCTACAGGGGACATGCACCGAAGGCATGAGGGCCTGCTTGGTCTTGCCATTGCATCCCTAGTGCATGCCGCACCGTAGGGGCTCTGTAAAGATGTACTGAGTCATTACAGATGACACTCTGAAGTGACAGGTGCTCCAATCCGGGGCGCTAGCCTTTGGTTTGCATATCTTCTGTCCCTGAAACCTGAGAGAATGGTATACTTACACCAGAAAAACTTAACTCCCAACTTGGCGGGCTCTGAGAGGTTGGCCTGGGTGGCTTCTCCTTCAATTTGATTCACAGTTCCGTCAGCACTACGAGTAACAAAGAGAACAGTAAAGAAAGAAGGAAAAAGTACACGACTCATCACAAGCCAAGCATCAGGGAAGGGCGAGACAGGACACTGAGAGCCGTGGTGGCCACAGTGTGACTCTGAGGGAGACTCTCAAAGGCAGCAAGGACTGCCCCAGTCCCTGCCTTTCCTTGGTGACTGTCTGAGACCAAGAGGAGGGAGGACAGCTGTCGGGCGGTAAGCGACACCCCAGGATTGGATAATAGGCACTTCAACTCTTTCTTTTTCTTTCTTTTCTTTTCTTTTTTTTTTTTTTAGATTTGTCTTCAATAGTCTGAAAGGCCATTTCCTGTTCCCAGGCTCCTGAGAGAAAGGCAGTAAAAGAGAAGGGAAAAACAACCCAAGATACAAAGAAGCCTCGCTTCTTTAAGAGTGAGAAAGAGGTCAAAGGAACAGGTGCGGACACACTCGCTCACTAGGAATAAAGCAGAGCAGAGCATCCGAAGGTCCGAACGCTGTCTCCTCCTCAGTGATGTCATAGACGTGGTCTGCCCCCTCAAGGGTTCTGAGCTCTGAGACCTCTCCCGGTTAGGCAGGCCCCTCCGTGAGTGTGGACGATTCCCGTCCAGGCCAGGGAAAAGCAGGCAGCGCGGGAACATCGTCCTCCTCTCAGAGAGTCTGAGACAGCCCAGATCTCGGAGCCCTTAGATGTGAAGAAATGCCTCTCCTTATCATCGATACCACCTGACATTGATAATTGGCAGTGTCATTTCTTAATGGTATATAAAATGATGATGTCTTACAATGATGATTTTAGGTGGGGTGAAATGATTTTACCCTTTTGAAGGGACCTGCCCTATTTTGGGGTAACTTCCCACAGTTCCCTGAGTCTAGGAGAGGGGAGAAAAGCCAGAGGGCGGAGGCACTGAGGAGGGTGCTCAGGCAACAGGGGGGTGCCTTCCCAGGGAAGCTTTAGGGGCGCTGCCTACCTGCCCATCAGTCCCCAAGGCCGGGGGGCAGCAGACTAAACCTACAGCAGCAGTCCGTTAGCAAGTAGGAGGGTAGAGCCGTGGTCAGTGGTGATGGGTGTCCTAGAAACCGGACAGTCAGCAAGAGCAGGGAAGGCTGGGAAGTGTACTCTGACATTCCCAGCTATCCTGTCTGTTAATTACCTGGCAGGGCTGGAGACCACGCTCTGCTGTCTCACCTGGGACTCAGACAGCTGGGAAGAGAGTGCTTTACACTACTAGTTACTTCATTTAATGCTCAAATAGTCTGATGGAGGTAGATTCTGTTACTACTGCACAGAGAATGATCAGAACTAAGACTACGTGGTTAGGAAGTGGGAGAGCCAAGATTCGAAATCAGGCAGCCCAACTCCATGTCAGCTGGCTTGCTCTCAAATTCTGGCATGTTGATTAGGTACGTCCTCCTGCTCAGACTCCCCTCTGAGTCCTACACTTATTCTGGACTCCTCCTGGAAGATGAAACTGTACCACTTTCCTGAGCTAAGGAAATTGTCTCCATGTGCTCTAGTGTCTAAACAGGTATAACTCTAGAAGCAGAGCAGCTTAACACTCAGGATACAGTTAAGGGGACTCCTCGCCCTCCGAGAGAGGTGGGGGACCTCATGGGTTTGGAGTTCTGTGTCACTGTCAGACTCTTGATCTCAGAATGGGATAAAATATTTGAAATGAGATCATTGCAACTTTGGGGGCCTACAAAATTCTTGTGAGATCTCCAAGGTACCTGCATCTCAGTTCCTGCACCTTTCCCTGGGATGCTGAAATGAGCTGGAATTTTCTTTAAAGGCCCTCACAATTCGTACTTTTTTCTGGTTCATGCAGGGCCAGGAAATTGGTCCACTGGGTTTTGGCTCACAAGAAGGTTAGTGGCTGATGGGATGGCCACAGAAAAGCCTCTTTGAGTCTAGAAACTTTTAGGCTGGATTGTGATTGTTTTCTGGAGTTGAATACAGTTCTCAGATCTTGTAGGGAAGAGGAAGGACAGTTCACATCTCCCCGGGTTCAAATCTTAGCTTCCTCACATAGCAGTTATGTGACCCTGGGGCAAGTTACTTTACATTCCTGTACCTGTGTCCTCATCCATATATAGGATTAATAATAGCACCTACTGAAACTAGCAGATGGCATAATGGTTATGTTGCTGGATTGTCACGTTGACGGCGGTTCAAGGCCTGGACTGGTGGCTTAAAACATGGCAGACACCTTTGTGTGTATGCCCAAGATCCCGAGAGGAGAGGGGATTGGGGCATGGCCATACCACTGGAGAGTGATTTCTTACTTTCTGTCTCTTTATCTCTCTGTCTCTCCAGCAAGCACACACACTCAATAACAAAAATCTCTCTAAAAAAATGAAAGTTATGTTGCTTGCTAAAATGTACAATTTTGGACCACATATCAGAGGTGGAAGCTCTCAGTAATAAAAATTGACACTGAAAAGCATGAGGCCAGGTGGTGGTGCAGTGGCTAGGACGCAGGAAAGTCCCTGGGTTCCCTCAGCCTGGAACCAGGTGAGGACTGTGGCATGGGGACCTTGTTTGGGGTTCCTCTCTGCTCTCCTTCTCTCTGCCGCTCACAGAGGAAATAATAAGTAGATTTCAAAAAAATAAATTAACAAAAGGAGATGTCATACTTCTAAAGGACATCCTGTTTATCTAATCCAGAATACCTACAGAGTTGTGAAATATATGTATTTGATTTTTTATTATAAAAAAGGAATTCTTTACATTTCTTTCTTTCATAGACAAAGAGAGAGAAAGACAGAGGAATTCTTTACATTTCTTTCATAGACAAAGAGAGAGAAAGACAGGCACACCCAACAGGGTCTCATGCCATGGCCCTGCCCCCAGCACCCCTGCCAGTAGGACAGGTGTGCACGCCCAGCAGGTACAGAACAGCCCGGGAACCAAGCCGCCATCTTTCTCATGGCTGTCTTGCACTGCAGAGCAGTGCACTCCTGCCACACCCCACTGTGCCACCGCGGCTGGCCAAGGAGTTTTGCAATGGATAAAGCTGCCTGCAGATGGAACGACTGTCAGAGTGGGTGCTGAGCTTCCAATTCCTGGGAGCATTGAGCAAAGTTGGATGCCCTCTGTCAGCAGATGGCACAGCAGGGGCCTCTCTTCAGGCTGAAGGTCAGACAAGGTGGCTCCCTGTGTCCTTTGCTGCCAGGGTCTCTTTTGTGTGAAAGCAGGAACCCTGTCAGTTTGGGTTCTTGTGGGGTCCCTGTTGCCTCTCACAGGATCTGATCTACAGAAGGTGCTTGGTAAGTAAGTGGAGAAGAACTGAACAAGTGAGTTGTATTCCTTACCGTCCCTGTCTGCCCAATGTCCAGTCCATCTTAGCTCCTGCCGCCCCCAGCCCGCGGTGCTGGCGTTCCCTGTGACCTGGCTTGCAGGGGCCCCAGTCGCCCCAGGGCAGCGTGCTGCAGGCCGGGCTCTGGCTCCGCTGTCGCAGCCACTCACCTCAGCTCCTGGTTTACTACTTTGATGTTTCCATTGCCCATGAGTGAGTAGTTGGCTTGGATGCAGCTTCCTTTCTCAAAGCTCACTGGGATCTTCTCGATTTCATACCATCTTCCAAGATACTGCAGAGACAACAACAAGCGGGGCAAAAGCCTGTGGCTCTCTGGGGACCTGCAGACTCTTCCCCATTGTTGCCTTTCAGAAAGAGAGCCCTTTCCTGGGGAAGCCGGGCAAAATGGGCTGCATTGTTCTCAGTGCCACTGAGCAAGGTACCGACAGTGACGAGAAGAAGGGAATCGGATGTACGGCGCTGGCTGAATGCACATTCTCACTCCTAAAGAGCTCTTTCTTTAGCTGCGCGCTCCGTTTCCTCTGCAGCCAAGATCTGTGTGAAATTCTAGACTCTAGCAGAGGAGCGGATTGCTCTGGATGCTGTAAAGCACCTTTCATCTCAAACATTTAATGAACCTGCGAGGCAGCTTTGACTTTTGTGTGAAGTCAGCTATGGTCACAGTGGGGTGCCAGGACTCTGGGGTCGGTGGGACTTTCCCCAGATGACCTTGCACAGGGAGTTTGTCACAAAGGCCTTTGGCAGGTGATCAGGATTTCGAAGACCTCTGTCATACTCCCCCAGGGGCTTGCTCTGTCCATCGGTTCAGAATGGAATCACGTTTAAAGGAAATTGTCCTGGGCTGAGGAGGGGAGGGGACTGCACCCTCATGCTGGTGTCCGCGCCTTGCACAGAGACCATGCCGACTGACAACGTCTGTGGAGGGCACTGTGGCAACATCTCACAAAGCTAAAAATACATACACTCTCGGGCTTAGCAATTTTGCTTCTGGGAATGCATCCTCCAGCTATAAGACATGATGTATGTGTAAGGTTATTCTTGCAGTGCTGTTTTAGTAAGCGAAGACAGGAAATAGCCTAAGAGAGCATTAGGAGGAGGCTGGGTAAATGAGTGATGGTCCAAAGAATTCTATACATCCTCTTTTGAAAGAGTGAGATGCAATTATTTCTAAGCTATGTTCCCTGAGAAAAGAGAGAGAGAGAGTCAGGAACCAAGTAGCATATATACGTTAAGTTACCTTTTGTGTAAAGTAGGGGAAAAGGTTATTACATTGGTTTCTATTGCTTTTATAACAAACTACCACAAGCTGAAGACGACATGGCTTCGTTATCCTACAGTTCTGAAAGTCACGGGTCTCACTGGGCTACACTTGGGGTGTGTCTGTGTTCCTTTCTGGAGGCTCCAGGGAAGAATCGTTTTTCCAAGTTCTAGAGACCTGCTTTATTCCTTGACTGGGGGCCACCTTCTGTTTCAGAGCCAGCAAAATCAGTAAATTCTTCTCATGTACATCTCCCTTGCCTCTTATCCTCAGCCAACCCTCTTTCTCTCTAACCACAGCAGGGAAAAACGATCTGCTTTTAAAAATCTACGTGTTTAGATTGGGCCCAATCTGGCCATCGCAAGGTTCATAACTTAATCCTATTTTAGGACGCCGATTTCCATGTAAGAGTAACATTCAAAGATTCCAGGTACTAGAGCATGGGCAGCTTCGGAAGCCCTTATGCCACAGTTATATATGTACAAATGGCCCTCAGTTTATCACGGTTAGAGAGTGACAGTATTTTTACTGTACAATGGTGCAAACGCATTCTGTAGAAACTGAATTTCAAGACCTATATGACATTCTGTTTTTCAGCTTTAGTACAGCATTCAGTTCAACACTTTCTCATAAAGCAGGCTTTGTGTGCGATTCTTTTGTCCAGCTGCGGGTTAATGTGAGTTCTGAGCACATCTTGGGTAGGCGAGGGTGAGCCATGCTGTCTGGTAGATTTGGTGTATTAAGTGCATTTTTGACTTACGATATTTTCAAGGTACAATAGGTTTATAGTTGTAAATTGAGGAGCATCTGCGTTTGCTTGTAGACGTATGTATTATCTCTAAAAAGATGCAGAGTGAACTGTTTTCACTGGTTATTTCTGGGGAGGGAAACTTTATCCTATGTTTTTTCCCTCACAATTTTGAACCATGTGAATAAACTTACCTAGTCAAAATATTAGTTGAAATTATTGCGGAAAGTTAAAAATGTATTAGCAAAACATGATGAAAGGGATGCTCTCAGCTTCACAAAGTCAGAGCCTGAAAGGAGCGCACGCTACACACAGGTGGCAGTATTGCTTCAGTCACATGGCCCTGGGCTTAAACGTCCACCCACAGTCGTGACTGAATTTTCCACTCATTTAGAGAAAAGCACGGCCAGGCATTAAAACCATTGAACGTAATGTTCATTTAAAGCATCAAAGCATAAGTTAAAAGTCAACCGGCTTTATAGACGTCCTCAGAAAAAGCTCCATTTCTAAACATAGTTCTATTACTGCTGAAGTGGCTGTCATGCTTCACCATTAAAACAGAGGTAGCAAGTATTCTAGGAAAGAGGAGACTCGGAAATAAAGATTTATTTTATACCATGCTTCCTCACGACCTCATTATTATTTTCTTTTCAGAGAGGTTTTTGCTATAGGGCGTGTGCGCTCGCCAGCCAGACAGAGAGAGACAGAGACAGAAAGCGAGAAATCACCCCCCAGGAGGGAGGGTCACGCTGCAATCCCTTCTCCTCCACTCTCCTCTCGGGATCTTGGGCACGCACGCACACGCGCCCGGCGTGAGTTTAAGCCATCGGGTCCGGGACATGAACCGTGGTCGGCTACATGGGAGTCTAGCGACATAGCCATGATGCTAACTGCTGGTCCGGACGACCTCATTATTTTTGTGATGGCCTCTTAATTGTACAGTTTCTCTACCAGCATAGAGTACTCAATGTTTAAAACTAATTGTACAAAGAAAGGAGTAAAAATATCTCCAGATGCAGACGACGTATAGAAAACCCTAAGGAATCTAGAGAAAACAAAACAACAAAATTATTTGGTCTAATAAGTTTGGAATGGTTAAAAGATATATTTACTTTTTATATATGGATCTTGTATTTTTATATTTGCAATGAACGATCTAAATAAAATGAAGAAAATTACATATATAATAGCATTAAAATAATAAAATATTTAGGAATAAATTTAACCAAAGAAATGCAAACTTGTACTCTGAAAACTACAAAATATTGTTAAAAGACACTAAAGAAGACTAAGTAAAGGCCAGTAGGTGGCTTGGTGGTTATTAAGGTGCTGACTCCCACATGGCTGCCATGGCTCAAATTCCAGGACTGGCTGCTTGAAAATAACACCAGATGTATGTATGTGCATGTTAGCCCCAGATCCCAAGAGGACAGTGGAGGAGAAGGGATTGCAGCATGGTTATCCCCACTGGGGAGTGATTTCTAACTTTCCCTCTCTCTGTCTCTTTCCGTTTATCTCTGATGAGCACACATACTCTATGGAAAAAAAAAAAGAAAAGAAAAAAGGACCTAAGTAAATTAAAAGACATTTTATATTCATGAATTGGAAAACAATGTTATTGAGATAGGAATACTCCACAAATTGATCTCCAGATTCAATGCAATCTCTTTTAAAGTTCCACCTGGAGGGGTCAATAGGTGGCATGGGTGATTAAGGTGTTGGACTCCCACATGGCTGGCCACGGTTTGAATCCCAGGCCTGGTGACTTGAAAATCACGCTGGGTGCATATGCACGCATACTCAAAATCTGGAGAGGAGAATGGAGGAGAAGGGATTGTGCAGTGGCCATTCCATGTGTGGGGAATCACTCCACCTGGGGTGATTTCTCACTTTCTCTCTCTCTGTCTCTCCAGCGACTGCTCTCACCCTATGGCAAAAATATAAAATAATAAAAAAGTTTCAACTGGCTTTTTTTTTTTGTTTTGCAGAAATTTACACACTGATCCTAAAATTTATATAAAAATACAAAGGACACAGAATAGCCAGAAAGGCAAAGTTGGAGGGTTCATTCATTCTGATTTTAAAACTTACTACAAAGCTTTAACAATCAAGACTGTTTGGTACTGGCGTAAGTATAGACATGTAGATTGATAGAATATAACTGAGAGTTCACAAATAAGCCCTCACGTACATGGTCAATTGATTTTCAACAAGGATGCCAAGACTATTCCATGGAGAAACAATAGTCTTTTCAACAAATGGTGCCGGGACAACTGTCTGTCCTTCCACAGTTACAATGAGTTTGGGCCATTTTGTCACACCACGCACAAAATTTAACTTAAAATGAATCAAAGACTTAACTGTAAGAACGAAAACTATAGGACTATTCAAAGTAAATAATACTGGGGCCGGTGGGTGGCGTGATGGTTGGGGTTCTAGACTCCCACATGGCTGATTGCTGTTTAAGTCTCGGGCCTGGAGACTTGTTTCTTACTTCTCTCTCTCTCTCTCTCTCTCTCTCTCTCGTAAAACAAAGTACCCATGGCAAGTTAAATAATAATAAATAAAATTTTAAAAATAAAAACAAAGTTAATAATACTAATAAATCATGGATTAGGCAACAGAGGTTTTCTTTTTTTTAGAGTTTTTTTTTGGTATGACGCCAAAAACACAAGCAACAAAAGAAATAAGTAGACAATTGGGACTCCATTAGCATTAAAAACTTTTCGACTTCAAGGGGCACATCAATAAAGTGCAAAAACTCACAGTATGATCAAAAGCATGTGTCAATTCTGTATATGGTAAGAGATGTGTGTATAGAATATAGATAGAATTATCACAGTTCTATAATGAGAAGGGATAAATAACCCAATTTAAAAGTGGGCAAAGGATTTGAGTAGCAGATACACGTATGGCCAATAAACACATGAAAAGGTGCTCAATATCATCAATCGTCAAAGATAGAAATGCAAGTAAAAGTCATGAGGTACTGCATTGCATCCACTGAAGATGGCCGCAGTCACAAAAGGTGACAAATGAGTGAGAACATGGGGTATAGTTCTTTCTGTGTCTGGCTTCTTTCTCTCGACATGACATCCTCCAGGTACATTCATTTAATCTCATAGAAGAAGAGGGTATTACAGAACGCTGGTTACCAGATGCTGGGAAGGGTAGCAGGCAGGGGAGAATAGGGAGACAGTGGGTAATGAATACCTAATGACAGCTGGATAGGAGGAATAAACGCTAGGTTTCTATAGCACTAGAGGGTGACTATAGTTAACAACAAAATATTGCACACTTCAAGATAGCCAGAAGAGAGGATTTTAAATATTCCCAGCATAAAGTAATAAGTATTTGAGGTGCTGGACATGCAAACTACCCTAATTAAATCAGTACACATTTTGTGTATCAAAAATTCACATTGCACCCCAGGACTATGTACAACTATATGCCAGTTAATAAAAAATTAGAGAAATAAATAATAACAAATATTGGCAAAGATATGGAGAAACTGGAGTCATACACTGCTAAGACTGTGAAATGGTGCAGCTCTCCTGGAAAGCAGTCTAATAGCTTCTCAAAAGGTTGAAACAAGGCGTTAGCAATTCCACTCCTATGTATATATCTTTTTTTTTAAGAATTATTTTATTTAGTTTTATTTATTCATTCACTTATTTTAATTTGAACAGAGAGAGACAGAGGAAAAGTGAGAAAGTAAGCCTCCAGGTCTGGAACTCAAACCATGGTTAGCCATGTGGGATATCGAGCGCCTTAACCACCATGCCACTTGCTGGTCCCCTCCTATGTATATATCTGAGAGCACTGAAAACGTGTTCCCTCTCCCCCAAAACTTGAACATGAATGTTCACAGCAGCATTATTCCTACTAGTAAAAAACTGGAAACAACTCAAATGACACATGGATAAATAAAATGTGATGTAATTTATTTGGTAGAATGATATTTGGCAATAAAAGGGAATGGAGTCCTGATACATGCTACATAGCCGAACCTTGGAACATTACGTTAAGTAAAAGAAGGCAGTCACAAAAAGACACGTATTGTATGAGTCCATTCCCTTTTTAAATTTTTTTTAAACTTTCTTTCCTTGATAGTGTGTGCATGCACACATGAGAGACTGAGAGAAAGAAAGCACACGCCCTCAACAGGATCTCATCACGCCATGCCCCCATCCTCAGCCTCTGGCTTCTTAGGCTCTGGGTGCCTGCATGCACCAATGTGCTTTTAGGCTGACTTAGGGACCTGAACCTGCAGTCAGCATGTGGCTTCCAGCCTTCCAGGCCACTTGTGTTACTGCTGTGCCACAGTGGCTGGGCTTACAATTCCATTTCTATGAAACACAAAAAATGGGCAGTCATAGTCATAGAGACAGAAAGTGGATTATTGGTTGCCTGGGACTGGAAAGATTTGAGAGAAATGGAGAGTGATGCAAATGGGTTTGGGACTTCTCTGTTGTAAGATTGATTATGGTGAAGATTGCGTACCTTTGTGAATATACTAAAAGGCACTGAAAGTAAAAAGAAATCTCTTCAAACTATGCAGAATGTGAATTGTATCTTAATAAGGCTATTATTTTTAAAGACTTAAATTCTCAAATAATTTTTGCAAGTACAGAATAATGATAATTTCTAACATGCTTTGAGATTTTTATCTAAAAGCTAATAGCTCATATTCCCTGGGTCTATGGTATACAGCCTCCTTCTTGTCCACCAGGGTTACCTGAATGAAGGGACCAGTGAACTAGTGTGGACTGGAGTGCAATGTATCTCCTCTTCCTGCCTCCCCAGTGGGAGCTTTCTCTGACCTAGTGATAGGATACCTTCCCCACCCACTCAGCTTCACAACTCTGCCTTGGAGGTCCAACACTCACTCACACTGAGGCCATCTTTAGTGGATGCAATGCAGTATCTCATGAGCTTCGATGCTACTTGTATGAAGTGCATCTCTTCTTTTTGTCATAGAGCATGTGTGCTCGCTAGAGAGGCAGACAGACAGCAAGAAATCACCATAATCCCTTCTCCTCCATTCTCCTCTTGGGATCTTGGGTATGCATGCACATGCACACGCACCTCGTGTGAGTTTTAAGCTGTCGGTCTGGGACTTGAACCACGGTCGACTGTGTGGAAGTCCAGTGACATAACCATTACACCATCTGTTGGTCCCAAGTATATTGCCTCTTAAAAGAGCTCAAAACCTCTTACTGAGAAGCAGATGTCTTAAGAGTGGGATTCTAGGCATGAGTTAGCAGGGCGGGAGCCTGTAAGTCATTCAGCCACTGCCTCGTCTGTTCTCTTCCCCTTCCCAAGCCCCCAGTCCTAGGAGAAAAGACCATTTATGGAGGTGCTAGGTATATTGTTTTTTTATTTTATTTTTACTTTACTTTCTTTTTTAGTGTAGCTACCAAAAAAGCCCCTTGGGGGAATTCTGGCCATTCCTGGGCCTCACGTGAGTAACCTTTGGGCGCCTGCGCTGCTGGGATGCCTACTTTTGAGTCCTACTTGCATTTACAGGCTGTGTGACCTGAGAGCGGACGCTTGGCTTCTCTGCAGAATGGGGATAATAACACTGGCGCCAACTGACACTGCCCCCTCTCGTGTCCCTCAGCCCACCTCTGAGTTGTCAGTTCCCACAGAACGTCAGCGTCCCAGCTGAGACCTGCGTCTCTCCTTTGTGAGAGGGCCTGGCCAGGGCCACCAGGGTTCCCAGGTCCTGTGACATCCATCTGTGGGAAGATCTGAGTGCGGTCTACACACTTCCTCGGAGGAGCCCCCTCCGTTCAAGGAGAAACTACCTATGAACCCACCGTTGGTTGCTTCCGGAGGGCCTCCCCAGCCAGGCTTTCCCACATGCTCCTTCCAGAGCTCTCTGCACCCAGCCCTTGCCTCAGGCTCTGCTCTGGGGAAACCCCCAACCAGGGTGAGGACCTGCCCCAGGCTGCAGATTGAAGCAGAATAATGGAAGTGAACCTCATAGGATGCTTATCCAAATAAGAGACAGCAAAGGAAATGGGCGCTTAGTCTTTCACCGCACCTTATTCACGTCAAAGTTCTCCTGCACCGGAGGGGTCGGGCACTGCCCCAGATGGTACGCTTGTCCCTCTGCCGTACTCAAAAGGCTGGCCAGCGCAGAAAGCAGCAACAGCATCGTCACCATCTTGGGCCGGGGAGGGTATCCAGGGACCTGGAGTTGGGGAACCAAGCAGGGGAGTGGTTCTGAGGCTCCCAGGACATCCTGGCTGGAAGGTTTCCCGCACAGGCTGGTCCCTCTGCAGGCCGTCCTTCCCCTTAGCCTGCATGAACCCCTCATCCTTCAGGGACACCTGGCTGTCAGGGCCCTGTCAGCCCTATCTCCCCAAAGCCCCACTTCCCCAAAGCCCCACCTCCCCAAAGCCCTTCCTACCTGCTTTTGGGCACCCTGTGCCTGAAATTAGTTTGTTGGACTGATTTTGCAATTTTGCATCCCACCCCCTGCCTAATTATGCATTTCTCCAGGATAGGCAACGTGTCTGATTCTACTCTGAATCATCCCCCAACACCTCGAAGTATCAGGCTCAACAGATACTTGGGTACACAGAAATGATGTGGAGGGAGGACGGGCAACAGGGGAGCCTGAAGCTGTCGAGGGAGCTGCGAAAGGCAAACAAAACCGGGCACGTGTGGTGTCCCACTCTGGCTGTTTGAGCCCCCAGTGGGCCTGGAAACCTTAACCGGAAACAGCAAGTGGGGACCCCAGGCTTACCTGGCTGGGTTCAGAGCCTGACTCTGACAAATGCCAAGTGTAACTGTGTCCAAATTATACCTTAGTTTGTCTATTAAGGGGGAATAATAGTAATCTACTTCCTCATGAATGTTTGTGGGAATTAAATAAGATAATTTATAGAGCGTATAGAGAACAGTTTCTGACGCAGACTTAAAGCTCAATAAATG
This sequence comes from Tupaia belangeri chinensis, assembly GCF_000334495.1. Lineage (NCBI taxonomy): Eukaryota > Metazoa > Chordata > Mammalia > Scandentia > Tupaiidae > Tupaia > Tupaia belangeri. Next base: position 6,352,648 of record NW_006160028.1, read on the forward strand.
CTGGTTATTGTTATTATGAAGAACAGAAACAGATGAATGTATTTCCTTTTTTGTTTTTATTTTTATTTTTTTATTTTTTGCTATAGGGTGTGTGCTCTCGCTAGACAAAAAGCAAAACCACTTCCCAGAGGGGATGGCCACACGATAGTCCCTTCTCCACCATTCTCCTCTAGGGATTATGGGCACGCACACACATGTGCTCAGAGTAGTCTCAAGCTGCCGGGTCTGGG
>NW_006160028.1:6352934-6357471 GCF_000334495.1 Tupaia belangeri chinensis
GTGGGAATTAAATAAGATAATTTATAGAGCGTATAGAGAACAGTTTCTGACGCAGACTTAAAGCTCAATAAATGCTGGTTATTGTTATTATGAAGAACAGAAACAGATGAGTGTATTTCCTTTTTTGTTTTTATTTTTATTTTTTTATTTTTTGCTATAGGGTGTGTGCTCTCGCTAGACAAAAAGCAAAACCACTTCCCAGAGGGGATGGCCACACGATAGTCCCTTCTCCACCATTCTCCTCTAGGGATTATGGGCACGCACACACATGTGCTCAGAGTAGTCTCAAGCTGCCGGGTCTGGGACTCAAACAACACAGTCAGGATCCAGTGCATCCATCTCCATGCTACCTGCTGGCCCCCTCCTTTATTTTATTTTATTTTTTCAAACATTCCGTTGAGGATATTTTTCATAGATGACGTGCATATAACCGGAGAACGACAGTCCTCTGATGTTAACTGTGCAAAAAGCACCTGACCCCGTGTGCTTTGAGGAGGGGCAGTGGGGCTGAGGGAGAGAGGTTGCAGTGCTGCCTACAACTGCGGGGTCCTGGGCCCCTCCTGCCCTCTCTGACCTGCTCTCTGTCTGTAGCTGCCCACGAGCAATCTCCAGCTCCTCGCCTTTCTCCCAGTGATGAGAGGACCAAGTCAATGCGAGCAAAATGTTCCCAGAGCAGAGCATTTAAAAGGATGTGTCATAACAGGAATAATTATAACCACTTTATTATGAGTCTCTAAACCTCCAAATAACCTTTAATAATCAATAGCTCTTTTTCTGGAGGTTTCATTTCCTGGTTTTCAGAAGAACAGTTATGTAACGAGTGAAAGCTGCTGGCAGGGGCTGGCTGGGAGGGGTGGTTTCTGCGGTGGGACCATCTTCCTCAGTCTCCGTGGCTCTGTTTCCCATCAGCTCCTACCACTGGGCAGACAGCATGTGCCTTTGAACCTTTTAGGGGTGATGAATCTGTAGAAGTCCAGTCTAAACTGACAGAAACTTGTATCTGTTTTTAAGAGATTCTTAGGACTATTTTTTTTTTTAGAGGTTTTTGCTATAGAGTGCGTGCACTCGCCAGACAGAGAGAGAGAGAGACAGAGATAGAAAGCGAGAAATCACCCCCCAGGGCGGATGGCCATGCCGCAATCCCTTCTCCTCCATTCTCTTCCCGGAATCTTGGGCACACAAGCACACGCGCCCAGCGTGAGTTTAAGCCACCGCGTTCAAGACTCTAACCGCAGTTGACTACGTGGGAGTCCAGCGACATAGCCATTACGTTAACTGCTGGTCCCATGAGATTCTTAGGACTTTTGAAGGGCTATATAGTAGCCCAAGCTAAGGGTCTTAGCCAGAAAAATCTAACCCCAAAGGAGGCCACACACTGTGACATTCTGCAAGGTCCCCCAAACCGGACAGTACCTTAGCGGTCACCTCTCCAATCCCACCCCCACCCGGCACATAGATGGGGAAGCTGAGGCTCACAAGGGCGCAGAGAGCTGGAACGTGGGCCCCACCGCCAGCCCTCCTGTCTGTAGCACCCTGAGCCATGCTTGCTTGGGCACCCTGCTCTGGGTGCCTTTCGGTAAGCAGCCACCTCTGGGACCAATGAGGTTGACTTCACCACGTCAGTTACAAGAGTCAGCTCCATGTCTAACTCTGACAAAAGTCTCAGTACAAAACATTCTCCTGTGGGCTGAAACATACTCCTTAGCTCTGTGGGAGGCTTTCAGAACAAGGCTAATTCTCCTGATTGTATCTCTTGGAAAGATGCCTCTTTGTTGCAGCACCGATGGCATCTGTAACGCTTGTCAATGCCTCTTCCCTTCTGACTCACCCGATGCTTTCTGAGCATGTTATTAATGTGTATTTATGACCTTGGGTAGAATATGGATTATGGATGTCATATATTTTTGCATCTTCTTCTGAGGCCAATCGGAAGACTGTCTCGTGAAGAGTTGAAATATTTTTAAAAATATCATCTAAATATTGTTTTCACCATTAGATGATTGAAGAATAGTTCTGCTAAGGAGACAGTGCATCCCCCTGGGTCAGGCGCAGATGCGAGTCGCAGTTCATGCTCACTGAGCTTCCGCATGGAGAGGCCTGGTCTCGGCATGATCAGTGTGCTGTGCCCTGAGTCCGCCCGGCACCTCCCCTGGGAGCCCTTGTGCTGACACTCCCTTTGCGCTCAGCGAGCTCCATTCCCCAGGTTACTCCTGGTAAGCCGTGAGGTCAGAATTTGTGTGTGCGAGAGGGAGAACTCTAATACTGTGCCCCACCGCCAGCCTCAACCAGTCCCAGGTCATGGGCATTTGCACACCCAGCATGTTCAGGGAGGTCTCCAGACATAAACCCGGATCCTTTCCATGGAGGCAGCTTTGCAGAGGGTTGGGGCCCACTGCTGTGCCACCATCCGGCCCTCTGAAGCCACAGCTTAAGCCCAGATCTCCCAAGTCGCTCTTAGCATCTGAGTGTCACTGGACATCGTCCCTGATCACAAGGTGCTACGGAATATGAAGGACTAGACGTTGAGATGTCCCAGGATGAAATACAATATGTGCCCACAAGTAAACAGGTCTTAAAAGCCCACTTAGCTATGGAATATAACATGAACTCTATCTTCCGAAGGACACATTCTTATGCCATAATGTTGAATGCATTTTCTTTTCGTACACTTGACTGCAGTGTTTCAGTTCATTTCACTGTAGTGCACAGTTGGATAACTCCCTGAGAATTTATCTGGTGCAGGATTTGGTGCATGGGAGATTTTCTCAGTGTTTCGTTTTAGAACGGGAGGACATGAGGCCATAGAATAGGCAGAAGACTTTGGGCTGAATCAGCACAGGGTTGGGTCTTAGGACCGTTGCTTAGCATATCCGAACCTCTGCTTTCTCACCTGAAAACGGCACTAATAATATCTACCGTGTAAGTTTGAAGAAAAACAAGACCGAGTCTGCGAAGCTACTGGCACAAGCCCTCAGTCAGGGAGACATGGGATTTTTAGCTGAAAGTCAAAACTGTCTCTATTTTAAGCATTATTTCTCATAAATAAAAATTAAATCTACAGTACATACCTTTTAAGTCAAGATGAAAGCAGTTTCCACATGCAAAATCATCCAATTCCTGATGCCTGTCTTGGTGCCTGGCCTCTCCCAAGTTATTTTATAAGCTTCAGGTCATTGATGTTTCATTTTCATGCACGCCACACCCCCTGCAGTTCGGGAAGGGTGTCCTAAAAGCCTCGCTCTGTATGACACACAAAGATGGAATGTTGTGTCCATCCCCTCCCCCTACTTCCTTCACAGCTGTTCCCTGAAGAAGAAACAATGAGAGATTGTGTGTGTGTGTGTGTGTGTGTGTGTGTGTGTGTGTGTGTGAGGTTGGGTCGGGGAGACAAAGTCCTTGATCATTCAAAACATCTTTTTTGCCATGTGGTCTTTCTAACTTAATTTTTCTGGTCAAAATGCAATTTGAAGATGTGTCGCAATATATTTTCAAAATCTGTATTTATTTTTAATTTTGTGTCAGTGAGAAATCAACACTCCCATTTCCCGAAATGGAGTTTTGACTCGGCCGTTCGAGATCCCTGGCCTGGACAGTGGCTCAGGTAACAGAGCAAGGGGTGGGAATCGGAGCAGGTTTTCTATGTGATCCTGGGCAAGCCATCCAGTCCTCTGAGCCTCGGTCTCTACACTGTGACATCGATACTGTCCTTCCTGTCTCCTCCACAGCTGGATGTGTAGGGCACACAGCAGTTCCTAAAGCTGGGCTAGGAGTCTGGAATACCAAAGCTGCTGTCAGCGCGCAGCACCCTTTACGCCCCGCCCAACTACATATTCCTCCAGGCAGCCTGTTACTGCCTGGGGTGGGAGAGGGTAATTTAAATCCAGGGACACTGTTCTGGGGTCCTCTCTCCTGTGGCATGAACAGCTTCGACTCTGGTGAATGGGATTCTCTGACTGTGATAGGCACGAGGTATTTTTGCTGGCATGTAAATAAGACTACCTCTGTGGTCACTCGGATATCTAAATACAATTCGGTCCTGGGCCAGGTGGTGGCACAGCAGAGGTGCAACTAGAACGGCACGGGAAGGTTGTAGGTTTGCATCCTGGAACCTCCTTGTATATACTGGGCGTGCCACGATCCAGGCTGACTGAGACAAGGGGTGGATCACAGTGTGGGGACCCTGCTGGGAATGTTTGTCTCTCTGTCTCTCTCATGGAAGACATAACTGAATAAACTTTAAAACAATTCCTTCTCAAATTTAAAAGCAATAGAGAGAAATTTCCAGCATTGGGCCTTCTTCCCCCCACCCAGAGGTTTTTGCTTTAGGGTGCGTGCGCTCGCCAGACAGACAGAGAGACAGAAAGCGAGAAATCACTCCCCAGGGGGGATGGTCACGCCGTAATCCCTTCTCCTCCATTCTCCTCTCTCTCGGGATCTTGGGCATGTATGCACACGCGCCCGGCATGAGTTTTAAGCCATCGGGTCCGGGATGCTAACCGCGGTTGACTACGTGGGAGTCCAGCGACATAGCCATTAC
>NW_006160028.1:6357898-6358203 GCF_000334495.1 Tupaia belangeri chinensis
CTTTCCCTATGTCATGTTTGTCCCCAAGGATTTCCTGTCATTAAGAAAATACATGATTAGCCTCTAACTTCATAAAACGAGCACTTCCCTTTATTCTAGAAGTTACGGTTTTCTACAAAGCACTGTCTGTAGCTTAATGTGCAATCTGAGTTTGGTATATCTATGGACTTATTTTTTGTTTGTTTGGTTTTTGGAAAGATCTTTGCTATAGGGCGCATGTGCTTGTCAGAAAGACAAAGAGAGACAGAGAGACAGAAAGTGAGAAATCACCCTTCAAGGGGGATGGCCACACTGCAATCCCTTCT
>NW_006160028.1:6358245-6368402 GCF_000334495.1 Tupaia belangeri chinensis
GGTGTGAGTTTAAGCCACCAGGTCCAGGACTTGAACCACAGTTGACTACATGGGAGTTCAGCAACATAGCCATTAACGCTAACTGCTGGTCCCTCTCTTACTTATTCATCAGCACTGACTTGATCATTATGGAGCTAAGTACTAGTCTAGAAGCCATGGCATGAAAAAGACTACATTATCTTTAGATCTGTTTAGTTTTTCCTGTAAGTGTTGACAAATTATAAAATTTAGGAAAAGCCTCTCTTCATTCTACTTCTCTTTCAGAAAAGTACAGCCAATCACAAGTTCTTAAGCACCATAAAACAAATTAGAACATTAGACATTTTAATTTACTGTTACTATTATTTAAAAGTTTGCTTATTCCTTCTATGAGTAAGAGAGATGAGACGAGAGAGACAGCGTCCCCACCAGGGTCTTGATGCTGTGATGTGCCCCTAACCTGTATCTAGCCCTGATCAGCCTGTAGGTGTCTGGCAATCTCAGGGAGATCTCCAGGCTTGAACCAGGAACCTTTTCATGTGGGATTGTCTCAGAGCACCATGGTTTACCTTCCCATCACCCTCTGGCTCCTAAACAGCCTTTTAATCTGAAAAACTACAGATGTGTTCTTTTTGTTTCGTTGGTTTCTTTTTTTTTTTTTGGAGAGGTTTTTTCACTATAGGGGGCGTGCGCTCGCCAGACAGACAGAGAGACAGAAAGCGAGAAATCACCCCCCAGGGGGGATGGTCATGCCGCAATCCCTTCTCCTCTATTCTCCTCTCGGGATCTTGGGCACACACGCACATGCGCCCGGCGTGAGTTTTAAGCCACCGGGTCCGGGACGCGAACCGCGGTCAACTACGTGGGAGTCCAGTGACATAGCCATTACGCTAACTGCTGGTTCCCTGTTTTGTTGGTTTTTTGATAGACTTGCTATGTCTCAATCCTCCTGCCTCAGCCTCCCAGGTAGCTAGGACTATACATGGGCACATCTGGCTTTTAGGGAGGGCCGGGAATCAAACCAGGGCCTCCCATGTGACCTCAGCCTGCCAAGTGGCAGTGTCAACCACCATGCTGCCATGGTGGGGCCAATACACAATTGTTGTAAACAATGAAAATAGTACCAAAATGTAGGACACAGAAAATTAAGTGCCTCATAATCCCACATCTCAGAGATAAGGATTGTTATGTCTGCATTTATTCTCCTGAATCTTTCTATACAAATCCTGACAACAATAATAGCACCAGTATCCAGTCTTCTGAAACTCGTTTTTCCCCCTTTAACAGTGTATCTTTCTGTATCAGTACACATCGGTCTGCCTTATGCTTCCCCCTGCTGCAAAACCTTGCTTTTACCTGACAGCACAGTTCATTAAGCAGATGGCTGTGGGCTTACAGAAGTGTAGTTCTTCTGTTGGGTGATCTTTCATTATATGAGCACCTCAGTGGTTTCACCGTAAGACCCACAGAGAAGATAACATTTTTTTGGTGGTAAGAAACAGGACTATCCCATCTCTCTTTCTCTTTAAAAAAAAAGAAAGAAAGAAAGAAAGAAAGAAAGAAAGAAAGAAAGAAAGAGAGAGAGAGAGAGAGAGAGAAGAGAAAGAAAGAAAAAGAAAGAAAAGAAGGGTTGTTTGTTCAGCAGCTGCAGCCAGGCTGCGTTGGGGTGAGGCCCTCGCTTCATCTGGGGACTAGCACCGCGTCCGGCAGCGCCCGCTCCGCGCGGGTCCTCACCATGGCCTCCGTTTCTGAGCTCGCCTGCATCTACTCGGCCCTCATCCTGCACGACGACAAGGTGACCGTCACGGAGGATAAGATCAGTACCCTCGTTAAAGCAGCTGGTATAAATGCGGAACCTTTTCGGCCTGACTTGTTAGCGAGGGCCCTGGCCAGTGTCAACATCGGGAACCTCGTCTGCAACGTAGGGGCAGGTGGACCTGCACCAGCAGCTGGCGGGGCTGTTGCCGCCCAGCTGAAGAGCAGAAAGTGAGCGAAGAAAGAAGAATCTGGAGAATCGGATGATGACATGGGCTTTGGTCTTTTTGACTACATCTATTTTGTAATATGTTCAATAAAATGCTGGACTCGAGATGAGAGAGAGAGAGAGAGAGAGAGAGAGAGAGAGAGAGAAGGAAAAGCTTTCCAGATGAAAACTATTCTTATTTTTTAATGGCCTCATATTTCTTTTTTAAAGTTATTTTATTTAACTTCATTTATTTTTATTATTTTAATTTGACCAGAGAGAGACAGACAGAGAGAGAGAGGGAAAATGAGAAAGCAAGCCGCCAGGTCTAGGACTCAAACTGTGGTCGGCCATTGGGGAGTCCAGCACTTTGAACCACCATGCCACACGACGGCTCCAATGGCCTCATATTTCTTAATAAATGGTTCTCGTTTCTTAATAAGTGGTTCTTTAAAAAGTCTTAATAAGTGGTTCTTTGAACTACAGAGTCATCCTACATGCCTGTGTCGGCTAAGGAGAAACACAATCGTACTTTCCATGTGAAAACCTGGACTGAAAGGTTTCCTCGATGTTTCCTATTCCTGAAGACCCGGCCTCAATGCCTCCGTCTCGATTTGTCCTCCTGTGTCCTTCCTCACCCCTGGCAGCCAGCGCAGTGTCTGCTGTGCGTTTCCACCGCTCGCGTCCCTCTGTCCCATGGACTGTGTGAGGCACTGTAGTAGAGCCCCCCTCTCCCTCGGGAGACTTTTAGACCCTTCAGGGTAGGATTTGTCCTTTTACCCCTGGTGCCTTGCACAGTGCCTGGCACATCACCCGTGTTTGCCAGATGTCCTCATGGGGATGTTTAAATGAGTAATATTGCAGAACATTTACTTCTCAGTATTTGCAGGATTATGTACTTCGTGCTTTACTCAGACACTTGCTTTCCCTCCTGCCCCCTTGTGGCCACTTCTGGTATCACCAGGAGCTGGACCGAGTGGAGACTGCATGGCGCCAAGCATCTAGTGAGCGGGAGGAAAGCAATCACTGGTGAAAGCAGCAGCTTGCTATGGCCCACAGGGAGGAACGCTGACTGGAAGGCAGGAGGCCTGGCTTCTGGTCCCAGCTCTGTTACTAATTTATGCACTCATTCGCGAACCACACACATCCACACGACATGAACGAGTATATAAAACAACCACGACCTGTTTGGAGACGCAGTGGTGAAGAAGTGAGACGGTGTCCCAGTTCTCGTGGCGCTTACCTTCCAGAAGAGAGTCAGCCAGCCAGGAAAATATCGATGAGAGAGTAAGGTGACATGACGGGGGTGGGGGGGGACCTCAGGAACCGCTTCTCTGAGTACTGACATTTTAGCTAGATGGCAATGATGAAAAGGAACCACTTAACCCCTGATCAAAGGGAAGAGTGTTCCAGAAAGAACAGCCAGAACAAAGGTGGGAACAGACTTTATTGTTTTGAGGGACAGAAAGACCAGGATGGCTGGAATAGAGAAGGCAAGGAGGCAATGAATACAGCAAGGTCGGCAGAAGCCAGACCGTGTTTTACTGGGAAGAGTATGAATTCTATTCCAAGTATAATGGAAACCACTGGAAGGTTTTACACGAGAGCATACAAGATCGTTCAGGCTGCCCTGTCAAGAATGGGTTATAGAATGGTTTGGAGGGATCAGCTGTGTAGCCGTTCCGAAAACAGGTAAGTGGCAGCTTGGACTATAGTGTTTGTAATGAAAATGGAGACAAGTGAATGAATTCGGAGATGAAGCAGACAAAGCTTGCTGATGGATTAAATATGGACAATAAGGTAAAAGGGCAATCAAGAATGACTCCTCCTAGAGGGCCAGCCAAGTGGTATGGTGGTGAAGGTGGCTGGATCCCATGTGACCAACTGTGTAGTTCAAGTCCTGGACCAGGTGGCTCAAAAAACACACAGGGTACGTGTGTGCGCCCAAAATCCTGAGAGAAGAATGGAAGGTAAAGCATTGGAGCATGGCCATCCCCCGTGGGAGATGCTTTCTCACTTTCTCTCCTTTCCTTCCTTCCTTCCTTCCTTCCTTCCTTCCTTCCTTCCTTCCTTCCTTCCTTCTTTCTTTCTTTCTTTCTTTCTTTCTTTCTTTCTTTCTTTCTTTCTTTCTTTCTTTCTTTCTTTCTTTCTTTCTTTCTTTCTTTCTTTCTTTCTTCTTTCTTTCTTTCTTTCTTTCTTTCTTTCTTTCTTTCCCCAGCAAGTGTACGCCTCCTATAGCAAATTAAAAAACAAACAAACAAAAACAACAATGACTTGAGACCAGCAGGTGGCGTGGTGGTTAAGGTGCTCGACACTCCCACACAGCCAACCACAGGTTGAGTCCCAGACCTGGTGGCTAGCTTTCTCACTCTCTCTCTCTGTATCTCTCTTTGGTCAAACTAAAATAAAATGAATGAATAAATAAATAAATAATTATTTTAAAAAAAAGAATGACTCCTAGATTTATGGATAGAACAACTGAGTGGATGCCCATGCCCATTCCTGTAATTAAGAAGCCTAAGGAAAAGCAAGTTTGGGAGAAAAACTCAAATTCCTTATGGGTAAATTACGTTTGAGTTGCCTATTGGACATCCAAGTGGAAATGTAATTGGATTCAAGCTGTAGGGAGAAGTCAGGGCTCGAGAGATCGGAGAGCCATCAGGACATAGACGTCTTCACGGCCATGGTACTGGATGTGGTCACTAAGGGAGAGCAAACAGGAACGGAAGAAAGTGACACCCAGGCCAGGTCCCGGGGACCCACCGACCTGTAGAGATCGCTCAGAAGAGAAGAGCCAATAAAGCAGACAGGAGAAAAGAAGGACAGTGGGCTGCCACAGAGCCAGGGGGAGAATTTTTTTGTTTGTTTTTTAAATTTATTCATTTATTTTACATTTATTCACCGAACATCATCATAGCATACAAAATGCGATTTCCCATCCAGAATACACTGTATATTGGCTTAGTCATATATGTTATCATCAACAAATAATTTTCCATTTCTTGTTTCATATATATATGAAATATATATATATATAAGTTTTTCCCCCTATTTCTCACCCTCTGCCATTTCCCACCCTCCTCCCACACTGTCTCTGGTATCTGCAGTTGCTTTCCATTCCTTTTCCCCCCCACCTTTTACTCATTCACAAAATATCTTAATTAATCTAACTACTTTCTATAGCAAGTTCAGCTGATATATACGTATCTGTGAACACATGTGACTTTAGGCATGAAACTCTGTAAATAGAATGAATATACTATAATTGTAGCACTGAGCTGAGGCTATATAGCTTACCGTGGTCATTAAATAGATATTTTTAAATATATTTTTTAATTTCAAGAAAGGCAGTTTTAGCTTTAATAAATCAAAAATTAAAAGATGTTAAGAGAACTTTGCTGGGAACTAGCAATTAGCATAATGGCTATGTCGCTGGACTTCCACGTAGTCGACCGCGGTTCACGTCCCAGACCCGGTGGCTTAAAACTCACACCGGGCACATGTGCGTGCGTGCCCAAGATCCCAAGAGGAGAATGGAGGAGAAGGGATTGCGGCGTGACCATCCCCCCTGGGGGGGTGATTTCTTGCTTTCTGTCTCTATGTCTCTCTCTGTCTGTCTGGCAAGCACATGCGCCCTATAGTGAAAAACCTCTCAAAGAAAAAAAAAAAGAGAACTTTGCTTAAGACTTAAAACCAGAAAACAGCATAGGATTCTATTCAAATAGTAGATATATTGACCTGTTGACAACTTGAGAGGAGACAAAAATCCTTAACTTCGGAAAACAAAGCATAGAAGATTAGTCACGTTTTAGTCAAAAGTCACAAAATTCTTTTTTTTTTTTTTGAGAGGTTTTTGCTATAGGGCGCGTGCGCTTGCCAGATAGACAGAGAGAGACATAGAGACAGAAAGCGAGAAATCATCCCCCGGGGGGGGTATGGCCACACCGCAATCCCTTCTCCTCCATTCTCTCGGGATCTTGGGCACGCACGCACATGCGCCCGGCGTGAGGTTAAGCCACCGGGTCTGGGACGTGAACCGCGGTCGACTACATTGGAGTCCAGCACCACAGCCATTACGCTAACTGCTGGTCCCAGAAGTCACAAAAATCTATTTCACCAGTTCAGTCTCATGTACTTAATCTATCTTCTGTTGTGGTCTGATTTTTCCATTTAAGTTCTGGAAGATAACACTCAACTCTGGACTCATCCCTACCATTAATCCGGCCATTTTCTTAGTTATTTTTGAACTTTTATTTCTGTGTATCTGACTTCAGCTGTTTGGCTATGGTTCACTTAGACCTGTCTAAACACTCATTGCATGGAGGCTGAGCAGCAAAGTGATGAGGTAAAAGAAAAAAGATAAGAAGACAGAAAGAGGGAAAAGAATAAGAGAGAGAGAGAGACAAAAAAAAATGTATTTACTTATTTTTTCAAAGTAAAAAATGAAAACCGCATGGTGTGAGTTCTCAGCTCCAATGGAAGCGTCAGTCTTCTTCTGAAGGCCTGCCCTTTTGCCTCTCCTAAGTGGGAGAGAGGAAAGGGGATTATTAGCAAGATAAAGGAGGATCTCAGAGCCAAGAAAATACTTTACCTTAAAAAATTGAAAAAAATAAAAATTTTTTAAAATGGAAGAGACAGAGAGAGACAGAGAGGAGGATACAGGGGAATCATACCACTCAAGAATGGGGTCTGGAGGGTGACTTCTCAGCAGAAAATCTTCATTTCTATTAGTGCCTGAAAGCACTCGTTCTCAGCTCCAATGGAGGAGTCTAGAAGAAAAATAATTTTTTTCCCAGACAATAGATAAATTTTTATTGAGCCTTTTAGTTTACAATATAAGGTAAAAGGACAAACAGATCTCAACCAATAGTTATAGGAAAATATTTTCAACTTTAGGGATTTATAAAGGATTACATTTTTCAAAAGTTGAGATAAGTTAGGAACAAACTTTAAGTCCTTGAATTTTCCAGTTGAGTCTTCCCTTACAGGAGTAACAAGCTCTAATTTGTTACATAAGTTTCCTCAAGGCCAAGTTTTATTGTCGTCATGTCTTTAGATCCGAAGAACTGGCATTTCAATCGATATCCACTAATTCCACTTCATAAAAGAGTCTCGCATTTGGTGGAACTCTGGCAGCAGGCTGTCTTTCCTCTCCATAAGCCCATTCTGGTCCAATCTCCAGTCGAGTCTTTCCTCCTTTACTCATAGTCAAAAGTGCTTCATCCCATCCTCTGGTAGCTTTGCCTACTCCAGCCTTGAAACTTAAAGGCTTGGCATCTTTTTTCTTCTTTGAACTTGTTAGAATATTAGTATCAAAAACAGTCCCGTCTTGGGACCAGCAGTTAGCGTAATGGCTGCGTCGCTGGACTTCAATGTAGTCGACCGTGGTTCAAGCCCCGGACCTGGTGGCTTAAACTAACACTGGGCGTGTGTGCGCGTGCTCTAGATCCCGAGAGGAGAATGGAGGAGAAGGGATTGCGGCGTGGCCATCCCTCTGGGGGGTGATTTCTCGCTTTCTATCTCTGTCTCTGTTTCTCTGGGGAGCGCATGCGCCCTATAGCAAAAACCTCTCTTAAAAAAAACAAAGCAACAACAACAACAACAAAACAAACCAAAAAACACAGTCCGGTCTTGTGGTGCTTCTGTGTACCTGCAGTGAACAACATCTCCCTTTTTGGGAAAGTTGGTTTTATCTCCCTTTTTAAGAATAGATTTAGTGGGACCAGCAGTTAGCGTAATGGCTATGTCGCTGGACTCCCACGTAGTCGACTGTGGTTCGCGTCCCGGACCCAGTGGCTTAGAACTCACGCCGGGCGCGTGTGCGTGCGCATCCAAGATCCCGAGAGGAGAATGGAGGAGAAGAGATTGCGGCGTGACCATCCCCCCGGGGGGTGATTTCTCGCTTTCTATCTCTCTGTCTCTCTCTGTCTGTCTGGCAAGCGCACGCGCCCTATAGCGCCCTATAGCGAAAAAACCTCTCAAAAAAAAAAAAAAGAATAGATTTAGTGTATTTTGGTGGACCCTCATCCTGAGTCTCTCCAGAGTTGGCTTCTTTGGGTTTATCTTCATTAAGCTTCACATTTTTCACTTGCTCAGATACTTAAACTTTCAGTACCCTTGAAATGCTTGCTTTCAAAAGATGTTTCCATGCTGTAACCAAATGGTCCTTGGTAGCTGCCTTGGCGACATTTTTATTGTTTCCTAGTAATTTATGTTCTGTTAGAAATGAATCTGAACCATGTCTCTGCAGAGACTTGATAATGTCCTTCTCGGGCAACCGCTCCACGGTCCAGGCCCACTGGGGAGCACCGGCCGCCATCTTCCCCCGCTGCCACTGCTTTACTCGAAGAAAATGTTTTAAGAAGGAAGGAAGTATTAGATTTTTCTGAGAGGTCAAAGAAGATAAGAACAAAAACTGACCATTGGACTTAGCAACATGGAGGCCGTTGGTGACCTTGACAGCAGTTGCCTCTCCGGAATAGTGGGAACAGAAGGTGAATTTCAGTGCGTCAAAGACAGGAAGAGAAGAAAGCACTGTTCTTCCAATTTGGAGGAAAGTAGAGAAATTAGCTGATAAGCGACATAGGAAGATAGCCCAGTAGAAGAGAAATCTTGCCTATGTAGGAAACGGGTGGAGATGGCAAAAGCAATTGTGCTAGGAGAGAGGAAACAGGATCTAGAACACCAGGGAGGTGCTGGCTTTTGAGGGGACCAAGGATTCTACGTTGTAAAAGCAGGAGGAAAGACAGAGAGCGGGCTCCCAGACCAAGAGAGCTACGCGGGTTGGTGGTGAGAAGAGGGGTTTTCTCTTTGCATTATGTTGGCCAAGTCACTTGTCTTGATGAGATGTGTTGGCAAAGTGGGTCTGCTCCGATCATGGTGGGTGGGCTTCCCTGAGCCCGCCGCTGCCTAACATCTGCCTCATTCAATGAGCGACGCAGAAAGGTGCAGGAGCCAATCTAGAATGAATGCACGGAACAGCTCCTAACTGGAAAAGTCCACGTCAGGTCCCCCGAGGTACTTTCTGTGCATTCCAATAGCGCTGGCCATCGCCACACCCTGAAAGACATTCCCATCAGATGCAGACACCGAGGGAGAGGGGAGGTGGCCATGCACCTTCTCTAAAGTGATGAAGTCAGAATTTAAATCCTGATCCAAGCCCATACTTTTTTTTTTTTTTTTTTTAAATAGAGAGAGAAATTTTTGCTATAGGGCACGTGTACTCACCAGAGAGACAGAAACAGAAAACAAACCGTCACTCCCCAGGGGGAAACGGCCACACTGCAATCCCCTCTCCTCCATTTTGCTCTTGGGATTTTGGGCACACACATGTGTCCGGCATGAGTTTAAGCTACCAGGCCTGGGACTCGAACTGTAGTTGACTATGCGGGAGTCCAGTGATGTAACCGCTAAGCCATCTGCTGATCCCCCATTATATTTTCTTGCCCTAGCAGGGAGAGAGGGAGGAAGGGGTTAATGTCCTCAGGTTACCCATCGACCTTTACAACAGAGCAGGGATGACACCAACTGCTCACTAATTCCTGTAGCAGCTCAGAGGCCAGGCCACCTGGTCACAGAGGTGAACCCAGTCACACGGTCCACGTCCTGCACTGCCATCCATCAGATTCCAGAACCAGGGACATCTGCAGCCACTTACAGTGCACTGGCTCAGTCTTCAATTGAGCTATTGTAGCCTGAAGCTTTTCCAGATGTTTACCGGGAAATAATCTTTGTCCAGTTTTGCAATCCAGTCTAAAGCAAGGTCATCCTTATAAATACACAGAAGGCCAGCAGGGCCACCTCCGCACCTTCCCCTATGGACGAAATTCAGGATTTTCCAATGCAGTGGCAGCAAGGTTTCTGTTTGCTCGTTTTCCTTCTTTCTAATTTTCTCAAATGATACATCAGTGGGAAGAGCAAAGGTCTGGATATAGGAAAGTGGAGCTCTTTGTCCTGCCTCTTTCACTGCTTAGCTGGTTGCCAGGGTCCAGCCTCGGCGTGGGTGGGTTATCTCGATGAAGGCGGCGAAGGTGAACAGAAGACAGAGGCCTCGATGCTTTCTCATGCACGTCCTATGCCGGACACCCCTCAGAGGTCGCCCTCTGAGGAGTGACAACTGCTAGGAATTATCGTGCGTTTTTATTGAAAATGTGTTACATACAAGTAAATGGGAGAGGGGCTACGTGTTTCAATTATCAGCTCATAAAGTCTTTTA
>NW_006160028.1:6368978-6380145 GCF_000334495.1 Tupaia belangeri chinensis
GGGGGTGTGCACAACAGTGGCCTTGCCAACGTGTTGATCCAACCGGAAGCGGAGCTCAAAGGTCAGGGGACTCAGACAGATCCTGGGGCCTCACCGGGTCCAGCTGGTGACTGGGGAGGATCCCCTAAACTTTCAGTGAGAGGTTTGGCTGCCAGGTGTTGGTCGTGTGGTCCTCCATGGGAAGCTGGGTAGAGCTGCATTTCAATGTCAAATCGTGTGATGGGATACATCCGAGAAACGCGTCACTGGACCGTTTCCTCACTGTGAACATCAGAGTCTCACACACCTCGCCGGGTGGGCCCACCGCACACCCAGGCTATGGCACCGCTGTCCGCCATCAGCTGAAATGTTATGAAGCACATGACTATCGTCGTCGAATTCCTGTGTCCTTTACGTTATGTGTTTATGGACTTCTTTGGCCAAACTGTCAGAAGGGTCCATGCCGTGGAAGGAGTAGAAATGCTGCCAGAGGATCTCCAGGGGCCCTGCTTGGCCCTGACACCCTGTAATTGCTAACATATCTTCTGGGATCTCGCCCTCTTCTTACCAAGTCCATCTGAGTGTGAGGGAGTTGAGGGACGTTTCTCAATGCTGAGAGGTCGGTCGTGGGCGGTAACAGAACCATCACCTTTGCGTTATGGCCCAGGTGGTGAGAGACCCAAGGTGCTGGGTCTCACTGGCTAGGCAGGACTGCAGCAACTCACAGTCGCATGGGCTTGGGGACCACCTCTGAGAGGTAGGAGCAGCCCGAGATACCTCAGAACCGATGCACTGCCTTGAGAAAAGGACAGAGGGTGGCAGCAGGAGGAGAGCCACCGCAGCGACTGTCCTTCCACCTCCTGTGTCATGTCCGGGCCTGTCCCAGTTTCTGATAATGAAGCGTGGTGTCAGGATACATCCTGGTGAAGAGAGGTGTCACTGGGGTCCGCCAGCTGTCTCGGACTGGACACTTACCGCACGTGTGTTCTCCTTTATGCCGATGGAGACGGTGTAAGGCAGGTGTGATTAAGGCCATTTCACGGAGGGAGGAACAGGCTTGCAGAGGTCCTTGTCGTGCTCAACATGGCCCAGCAAGTGGCTGAACTGGGATTCATACCCGACCCACACAGCTCCAAAAAGCATGTTTTCCTGTTTGCAGAGCACTTGACAGCATTTCTGCTCTGGCGTAATGCAGATGGGAATTACAGTCATACTCTTGGCCTGACACCCTCTCCCTCTCAGACTGGGCTGAGCCCAAATCAGAACAGGATTTTCTTTCTTTTTTAGACGGTCTTGCTTCGTCATCATCCTCCTGTCTCAGCCTCCCAAGGTTCTGGGGAGTACAGGTGCATGCCACCATGCTTGACCTTTGGGGTGGGCCGGGAATGGAGCCTGCTGCCTCCCACCTGGCCTCAGCCTGCCAGCAGCAGCATCCCCAGCGTGTCTTACTGAGGCGAGGCCATGAAGAATGAGATTTCTCTGTCGTCTTCCAAGTCTCTAAGAAAACGGCCAAGTGTTATTTACTCATTTGTTCATTATTTCTTTTGTCAAAGTTCTGTTGTACTGTGTTTTGTGTGGCCTCGAAGTCTTTCTTTTCCAGTGTCGTGAATGAGCGTACAAGTCAGTCCTCACTGGGGCCACGCCGACAGCATTACTGGATTTGGAAAGCACAGCACACTCCATTAAGAATGCTAAGCGGTGGGGCAAGTAGCTGGCGTGGTGGTTAAGGCACTGGACTCCTACATGGGGTCCTGAGTCTAGGACTTGAACCACTGTCAAGTCCTAGATTCAGTGGGTTGAAACTCATGCTATGCACATGCGCACATATACCCAAAAACCCAAGAGGAGAATGGAGGAGGAGAGATTGTGGCCATCCCCTGAGAGGTGATTTCTCACTTTTCCTCTCTCTGTCTCTCTCCAACAAGCACACACGCTGTATGGCAAAACCCTATTAATCAATCAATCAATCAATAAATATATAAAATGACAAGTGGTTTTCATGGGCTATCTCAGCTTGCATGAGTGGCCACAGGTGTGGGTATGAGGGAGAAGAGGTGACTAAGAATATGTATTTCGTTTCCTTTCACGTTCGGGGAGGAGCTAAGGAGTAGAGCGGACCCACTACAGACCCAAGCAGAGCTCTGTGGCGGCCCGTGCTTGCATTGGGTCTGTGAGCTCCTGCTGGAGTTACTGGCAGAGCGAGATAGCAGAGCCATCCTTGTGCTGTCCTGTTCCACAGCCGCGTTAGTGGCTCCTCCTCAGATCAGTGGTCCTTAGGTCCACATATGCCTATCGTTGACCTGTAAACTTAGGCCTGTTCAAAGTCTACGAGTTTACTTCAGCAGACAAAGATTCATGAGCCAGACAGCTCCAGGCCACAGCGGGCAGAGGAGGTGCCAGGGGAGGAAAGCTTTCCTAAGGGGCTCATAGAAGCAGGACAAAGACAACATTTGATCGGATAAAGTGGAAGGCCCTACCTGAACCTCCGACTGAAAAAGTTTCTAGTTAGAGGTCAGGTGTGGTTTCTGATTGGCTAACCACTTCACACACTCTAATCGTTCACTGAGTTGTGTTTTGGTTTTTACAGGTACTGCAGGCGTGGAGCCCTCTGAGCCGAATGGCCTCCTGACTAACTGTTTCAGCAACGCTGATTCCCGGGCCCCATCTCCGAAGGCTGACTTCACAAGAGCTGGGTCAGTCACTGTGAAAAGCCCCACCGGTGGTTGCAGAGTGCAGCGAGGGATGACCACCTCCGAGTTACGGTCCCACTTGCCCTCCTCATCCTGCTCGCTGCTCCCTTACCCGGAACGCCTCCCACTTCACCTGGTCAGCTCTTGCCTGTCCGCGGGGATGTCTCTGAAACCCTGGTTGGCTTCTGTGGCCCTGGTCTTGTTCCCAGGGCTGCCTGCACTAGCTCACTGGAATGCCTCACAGCCTTGCGGCCTCGGGGTGGTCGGCCTTCTCCACGAGGCTGCCCCTGGAAGGGAGGTGAGTGGCTTTTCCGTGTTATTCCTGTTGCCAGAGGGCACACACGCTCACAGGAGAGAGTGAGAGAATACCCCAATGGAGTGTGGTCATGCCGCAATCCCTTCCGCCCCCTCCACTTCTCCATCCCCATGGGGTTTGGGGGTATGCATGCATACTTGTGTTGTCAGCTTATTCCTTCGCAGCCCCAGCCTCCGGCAGTTTTTGGCAGTACATGTTCATTGAATAAATGAGGATATGGAGCTATCTGGGGGTAAAACAATCAGAAATGTGGCTCGACTGGGATTGGTCCTTCCAGTTCCTCTAGGGCCCCGAAGGCATCCTAGCACAGCTCAGTCAGCGTGTGTCTGAGGTATGAGACTGACATTTGGAAATACATTCATTCAGCCTTTTTTTTTTTCTTTCTTTTTTTCTTTGAGAGTTTTTTTTTTACTATAGGGTGCGTACACTTGCCAGAGAGACAGAAAGCGAGAAATCATGTCCCAGAGGCGATGGCCACACTGTAATCCCTTCTCCTCTCTTCTTTCAGGATTTTGGGCACACATGCACACAGTGTAAGTTTTAAGCTGCCAGGTCCAGGACTTGAACCACAGTTGACTACATGGGAGTCCAGCGACGTAACCGCTACACCATCTCCTGGTCCCTCATTCAGCTTTTAAGAAAGGCCTCTCATGAGTTGTCATAATCTATTCCACACCAAGTATCGAAGTCCCAGGGTCACAGCCCCAGTTGCTTAGATCATGACTCGGGCTGTCTCTGTTCTCCCGAGCTAGGGGTTTTGTCTCAGAGGAACAAGAACAAAGGCAACATTCTGACCAGGAGAGAGTGACTTTCAGGACTGTCCTGTTGCTGTGGTGGAGGGGAGACTTTTTTTTTCCCCTGGAGAGGTTTTTGCCATAGGGCACGTGCGCTCGCCAGACAGACAGAGAGAGACAGGGAGATAGAAAGCGAGAAATCACCCCCCGGGGGGATGGCCACGCCGCAATCCCTTCTCCTCCATTCTCCTCTCGGGATCTTGGGCACGCACGCGCACACGCCCAGCATGAGATTAAGCCACCGGGTCTGGGACTCGAACCTCAGTCAACTACGTGGGAGTCCAGTGACATAGCCATTACGCCAACTGCTGGTCCTGGAAAGGAGACATTTTTATTTCTGTTTGGTGGGGGCTGATGGAGGTAAGGGCATGTCTATGCCTTCAAGAGCCTGAAATGGGGACCAGCAGTTAGCATGACTTGAAACACACTGGGTACATGTGCTTGTGTGCCCAAAATCTCAGTAGAAAATGGAGGGGAAGGAATTGCAGCGTGGCCATCCCCCTGAGGTGAGTGATTTCTCGCTTTGTCTCTGTTGAGTGCAGGCACCTAATAGCAAAAAATCTCTCTTTATTAAAAAAAAAAAAAAAAAAAAGGAATACTGAATCATGCATAAATTCACCACCACTCCTTATAGCAATCCTGTGAAGTAGGTGCTGTCCCCTGTGTCACGGTCACCTTCAATTCCCTTCAACACCCACACACAGTCTGCATTCTGCCCCTCTAGCTCCTAAATGTACACTTCACGCTCTCTCGCCTTCCCTGCTCACAATTCCGCAGCTCAGGCCACCATCTAACGTGACATCTGTGTCACTAAGCTCACACGTCACCACCTTAGTGGGAGCTGCATTTGGCTCTGGGTGTCGGGTTAAAGGGATCTTCTCTGTGGAGCTAATGATAATGAGACTAAGAAGTTTCTGACGATCCGTTACACTTCTTCCTGTCTCCAACACCCCTGGGCTTAATATTTTATCTTTTCTCAGAAATCTGTATTTTATTAGTTTAAAAAATATTAACTTTGGGGCCAACAGGTGGTATGGTGTCTCCCTGACGGCCGGCTATGTGGTTTGAGTCCCGTACCCAGCAGCTTGGATAACACACTGGGTGCACGTGCATGCGTGCCCAAAATCCCAAGAGGAGAATGGAGAAGTAGTTGTGGCATGGCCATTCCCTCTGGGAGGCGATTTCTCACTTCCTCTTTCTCTCTCTAGCAAGTGCACCCTCCCTACAGCAAACTAAACAAATTAAATACGTGCAAGTATTAACTGAGCGCTTCCTAAGGACCCGGTATTTTGCTAGATACCAAGATAGGACGTGCTTAATAAAATCCTTGTCTCTGTGGAGTTTGCCGGTGTATTATAGCTCCTTTTCCCCCTGAATAGTCGCAAGCCACAGAAATTCAATATGGTTGCTTCTCTGGACTAGGTATCATGCTGGGTTATCCACACTAAGACCCACTTATTCAAAGCCGAAATACTAATGGGCAAAACGTGCATGTTGCAAGTGGTCTTTTATGTACCGCCCTTCCCCAACCACCTCGACCAGAAAGGCAAAGGTTAAGAGCTCTTAGCGTCTCAGGTGTCTACCCAGTCGCTCAGCGTACCACTTGGGCACTCTAGGTCCCCCTCTAGGTAAAAAACACCCCGACCTAAGGTAGGTGAGGGAGCCTTCTGATGTGGGTGTCCTGGGCTAGCAAACAGACGCAACTTACACATATTTCCCCCTTCACTATCAAATGCCTGTCTCCCTGACGTCCTCATTCTATGAACTGGGCTGGTTTGATCTAGTTAGAAATATGAAAGTTTAGGAAAACAAGTTGAACTTTTAAAAACAAAATAGATGAAAGATTTAGCTTAGCAGATCTGCTCGGGGTAGAACAGAAGGCCTGAGATTTTATTACAAGGGCCGAGGAGCGCTCATCGCAGACAGGCTCCTGGGCCTGAAGGAGGCTCTGGCCTCACATCCCCAGGGAATGAACACACATTTTGTCTTTTTTTTTTTCTTTCTTTCTAGTTTGGTCTAAAATGGTCTCTTGTTGTCATAGTAAGTATTCCAAGGTTGAAAATGTCATTTTCTAGAGGTTTACCCTAACTCACCAGAAGAACCCAGCTCATGGCCTAAAGATCTAGGCGCTGACAGAACCCACACCTCCCCCTCCCTGCCTCTTTATCCACTACCCAAGGGTAAGGGATGTGGGGCTGCTAGATTTCCCGGGGCGCGTCACTTTCGGAGAGACGTTTGTGAAGACCTTCACGGTCTGCTTGGGAATAATTACAAGTACTATGGCAAAGATGTGCTTGGGTCAACTGGCTACAATTGAGGTCCCGAGGGAACGAATTTTAAATGGAGAAGAAGGAGAAGTTAAAAAAACAAAACCCAAAAACACAAAACTAAACAATGGTACAAAGAGAGCACTGTTCCTTTGAGCAGATGGAGTGGCGGGGTCAGGCCAGCCCAGGTGGCTGTACCAGGCCTCCCACGGTATCTGTGCTGGGCGGGGAGGAAACACATCTCTGATTCAGGGAGGATATGGATCTAGGAAAGGAGCCAGGGGATAAAGGACCCCAGGACATCCTGCCGAGCAGAAGGATACAGAAGGGTACACACAGTTTAGATTTCAGAATCGGATTAGAAAGCGATACTTTCCAGTTCTGCTCAAGGACCTCTCCAGTGTGAGCTGCTCGATAAACTAATTCTAGTCGCATAGTGCATTATACACCTTCCCTGCCAGCTATTCAAGGTCACTCATCTGACAGCTGCAAAATCTGCAGGCCTCACTGACACAGTAGCGGGCGTAGATAGCGGGAAGTCTCCTTTCCCCCCATCTCCTTCTCACATACAATGCCCTGTGCACCCAGATGGTTGGGTGGTTGCACTCTCTTTGAAGACCTTTCTTGACCATGATGTTATGGAGATTAGAACTGAACAGTGACAGGGACAAACTGAGCTGTGAACGGTCACTGGGTAGACAGCCAAGGGAGGAGGACTTCCTGTGACTGACACATCCACTATGCTGTGAGACGCGACTCGGGTCCCCTGAGGCCTAGGAGTCGGTCTCCTCTCCACGATGTTATGGCCAGCTAACATAACCAGTCTGGCTGTGGGTTTAGCCTGGTGACCGAACCCAAGTTTGGCTATCCATCGCGTGAAAGCCAATACGCAAGAGACAAATTTTGGCGGAAAGGAAAGCTAGGTTTATTCAGGAAACTGGTGACCTGGGAAGATGGGAAATGTTTGAAGACCATCTGTGAAGTCCTGGTCTAACTCACAGGATCTTAAAGGGGAAGATAAGAGAAGGCAGGGGACGGCGTGCTGTCCCGCCCAGCACAGCTGTTCAACGTCTCCTTGACCAGTCCACAGAGGAGACTTGCTGGCTAGAGGGCTGTCTTCAGCTGGGTTGGGTAGGCAGGATCTGGTCATCAGGGCAGAAGTTCTCATCCTCACGCAGCATGTCTGCGTCTTGGGTTGTGGTCTTGTCGAGTGCCACCGAATGAAGGACCACCAAAGCCAGATTAAGTTTCAAGGGAGTCTTTATTAGCTGGCCAGCGACTACAGCCTGAGGCTTGGGGGCCGAGAGTCAGAACTGTAGTCTCGACCCCTTGGGGGCCGAGAGTCAGAACTGTAGCCCCGAATGAAGTTGGAGCAGTCTTTTTATAGGGGGTCAGTTACCAGGGGTTTCTATGCAAGCAGTTACAGAAGCTGAATCAAGCAGGTTAATTAGTTCTGAGGGGAGTGGGGTTTCCATGCAAGCAGTTCCATTGCTAAACAAGAGGGTTTGGGGCTGGTTAGCAAGGACAGTAGCAGGTACAGGATGTTGTCCCGGATACGGTTTTCTGCACGGCTAGCACAAGCTATTTTCTCATGGGAAGAGCAAGCAGGTTTACAGATGCTGACAGCCATGTTAGGGTAAGGGAACGAAATGGACGAACAATTGCTCATGTGCAAGATCTAACATGCGGCCTTCCACAGTCTCAAGGCTTGGGCTCTGCAACTTCTCAGCAAAACTGTTTAATTTCTGCAAGAAACAAGACTTAGGCCAAAGAGAGAAAAACTAACAGCCAGTCTACAGCATTTTAACCTGTGGTGTTGGGTTTAATATGGAGTCACTTTAGTTCCTCTTGTAGCTTGACTACATTAAGATATATCTATCCTAGGGGCCAGCAGGTGGTTTGGTGGTTAACGTCACTGGACTGACCACAGTTTGAGTCCCGGACCTGGTCGCTTGCTTTCTCACTGTCTCTCTCTCTTTCTCTACCACTCTGTCCTTCTCTGGTCATATTAAAATAAAGAAAGTTAAATAAAAGTATAATTTTTAAAAAGATAGATCCTATTGGGTCATTGGGAAAATCACACTTTTTTTTTTTTTGAATGTTTTCTATGCAAAAAAATGCATCAGGACTTTTCCGATGACCCAGTATTTTGTCTTATTTTAACTTCGGCATTGACAGGTCATTATTATTTACACTGAGGGATCAAATCTGTGAGACTCTCTTAAGAGCTCAGAATACGACTCCTCTCCCTGTCAGGGCTTATGGAGAAGCACAGGTCTGTGAAGGACACGAGGCTCTCCGTCAGCTTTGAGATGAAAATCTTATCCTGGCCCAGGTCAAAGATCCACCAAGAGAAGACAAAAATCCTTAACTCTGGAAAAGAAAGCACAGAAGAAGATTAGTAACGTTTTAGTTGAAAGTCATAAAATTCTATTTTACTAGTTCAGTCCGTGTAATCAATCTCTCTTCTGTTGCAGTTCGAGCTTCCCGATTAAATTCTGGAAGATAACATTCAACTCTGGACTTGTCTCTACCGTTAATCTGGCCATTTTCTTAGTTGTTTTTGAACTCTTACTTCTGCATGTCTAACTTGAGCTTTCCTGGGATAGCACTCCCTTCAGGACTTCTTGGAAAACTGGTCTGCTGTCGATAAATTCCACCAGGTTTTAAAAGGAATGGAAAGCAACCGCAGATACCAGAGACGGTGTGGGAGGAGGGTAGGAAATGGCAGAGGGTGAGAGAAAGGGGGAAAAAATATATATACAAGAAACATAAAATGGAAAATTATTTGTTGACGATAACTTGTATGCTTGAGCCACTACACAGTGTATTCTGGATGGGAAATGGCATTTTGTATGCTGCGATGATGTTCGGTGAATGGCTGTGAAGAAAATAAGTTAATTTAAAAAAAATCCACCCTCTTTTTTGCCATTCACAGTTCTATGACTGTGATTCGGTACCTAGTTGGGGAGGAAGACAGGCTCCTAGCTAGGTGGTGGTGGTGGGGGGGGGTCAGAAAAGGAAGTTAGGGTCAGATTAATTTAGGAGCCAGAAACACGCCTGGATTCCTGCATAACTCTGCTTTCATCTCTAGGTGTTTGAAGTTCACCAACAGATCTGTACCTCCCACAGCATCAGCTCTCACGGGGCAACGTAAGACCACTGGGTTCCCATCTCTTTTTCACGCAGGCACTCTGTGAGGACGGAGGGCATGTGCATGTGCAGAGTGCAGCTGGGGAAGAGGTTTCTATTTTGAAACTTTCTGGCAGGCCCTCCAGCCCGGTACCTGGTGAGGGCTCCACTCCTGGGTAAACAGCAGCTGCTCTTCTCTGCACATGAAACTGTTTATCGGAGGAAGGAAATACAAAACACAAGCTCTATTTTTCTGCACTATGCTCCTCTTATAATAATAATAGTTGTGCAATCCAGAGTGTGATTATTAAACCTATCTCGTGGTCACAGAGAAACTGTGAGGAAGCCAAGAGGCAGACTCCCCAAGGCGGGATTTGGAGGGTTTGCAAATTCCAAACGATCTTCCTGATGAACTATAGTAATCCTCCATGAGGCAGAGGAGAGGGAGTCAAACTGCAAGTACATCTTGTCCTCATCGAGGTTGTTTTGAAACAAATTCTATTTGTGTGCTGTTCTTAGGGTCTCGGTCCCCACAGGCCCGGGCAGCACTCAGTCTGCTGGGCACTCAGAGCACACAGGTCTGTCTCTCTAGCATAAAATAATGGGTCAAGGATAGGGACAGTTTGTGATCGTGAGGTAGGAGCGAGTCCGCGGAACAGAAAGTATGAGAGGAGATGGAGTCACAATGGCTATGTTCTCACAGCCAACAGCTGGCTACACTGGGACTCAAAGCAACTACAGCTGGGGCAACAGTTTGTATTTAGTAACGATATTTAACAAGAAGTACAGAACACTATGGCCCGCTGACCTCAGGGAGAATAGGGTAAAGAGTAAAGAGCAGGGTAATAAGTCACTGAGACTACCATTTTTTTTTTTTTTGGAGAGGTTTTTGCTATAGGGCGCATGCACTCGCCAGAAAAGAAAGACGGAAAGCGAGAAATCCCCCCCAGGGGGGATGGCCACACCGAAATCCCTTCTCCTTCGTTCTCTTCTTGGGATCTTGGGCACGCACGCACACGTGCCCAGTGTGAGTTTAAGCCACCGGGTCCGGGACTCGAACTGCAGTCGGCTACATGGGAGTCCAGCGACGTAGCCATTATGCCAATTGCTGGTCTCATCCTTTTCTTTTTTTTATAGTGAAAACATTTATAATCTAGTCTTTTAACATTTTTTGAAACATACGATGCATTTTTAAGGACTGTGGTCACCATTCTGTGTGGTAGATCACTAAAGCTTACTTCTCCTGTCTAAATGTGCCCTTCACTCAACATCTCCCTTCTGCCCACCCTCTTCCTTACCTCCCGCCCCCGCCTTGGATCACATTGTACTGAACTTATTGGAATTAGCCGCCATACTTAGACAACTTCAGAGGGTACTCCCCGAAGGACGGAGGGGAGATAGACAAGCGAGTGAAAGAAATGCAGCAATGGCGTCAGCTCTGCCTGGTCGGTCCTGCTGGCAGCACGTGCTCGTCCTGAAGATTCAGCCACGCGAGTCTAAGTCTGCACTGCATCGGAGAAGTGGGAGATGGGAGCTAGCTCCGCCTTGACGCCATCCATGACTGCGTTCTAGGAGTCTGGCTTTCTAAGTTACTTCATGGTACAGCCTCATCTTCTGCTCCTGGAGTTTCGGTAGCCTATCTAGATGCCACAGCCGGGCAAAGCCCTCGTATGATTTATGCTGCTTTTTAGGTCCCCAAACAGATCTCAAAGAAGGCCATGAGTAAATTGCTTCCAAGTTACTTTTCCTCTCCCTCATTTTCCCCAAACCAGGAATCTTGGCTCTCAGTAGCTGAGCTTCTGACTTACTTTACTCTTTTTTTTTTTTGGAGAGATTTTCACTGTAGGGCGCGTGCGCTCGCCAGGCAGACAGAGAGAGACATAGAGACAGAAAGCAACAAATCACCCCCCAGGGGGGATGGTCACGCCGCAATCCCTTCTCCTCCAATCTCCTCTCGGGATCTTGGGCATGCACGCACACGTGCCCGGC
>NW_006160028.1:6380698-6384906 GCF_000334495.1 Tupaia belangeri chinensis
GCGGTCGACTAGGTGGGAGTCCAGCGACATAGCCATTACGCTAACTAAGTCAGAAGGGGAACCAGCAGTTAGCGTAATGGCTATGTCGCTGGACTCCCATGTAGTCGACCACGGTTCGCGTCCCGGACCCGGTGGCTTAAAACTCACGCCGAGCACGTGTGCGTGTGTACCCAAGATCCTGAGAGAATGGAGGAGAAGGGATTACAGCGTGGCCATCCCCCCGGGGGGTGATTTCTCGCTTTCTGTCTCTCTGTCTCTCTCTGTCTGGTGAGCACACGCATCCTATAGCAAAAACCTCTCCAAAAAAAAGTCAGT
Source organism: Tupaia belangeri chinensis (assembly GCF_000334495.1). Classification (NCBI taxonomy): domain Eukaryota; kingdom Metazoa; phylum Chordata; class Mammalia; order Scandentia; family Tupaiidae; genus Tupaia; species Tupaia belangeri. The sequence goes on from NW_006160028.1 coordinate 6,381,014, forward strand.
AATAATGATTTTTTTACTCTGTTGTCAGTACAACAGTTTTATATTTTGCATCCCTGAGGTATAACATGAGAGAAAGAAATATGGTTTTTCCATTATTTTATTTTATATCCTTTTATATCAAATATTTAAAATGATCCCCCTCACTGAGATTCCCAAAACTTGTACAAAAGGAAAGTTTCCATTCACTTGTGTCTTCTAATGACTTCACAGAGGCCTCCCATTCAATATTTATCCTATAAAAATCTTATTAAGCACCTGCTGATGCCACACCCATTCTCAGCACAGATACAGCAATGAAGGAAACAGACAAGAGTCTCGCTCATCATGGAGTGTCCATTCTAGTGGAGCAGATGGCTCTTGCTGCTGCCTCGATCATTCGTTCATTCATTCATTCATTCACTCATTCCTGGAAGCATTCACTCAGTAAATACCGAGCGGCCACTACAGTGGCTTTGTAATGTGTCAACTTGGCTAGGCTGAACCATGTTCTCCAGAACTTCCCTTGCTGCATGTTTTTGGTTGAAGTGATCCAAAAGAGGAGTTCTCGTGTGAGGTTTGAGGGTGAAAGTGGAGAAGTAGCAGTTTTGTAGCACACACACGCGGTACTTTTTCTGTTCCTGCCCCTCGTTGGCATGAAGCATGGCCAGACCTGCTACTGCCACAGCCTCCTGGATCCTCCCTCGGCTTCTCTGACCCCGGGCCAGCTGGGCACTTACCTCCATCATGAAAAGCTCCTTATGTAGTTTGCCAGTCTGCTAGCTCCTTTCCCCTCTGCATCACTGTCCCAGAACCTGGTTTTCACTTGCTGGCCTTGCTTATCCCGCACCCTGCCTTCCATTCTTAATGAATATCACTTATTGTGAACACCCCACCTTACTCGCTCCTTCAGCAACACCTTAACAAGTCCAGAAGAATGTCTGGGACCTCGCATACTGATGTAGGTGATATTCAAATGGAACCCTTCTGGCAGAGGACACCCAGAAGGTGTGGACATGTCTTGGTTCTTTGTACCAGGAATGACTGCATGGCTGTACAGTTCATAGACACATCAAGGGTTTCATGGTTCAAAAGAGATCCAACAGGTACTAGAAGAGGAGGGAACAGTATCTGGGGCAAGAAGTTGGAGGCTGAATACTGGGCGTATCTCAAACATAACGTTAGGGGTGTTGTATCGATGGCTAGTGTAAGGGTCCAGAGATTGGTCTAACTGTTGGAGACACAGAAAAGACAACAACAATGCAACTGCAAAAGAGGCTTTTATTTTCCAGCTAGCTGGGGTCCAAGTTTCTGCCCGTCACAGCAGGCCTTCACAAGGACTCCGTACCTAAGATAAAGGGATCTTTTATAGTTCAAGATGTTCCTTAGAATGTAACACACACAAAGGAGTGGGCTATGAGAAGCGAGGGTCCAGCTATCACCACCTGCTCAGGTCTAGATAAGGGCTCTCAGTTAAGGGTCTGGATAACCTTGCCTCAGAGGTGCTGGGCCCTCCCGTTTTCCACCTATCTGAGAGTTCCCAGACTCCTGGTTTCCGTCCTTGAGGCCCTAACAAAGTGGGCTCCATCCTTGAAGACTTAACAGTGGAGCAATTAAGCTAACTCGGCCCAGCATTCCACAACATGGCGGTGATTATGCTAACTTGGCCTAACGCTAGTAATGGCCAAACGCCAGTGGATCTCAGGTCTTCATGGCCGATGGCAAATGGCCACATCTGGACGTGAAAGACACGGTATTTGGAAACATGGTGGAGGGCGGAGAACCTGGAGGAACTGGAGAAGTTACCAGGAGATGAGGATGTTCTCATTAAGGATGTAACTATCCAGCCGCCCCGTTTCCTGGATAGCCAGGATAGACCTGGACGAGCAGGTGGGCTGCTGAAACACCTTGCTGTAGCTGGGCCAGCTTCCGTGGTGACAGAGACCGTGCCATCCTTCTGCCTGGCCGTGACTCAGGTCTGTGAGATGGCGGCACAGAGGTGAGCCCAGCAGCTTGTGCCCCCTAGGGTGTATTGTTGTCACAACTCTTACCCAATACATTTCTTTAATTTTAATAGAAAAACTGTTTCACTTCTGTTACCTTCGTTTTTAATGCTGAGCCTCTATTACATGCAGGCATTTTTAAATATTGTTAAAAAAAAAAAAAAAGAGAGAGAGAGAGAGAGAGAGAGAGGAGTCAGATAAGGGATGGAGTCCAGGATGGAACCCGAGGGCACATGCAGCATGTTTAGGACCAACACCGGAGGTGTGTCCAGAGCGTGTGTGCGCGAGCTCACACGTGGGCGGTTCTTTTCCTACACAGAACACCTACTAGACCAGCCCAGTCTGGAGAAACGGGAGAGGCGAAGGTTCTGTATGTCCTCCCACCTCCCACATGGCCCCGGAACCCAGGAAGCATCTTCTCAGGCTGGCTGTGAGTGCCAGGTGTCACTTGAGCACCTGTGGTGGCGCTGCTCCAGGTAGTCAGCTCCCGGTCAGGCGGTCTGTGGCCCTGAGTAATTCAGTTCTGTCATGAGACTGTTGGGGCCCTGGCTGTGAAGGGCCAGAGTGACTCCATTTCTTTCGGGGTGACTCCATTTTGTTACACCCACCTTGCTGAGAATTGGTGCCTCAACTCTGACCTGCTGTGCCGGTGAGACTGGGAGTCCTGGCTCGAGCCTGAATAAAAGCGACCCTCACGTGCTTGCATCGGAACGGCTCCCTGGTGGTCTTTTGGGAGCTTCGTGACTGGGGCACAACAGGTGTATTCTGCCTGTGTCCCCTCATCGTGTGAAGTAAAATGCAGTGCATCCGGCAGCAATTTAGTATTGGGACTTCTGTTCAAAAGCTTTCCACTGTGCAAGGCTAGCTTTCAAAGCTTTTAAAGCTTATTTACTCCATGAGTGAACGAGACTGAGAGGAGGACAGAACTACAGACTCCTCCGACAGGGTCGTGAGCAGCCCCCCGCCCCTAGCCCAGCCAGCCCGGATCGTGGGCACACCGTGCCCAGGTTCTCAGGGAGGTCTCTGGCTGTGAACAATGATCTACCTCACAGAGGGCTGTAAGGATCTACCTCCCGCTGCTCAGCCATCCGGCTCCTAAAACACACTCCCTTGGAGGGTCAGCCTGCCCAGAGTTGTGGTTCGACTCTCCCAGAGAGACAAAGGTACAAACGTTTCACAACTTGCTGTTATCAAGCTTTTTACAAAGACTCGTGCGAAAGGCTCAGAGGTCTCCTTTTACAGTCCTGGTGTTCCTCAGCCTTACCAGCTGGCCACAGTCTATGAAGACCCAGTGTGGCCTGGTCACAGTTCCCTCATCTTGGTTATTGACGGCCTTCACCTAACATAAAATAAGTTACCTGTCATGGATCCGGAGAGCAGAAGCAATCACGGGGATCAAGCAGAAGGGGTCAAAATGCATGCCCTTGTGAAGATTTAGCCCAAGGTCAGCGAGTCTAAAGCTCTAGGCCATGGGCTGGGTGGTGGTGCAGTCGTAAAACGTGACACCGTGAGGCTGACCCACCTGAGGCTGACCCACCCAGGCTCATGTCCAGAGACCTCCCTAAACATATAAGTGACCACGTGTCCACAGTCCTGGGCTGGCTGAAGCTAGGGGTCAATCCCAGTGGCCAGACCCTGTTGGGATGCTGTCTTTCTGTCTCTATCTCCCTCTCTTCCTTGCTCATGGAAGAAAAAAATAAACTTTCAGGCCAGCAGGTGGTATGGAGGTTTAAGATACTGGATCCCACATGGCCGACTTAATGGTTTGAGTCCCAGACCCAGCAGTTTGAAAATCACACCTGACACATGTGCGTGTGTGCCCAAAATCCCAAGAGTAAAATGGAAGAGAAGGGACTGTGGCATGATCATCCCCCCTGAAGGGTGATTTCTCACTTTCCTTCTCCCTCTCTCTCT
>NW_006160028.1:6384954-6392330 GCF_000334495.1 Tupaia belangeri chinensis
TAACACCAGCTAGGGCGTAGCCTTCCCGCAGTTCCGCAGAGAAACGACATGCGGCGTTCAGAGGAGCCTTTGGTGAGGCTTCCACCCTGGACTCACAGGCCGAGGTCCGAAACAAGCTGGGCCCACTCTCCGGCACTGGAGCAGGGCGCAGGGATGTTTAGCCCAAAGCTCCACGTTTATTGCATGACGCACTTTAAAAATACCTTATTATCAGAAGCCTTTGCCTGGAGCCTTGGAGAGGATTACAAAGGAATGCTTTCTTCCTTCAGCTTATTTCTTAGGAAATTACCTCCAGATCTGCCAAAGTCACAAAGGCTGCAGAATCTCACTGGTGCCCTCCTACATGGAACATCCCGATATCCCTCGTGACTCTTCCCACTCCCATTTCCCGAGGAGAAAACAGATCCGAGAGGGAGCGCTGGCCTGCCCTGGTCTCTGAGCTGTCTGACGGGAAGGTGGCAAACTGCACTTCCAGGAACGAGGCCTGGGCCTGCGAGCAGCCCCACCACTTCTTACCTCCGGCAGCTTCTCACTTCACACTGGGCGGCCCCATCAGAAGGAGCCACACTCTACCCAGGGCTTGGTCTCCACCATTGTTTTCTCTTTCTCTTTCTTTCCTTTCCCCTTCCTTCCTTCCTTCCTGCCTTCCTTCCTTCCTTCCTTCCTTCCTTCCGTCCTTCCCTCTACCACTTCCCAAACCTAGCGAGCATTCCCACTCCCCTAGAATACCTTTTTCACTGTTACCTGACGAAATGTTTCTCTTCGCCATTCGTCTCAGGGGTGCCCTTCCGTGGACCGTCACCCTCGGTGCTCTCGCCAGCTTTGTCTAGATTGTGCTCTGAGCTTCCACTTCCAGAGGTGTGAGAGCTGACCGCCTCTGTGTGTCTATAGGAAAAGTCGTGGGCTCATTGAGGAGAGGGACCTTGGCTTGCTCATGGCTGAATTTCTAAACTCTGGCACATCATAGATGTTAGTTTTTAGGAAAAAGAAATTTTTTTTCTTTTCCACTTGGATATCAGTCCTGTATGTTATTTTTAAATTATTATTATTCTTTCTGTTCAATGCAGCCCCATCTCTGTACATCTCTTTCTGAATCTAAGTGTTTTGTCCGGTTTCTCTGTTTCTCTCACACACAGAGACACACACATATGAAAACACACACACACGCACACATGCGCGCGCGCACACACACACACACACACACACACACATCCTCCCTAGGCAACGGTGGGGCCTGGGGGCAGCAGCTGGGAAGGGAATGAGGCTAGAATGAGGTAAGATGGGGTAGACGAGGCGCCTTTACTTCGTGTGTATCTGGCTACCCCTAAGCGCAAGATTAAAATAACAGCCACATTATTTACCTGCACACCCACCCTGGAGAGACCTCAGTCTTACCTCCATGTAGCTGAGTGCCTCAGCAGTGACACTTACTATTTGGATCGGATGATTCTATCGTGGGAGAATGTCCTGGGTGTTGTAGGGTATCGACCCACATCCTCGGCCTTTGCCCCACTGGCGACAGCCGCCAGTCATGACAGAAATGTCTCCCGATATCGCCAAATGCCCTTTGTCAGGTAGATGCCTCCCTCCGGTTACTACTAATACGGCCCATTTCTCCTGGGCTCTGGGCACACACTGGAGATTTTAGGCAGCTTCCCAAGCATCACACTTGTACAGGTTACACCAGAGAATAGGGTGTCTGTCTGGCTTGAGGACAGACCACAACCTCAGCCCATTCCCGTCCTTTCCTAAGCCCTGGATCTGGTCCTTTGAGATCCAACACTAACCCTGTGGGACCTCCGGTAACCCACAGGGCATCTTCGTGCTGCGTCTTACAGAAAGACCCTTCTCCACGTGGGGACTCAGAGGGTGCATTTCAGTCCCTGCTCACGGGCTCTGCTGGCCTTCGGTGCGGTGCACACACTGCCCAGGACACAGCTTCCCTTCTGCTGACAAGCTCTGGGACGGCTAGCAAGGAGTTGTTCTCCCAAGACCACCATTGCCCTGCTCTTTTCCAAAGTGTCCGTAGCCGAGTTACCAGTGGGGAGAGACACAGGGAAGCATAACTGTCCCTTCTTAAAGCACCAGACCTTGCTAGATGTAGTTCATTTGGAACAATATCTGGCCACCTCTGTAGGCCGTTGGACTAGACCAGAAGGAGAAGACCACATTGTTGTGACAATCTCAGTGAAATTCAGAAAAGATCCAGGATGGAAATGTAGATACCAGGTAACTAGAGAAGTCGATGACCCATACTTGCAAAATGCTGGGACTTTTTGAGACAAGAGTACTGGGAACTCAAAGGGAAATCTGACCACATCCCTGGCCTTAGATGGTTCGTGTAGATTGATCCCGGCCCTGCTTATCTTGAGCAGCCAGCCTATGGTGGAGGAGGCACAGGCATTTTGATATGATACCTAAAATGTGGAGGAGTGTTGAAGTATTTACAGAAAGTTGATATCGTTTTTATTTGCTTTATTACCGAGACGGTATTTGCACGGGGTATTGTTTGTTTTCTAGATTCTACTTTTGAGCCAACTTCTTCCAGAGCATAGGTCTGCCCCTCCTCTGGGAGTTACACACAAGTTCACAGCCACAGCCTCGATTCCAGCACAGATAACTGATGCATCCGCGTTTGCCTCCCGCTGTTGGAAAGACAGGACAATGGTGACTTCTCGGTGCTCGTAAAAAGCAGCAGAGATCATGAGAGAGAAATGATTTCCCTTCTTGAGAATAGAGCCCCAAATATAGTGATTAAAAGGTCTTACTACCTAATTAGTTATTGCTATTAGGAGCAGAACACACACGATGGCAGCGAAAGTCTTGCTGGTGAGTTTCGGTCTGAGACTCAGGCACCTACGCACTCAAAATACCACTCAGCAAGTAAGCCAGCCCCTGGAGGAAAGACCGAGTTTGTTCTGATTCCATCTGATTTTCATCAGTCGTGACAATAAACAAGGCAGAAAGAGCACATGATACTTGTGGGAAGCTCTGAAGAGGTCCTGGGAAACATTTTCAATTGAGGATACACAGAGAGAAAAATCAACTGAGAGGCACACAGATAAAAGGCACACAGACCTAACTCGGTCATCAGAGCAGGGCAATTAAAATAACAAAAAGCTATCACATGGCCGTGTTAGGGAGCCTGGCAGATAATGCTAAAGGTTGTGGGGCTGTGGGTGGTAGGAAGCCTCCTGAACTGCTGGTGGGGTGAGGCCCTAGTGCAGCCATTCTGCAGAGAATCAGGATTTAGACCAATTCTATACATCCTGTAACCAGCAATTGGTCTCCACAGGAGACACAGATGGGACTGCAAACATGCAAGCTCACCAGCACTGTAGAGACACTCTCAGAAAAGTAGAGAGAAAGAAAGGAAAGAATAGAGCCCAGAGGGACCAGCAGATGGCGTAGTGGTTACATCACTGGACTCCCACTATTCAACCGCGGTTTGAGTCCTGGACCTGGCAGCTTAAACTCATGCTGGGTGTGTGTGTGTGCGTGCCCAAAAACCAGAGAGGAGAATGGAGGAAAAGGGATTGCAGCATGGCCATCCCCCCGGGGGGATGATTTCTCACTTTCTGTCTCTCTGTCTCTGTAGCAAAAAATCTCTCTAAAACACACACACACACACACACACACACAAACAACAACAACAAAAACCCCAGAAAATATAAACTATGATAAGACAACATTATGGCTGCCTTTTGGGACATCAACACTAAGACATAAATGCTGTACTATAGTTTTACAACCATAGACTGTACAAATTTGAGTTTGTGAGGATCTCAGGGTTAGAAGAGATCCTATGAGCTATTTAGCTACGCTCACATAGGACGAGATCCTCCACAGAGCATCCCAGGGCCGGGAAGGTCTGCTCTTCCTGCCCGCCACTCCTAGGGGAGAGCGTTCACTACCTCACTGAGTAGCTGGTGTTGTGATTTTAGGGGGAACAGAACCTGCCTCTGCTCCCTGCTAACTTCGATGCCACTCCCTTATCTGTGATGGCACAGAGAATATCTTTTCCTGCCTCACTTGAAACATTTTTTTAAGTTTATTTACCTCTTTCATGAGAAAGAAAGAGAAAACGGCAGCAGCCTCAACAGCCTGGGATCATGAGCACATGCGTGCATGCCTCGTGTACTCAGGGATCCCTGGATTTGAACCTGGGAACTTCCCATGTGGTCAACCTTGCAGAGGGTTACATTTGGTGCCACCATTCACGCCCCCATCTGCCCCCTTAAGATACTTGAAGGCTGTGATTGTATGTGCCTTTGGATCCTTGGTACTCCAAGTTCAATATTTTCTCTTCCTTTAACTTTCTTCATAGGTAACGGTTCCTGCAGCATCTGCTCCTCCCCTCCCCTCCCATCCTGCAGTGAGTGGCTGGCCAGCTCCCCGGGGAGTGCATTGCCACCAGCCAGCAGAATGGAGAGACTAATGGCCAATCTTGTCTGGGGCAGGATGCTTTTACTAATGGCTTCTTTAAAATGTTTGCCCTCTTTGACAAAAGGCTTTTTAAAATTTTATTTATTTATTCATTCATTTATTTTTAATTGGACCAGAGAGAGAGAGAGAGAAAGGGAAAGTAAGAAAGCAAGCCACCAGGTCTGGGGACTCGAACCCTCATCGGCCATGTGGGAGTGTCCAGCGCCTTAACTACCACGCCAGCAATTGTGAAATCTATCAGGTATTGCAAACTATTGAATAAAATAGTCACCTAAGAACTCACTCTCTTCTTTGGCAAATGAATACAATCCCACTTTTGCTTCAGGCTTCTCAGAGAAAATGAAACGTTATGGCTACACCAGAGGCTCCCTAAGTCCCCCTTCACACTCCCTCCCCTCTCGCCTGGAGACACCCTTCTCGTGAATTTGCCGTTTATTTTTCTCCTGTATGTTTGTATATGTTCAGATGCACGAATCAGAAAACAATAGAGAATACCGTTCTGGATATTTTAAACTTCATATTCGTTATGATACACTACATGCTTTTCTACAAGTTTTTGAGCTTTATCCACATATCGATTCATTTAACTGCGTATTTGCCATCCACTGAATTTCCCATAATGCGTCTCTCATACTCCTATTGGTGAGCACTTACGTTGCTTCCCGCTTTCCTCAGAGCAGACAAGGCTGCAGCAAATGTTCTTGATTATGAACCCTGGTGCCCACGTGGGGAACTTCTCCGAGGTCAGTGGCTATGACTGGAATGGCTAAGTGGGCATGTCTTCTCCTCTTCCTCTCCCTTCTTCTGCTTAGTGTTTTGCTACAGGGCATGTAGCGGAGGATGACCATGCCACAGGCCCTTCTCTTCCAGTCATCTCTTGGGACTTGGGGCATGTACTCACACACACTTGGCGTGTTTTTTCAAGCCACAGGGTCCAGGGCTCTAACTGCGTGGTTGACCCTGTGGGATCCAGGGCACTAACCACCATGCCATCTGCTGGCCCCCACGTGTTTTCTTTTTTTATTAGACATCGTTCTTTTACTTTTTAACGATCTGATTTCCGTTCAACTTACTGTATAAACCCCTATCAAGAGAGGTCTCCCCAGTGTGTTCTGGTTTTAAACAGCCAGCATTGTACTCACTGGAAGTACATGCTAGGCACCCTGGGCACACAGAGGAATGGTAGGCCCTTTGCCTGCAAGAGACTTCCAATACACCAAGGCAACATGAGGACGAGGCTGCGTGTGTAGACAGAGGACCCTCACTCAGCTTTGTGGTGGTTTATGGATGCCCCCGATGAGACGCTTGCCCTGGTACTTGGGAAGGGGGGAAGAACAGTGAGGCTGTCTGACAGTATCTTTCCTTCATGGGTCACCTCTGATCTCACGGTTGGTTAACCTCGTGCAGTGCTTCATGGCTTACGTGAACACACACGACCTAATTGCTCCTCTTTTTTTTTTTTTTTTTAAGTTTATGTATTCCTTCCATGAGAGAAAGACACAAGAACCCCCTAGAGTCTTCATGCTGTGATCCACCCTGGCCAACCCAGATCACAGACATGGTATGTGTCTGACATGTTCAGGGAGGCCTCAGAATGTGAACCTGGGACCTTCCCTGTGGGTCTGTGGGTCCAGCATCGCAGAGCATGCGTTACTGCTGGGCCACTGTCTGGGCTCCTAACTGCTTCTTATATCTCCCCTGGGAACCGAGACAGAGGGCACCTATTCCTGTCCCCTCTACAGTGACGCAGGAGCTGAGGTACAGAGGGGAGATGAACCGCACTACATTGCAAGGCTAGAAATGGCAGAGTGCAGGCTAGAACTCTGGTCTCCAGACTCCGCATCAAAGTCTTCCTCGACAGATCACTGATCCCCACAGCTGGGAAACTCTGTGTGGGCTCTCTGTTGGGCCTATGTGAAGCTGAAAGACAGACATGTTTATCAACATAAGTTCACCATATTAAAACCAGGGCTCCTGACCTCCATGTCTGGCAAAATGCCCTTGACAGACAGGTCTTAAGTGCTTCTAGGGGACCTGTCCTTCTCTTATTCACCAGTCTGGATAAGAACAACTGCATCGGGCCTGGCAGGTGGCATGGTAGTTAAGGCCATGTGCTGGACTCCCATATGGCCGACTGTGGTGGCTTTCTCTCTCTCTCTCTCTCCCTCTTTCTCTTATTCTGTCCCTCTCTGGTCAAATTAAAATAAATAAATAAAGTTAAATAAAATAATTCTTAAAAAAAAAAAAAGAAACTATTGCCTTAAGAAAAAAAAAAAGGAACAACTGCATCTGTGATTGGAAGCATTTTCTAGAAAACACAGTCTTGTCACCCTCATAAAACTCGATACAGACCATTGGAACTCCAATGCGTCTCCCCATTTCCTCTATTGATCTTCTGTTCAGTTTTCTCTTGAGTGTTCTCATCTCCATTTCTACATCTCAAAATCCTACTCATACCCAGAATAGCCAACACGTTATGGAAGAACAAAGTCAGAGGGTGGATTTTACCTACGTTAGGGCTCACTCTCACGTTACAGTAAGCGAGATGGTGTTGTAGTGGTAAAAGAGTAGACACGAGGGGGCTCCCGCCCCCCAGCGCAGCCGCACGCCAGGAACGGCCTGGCCGGCGCCCCCCCCACTGGGGGGGGGCACACGGCCGGAGGCTCTCGCCCCCACCCAGCGCAGCCAAGCGCCTCTCCCTGCCTCTCTGGCCCGGGATGGCCCGGAGGCCGAAAACAAGGTTGAAGAACTTGCAACTTAAGAAGATGATAGTTACCAGCCCTGCATTACCTCAGGGGAAAACAAGAACTACTCTGCCATTCTTAAGGAAGCCAGATACCCAAGGACAATTCACACTGTAGATGCCCAAAACACCATTCCTGGTAACTACAAGATGACTGCTGTGCCACATCAGCTGATAATCATCCCTG
>NW_006160028.1:6392784-6395678 GCF_000334495.1 Tupaia belangeri chinensis
AAATTTTGGGGAAAAAAAAAAAAAAAAAAACAAAAAAAAAAAAAAAGGTAAAAAAAAAAAAAAGACACATCACAGTACCCATAAAAAGGTTTCAACAATTTTTGTTATGTTGCCATCATTTCTGTTATCAACTCCAGTTATCTTAGCAGGTTTTTTTTAAAGCAAATATAACATTCTGAATAAAAAAAAAAAAAAAATTCGAAAAAAAAAAAAAAAAAAAAAAAAAGAGTAGACACGAATCAAGGGAACACAGCCTCGAACCCAGAAATGGATCCACACAGATACAGTCAACTCATCTTTGCTAAAGCAGCAAAGGCAACTCAATGGAGAAAGAATAGTCTTTTCAACAAATAATGCTGGAGCAACTGGACAGTCACAGGCAATTACATACGCATTCTAAATACAGACCTTATAACTTCCACAGAAAGTAACTCAAAGTGGATCCAGAACTAACTGTAAAAATGCAAAAGAATAAAACTGAGGAGGTTACACAGAATAAAAGCTAAGTGGTCTTGGGTTTGGGGATGACTTTTTAGATACAACACCAAAACCATGATCCATGAAAAAAGAAATTGGTAAGTTGGACTTCATTAAAATGAAAAACTTGGAGGGACGGCAGGTGGCATGGTGGTTAAGGTGCTAAACTCTCACATGGCCAACCACTGTCCGAGTCCTGGACTTGGCAGCTTGCTTTCTAACTCCCTCCTCCTTCTCTATCTGGTCAAATTAAAAGATCAATAATGATGATGAATAGAGTTAAATAAATTTTGGGGTTTTTTTGGAGAGGTTTTCGCTATAGGGCGTGTGTGCTCGCCAGACAAACAGAGAGAGACATAGAGACAGAAAGCAAGAAATCACCCCCCAGAGGGGATGGCCACACTGCAATCCCTTCTCCTTCATTCTCCTCTCAGGATCTTGGGCATGCATGCACATGCACCCAGCGTGAGTTTTAAGCCACCGCGTCCGGGATGCGAACCGCGGTCGACTACGTGGGAGTCCAGCGACATAGCCATTACGCTAACTGCTGGTTCCCAGTTAAATAAATTCTTTAAAAAAAATTAAAACTTGGGACCAGCAGATGGCATAATGGCCTCCTCCTTCTCTATCTGGTCAAATTAAAAGATCAATAATGATGATGAATAGAGTTAAATAAATTTTGGGGTTTTTTTGGAGAGGTTTTCGCTATAGGGCGTGTGTGCTCGCCAGACAAACAGAGAGAGACATAGAGACAGAAAGCAAGAAATCACCCCCCAGAGGGGATGGCCACACTGCAATCCCTTCTCCTTCATTCTCCTCTCAGGATCTTGGGCATGCATGCACATGCACCCAGCGTGAGTTTTAAGCCACCGCGTCCGGGATGCGAACCGCGGTCGACTACGTGGGAGTCCAGCGACATAGCCATTACGCTAACTGCTGGTTCCCAGTTAAATAAATTCTTTAAAAAAAATTAAAACTTGGGACCAGCAGATGGCATAATGGTTACATCACTGGACTCCCATATAGTTGGCTGTGGTTCAAGTCCTGGACCCAGCAGCTTAAAACTCATGCCTGGCACATGTGTATGTGTGCCCAAAATCCCAAGAGAAAAATGGAAAATGGATTGCGGTGTGACCATCACCCCTGGGGGGTAATTTCTTGCCTCATAGCAAAAAATCTCTCTTAAAAAAAGAGAAAAATGTATGCACCAGGCCAGCATGATGGTTACAACACTGGCCTCCGCATGCTCAACCACGGTTTGAATCCTGGACCCAGTTGCTTGAAATTCATGCTGAGTGTGTGTATGTGCAGGTCCCAAACCCCAGGAGGAGAAGGGATTGTGTGTGGCCCTCCCTCCTGGGGTGTGATTTCTTGTTTTCTCTCTCTGTGTCTCTAGTGAATGCACACACCCTATAGAAAACAAACAAACAAACAAACTTATGCACTGTGAAAAGCACTGCTAAAAAAATAAAATGACAAGTCACCAAGTGGGGAAAAATATTTTCAAACACATACCTGGTATAGGACTACTATCCAAAATATGCAAAGAGCTTTAAAAACTCAAGTACTGGGCCAGCAGGTGGCGTGGTGGCTAAGGCCAGTGGACTCCCACATGGCTGACCGTGGTTCAAGTCCCGAACCTGGTGGCTTACTTTATCATTTTCCCTCTCTCTCACTCACTCTGTCCATCTCTGGTCAGGGTAAAAATAAATAAATGGATAAAGAAAGTTAAATAAAATAATTCTTAAAAAGAAATGAAAACTCAGGTACCATCAGGTGGCATGGTGGTTTAGGCACTGGATTCCCACAGGGCTGACTCCATGGGGATCCAGTGACATAACCATTATGGTATCTGCTGGTCCCCCAATCTCCCCTTTTTAAGATACCAGTCATACTGCTTGGGGTCCCACACACATGGTTTCATTTTACCTTAATCACCTCTATAAAGATTCCTTCTTCAGAACCAGCCACCTTCAGAGATACCAGGGCTAGGAATTCAACATATGAACTTTAGGGAATCATATTTCAGCTTGTAATGGCCACTTTGGAAGACAAACAGTTTCTTATAAAGCTAAACATTTTCTTACCAAGTGGCCCAATAATCAGCCTCCTTGGTATATATCCAGATGAGCTGAACATGTTACACCCACATAAGGGACATTTAGAACAGCACCTGCCGCATAGCGAGCGCTCAATGAATATTTGTGATTAATACTTCTACTGGGTCATCAGAAAAGTCATGATACATTTTTTGCATTAAAGAAGTCATGAATTTTCCTACTACCCAGTATTATTAGGGGTGGGATTATTGGGTTTTGAGGGTAGGTGGTGTGTCCATGACTGTTCTATTATTCTCAGGTAGAAATGACTAATCAGATCCCCTAGCTCTTTATGCTGGGGGGGGGGGCAAGTCAAAA
>NW_006160028.1:6398451-6408427 GCF_000334495.1 Tupaia belangeri chinensis
GGGGGGGGAATGCATATGCCTGAGACACACCGCAGGCCTACGTCTGGGACTGAGAACTTCTGATGGGACCTCTAATTCTCTTGTGTCAGAATCCTGAGCACATGCACGTGTGCCCGGCATGTTCGTGCCAGGACTTGAACCCGAGTTGGCCGTGTGGGATCCGACTTCTTCGGTGCAGTGCTCAGCCACTGCACTTCCAGCCCTTGGCTTTGTAAGAGTCGGGGGGTGGGGGAAATACTGTCTAGAGTAGGAGAGGAGTCTTCGTGGTACCCCGAGGGCAGATACCTCTAATTCAAGGCGTATCTATCACCAGCCCCGAGTGTCACCAGCTCCTTTAAGATAGTGGCCCGATCAGTCTGAGAACGAATGGACAGACAGACACACCGCAGAGCCTCTTGAAGGCAACAGGGTGACTCGCACGCTGATGGTGGATGACACACCTTTCCCACCTGGGTGGCTGGGAGGCACGTCTCAGTGACAGCCTTCTCCTGGAGAAGGTCCATGACAAAAGATGAAGGCAGTGGAGGAGGGAAGCGTGATTAGGCTGGGACTACCACGACCCACCCACAGAGAGACACCCAGTCTTTCCTATTTTGAGCAGGAAAGGGGTGGAAATAATAGGAGAAAGATGTATATTTTTTCCCTAGCAACTGCACCAAATTAAGCATTCTCTGCAGTCTTAATTACCATGTAATCTTCAACTTGATAAGCGTGTTTTAAAAATAATAATGTGGCCAGATGAGAGTTTTGAAAAGTGGTATCGGGTGGGTTTAATCTGTTAAATGATTAAAGCCCGAAAGTGCCCTAGGGCAAAGGTCAGTTCTCCAGGGAAGACAGCTCTAAGGAATTCATCTGAGAACAATTTCAGTTATGTGACCTGAGTGTGTGACCTTTTGTCTGAGCTAGCTAGTTTGCCATTGGATAATCGTCCCATAACAGAGCATGGAAGAAAATTTAAAAATGAACCACTTTAATAAGAAGCAGAAGAAAAAGAAATTCAACTGAAATTCTGTGTCCCCTAAATTCAACTCATTTTCTAAGTTCCTCGTATATAACTTTATCCAGTTAAGCCTTTAGCATATAGATACACTTTTAACAAAAGAATTATTATCTAATTATATTTATAATTATTATTTTTAAACTTTCTTACATGGCATGTATACTCACCAGACAGAGAGAGAGTGAGGAAAAGTGGGACAGCGAGCTGCCAGGTCTGGGGCTCCAACCATGGTCGGCCATGTGGGAGTCTAGCACCTCAACTACCACGCTACCTGCTGGCCCCTAGATATACACTTTTATTACCTGCTTTTACTTATTAAAACTGACTAATGGGGCCAGGTGGTGGCGTGGTGGTTAAGGTGCTGGACTCCCACATGGATGACCATGGTTTAAGTCCCAGACCTAGTGGCTTGCTTTCTCACGTTCCCCCTCTCTCTGGTGAGAGCACAAGCCCTATAACGAATTTTAAAATAATAATAATGAATAAAAGTAAGTAAAATAATTCTTGGGCTGGCCCCACAGCACAGTGATAAGCACTACGTATAGAAAGCTGGATTCCACGCTGCTGACCGCTATTTGAATCCTGGCCCAGGAGGTTTGAAAACCACGCTGGGCACACGTGCATGCCAAATCCTGGAGATGGAGAAGGAGGGAGAAAGGCTGTGGCATGGCCACATCATAGGAGGCAGTGCTTCCTCTCTCTGTGGCGAGCACAATGCCCTCTGACAGGTTAACTTTGTAAAAAAGAGAGGGATTAATACCTTCTATGGGAGACATTATGCTGAAGAACTTCAAAAATTTAGAAACACATCAGTAATTAAGACAAAATACAGCGATTTCTTTCAAAGACTGTCTTCACCACTTCCGCCCTCGCTCCCCGCTCTTGTACTGAAGACACCTCCCACCTACCTTCTTAGGTGGGAAGACACTGTGGATGGGGCGCTTTCAAAATAAGGCATCTCTTTCCATCACCCTTAACCTCCATGTGAGAAAGGTCGTCTCAACCTCCATTTTAACTGTGAGAGGACAAAGCTCAGAGAGTTCACCGACTGTCCAGAGCCAACCGGCCGCCAGATGCGAGCTCCGCTGACCTGCTCTTTGCTTTCTTTCTTTTTTTTTTAAGAGATTTTTTTTACTATGGGATGCATGCATTTGTCAGAGAGACAGAGATAGAGACAGAAAGTGAGAAATCACCCCCCCCGGGGGGGGGGGGGCCACGCCACAATCCCTTCTCCTCCATTCTCCTCTCAGGATTTTGGGCACACGTGCACATGAGCCCGGCATGAGTTTCAAGCTGTTGGGTCTGGGACTCGAACTGCGGTCAACTATGTGACAGTCCAGTGACGCAACCATCATGCCATCTGCTGGTCCTGTTCTTTGCTTTCTGTACACACTGTATTGTTCTGGGTCCAGGTGGTGCAATCCCTGCACAGCCGGGAGAGGAGCCCGGGCACTGACCTCACGGAATGTGTGTCTACGGCACTATCTGTCCAGGAGCGGGCTGATGGCTGGGAGGGCTGAGGGACAGTTCCACACAGTAAGAAGAGGGACCCAAGAAGCAGGGCCAGGACTACATGGGGCAAGTGAGGTGGCCCTGAGGGTACAAGATTTAAGGAGGCACGTGCTGTCGGGAGCTGACCCCACCCTCGCCCGGTGCTGCCCATAAGAAGCTAGGTCACAAGGACAGACATAATTTTTAAATCCAAACATTTATTTCTTCCCTGACAGAGAGCGAGAGCCAGAGAGAGACGGAAGTGCCCCTAACAGGGTCTTCCTGGTCTGAGCCACCCCAAGCCTCAGCCAGGCAGGCTCTTGCGGGCTACGTGCACAAGCCAGACGTGCACGGAGGCCTCAGGCCAAGCCCAGGTCCTTGCCATGTGAGTCCAGCATTGCAGGGCATTACATCAGCACCGCATCACCAGAGGGCCCAGGTGCAGTCCTGAGAAAGGGATACTTGGGGGGGTATGTCTACTTCGGTGTGGAATTGAGTTAGCAGAGTGAGGGGCCCTGCTGCGTACATTCTGGGGTCCATCTGGTTGGGGCCTCTGCACGTGTAGTCCTGAGGGGTCCCAAGGAGCAGTCTTGATGTTTGTGTTATGGGGCAGGGAGTGTGGAGGAGAGAGACAGGAACAGGCCAAAGGCAGTGTGGGCAGGCCCAGCCTTATCTGACCTGACCTGGCCTGGCCTGGCCTGGCTGGGGACAGGGAGCAGCTCTGGGAGAGGGGCTCCTCGCTCTCCTCTGATGGTGGGGTATCTGGCGGGGAAGACAGATCACAAGGCACCTTAACAGTATTGCCACTTTGGCAGTGCCCCCAGGGAAGGCCTGGTTGAGGGGGCAGTGGCAAGGGGCGACTGGGAGGGAGCTGACCCTGAGCAGGTTTACGCTGCCCTGGGGAGTCCCAGAGGTAAGTGGCAGTAGCGGAGATGCTGGTGCGGGAGCTGAGATCCTCAATCAGTAGGCCAGGGTGGGGTGACGGGAAGAGAAATGTGACTTATGTAACATATCCTTGTTTGTAGCCACAAGCTGGGGCTTGGGGGCATTTGGCTAATAGAAGAAATCTTGCTTCCATCCACCAACAAAGAAAATACAGAGAAATCTCCTGAATTTTTTCTCTAGTTCCCTGACACATTATAAAAGACCCTTAAGGTCAAGATGAGCTGAATAACAGCCAGTCCTCACGGCTGACCTGCTGGCCGCCTCCAGCCTCCCCAGGGTGGTGAAACACACTGACTTGGGAAAGCACTGTCTTCGTTCTGGAGAGAGAAACAGAGAAATACGATAGCATGTGCTCTTTCCGAGACAGTGCTGCTATGAAAGCTCCTCTTTTCAGGAGTTACTTTAAAAATTAAACACATAACATTAAAGAGTTACTGTGCTTCAGAATGTCAGCTGGCCCCTGTGTTCCAGGAAAAAACATTTCTCCCAAGAGGCCACCGTGGCTTGATCAATGCAGGGGTGAGTTTAAGTAGCTGGCTTGAGTGGACAAGCACTTCCTAAAACACGCATCACACCCGCTGGCTGGGTTAGAAGGGGATACTAGGAGGAATCGCCAGGGTTCTGGTCCTCAGGAGGCTCACATGGTAGATGGAGCGAGAGCCAGTGCACGGCTGGGCCGGTCGCTTCGGCGTGGACACTGTCTCACAATCTGAACACTTGGGTTCTGCGGTCACACAGACCTTCACCTGTGCGCTGGCATCAGTACGACCCCAGCAGCTGAGGGTGGCTGGCCTGGATGGTCGATTAAGGGAGCACATCCATGTCACTTTATAGCTGGGAAAGGGGGCCCCATTTCCTCTGAGGAAGAGGGGGCTCAACGTGCCAGGCTTTCCGTGGAACCACCTGCTCTCCGTTCTGGCTCAGACACAAATGCGTGCACGTCACGTCAGGTCACACATCAGCCCTGGTGGCAGGTAGCCAGCCTGGACGTTTGGTCTAGGTGAGGAAAATCATGGGGTCCTATGGAGGTGAGCGGGTGAGCTTTTGATCTGCCTTGAAGGCAGTCAGCGGGCTCGTGGGTGGCAGTGCAGCCTGCCTCAAACACTGAGGGCCTGCTTGCAGGACCTAGAGGTATTGCTCATTTCTGCTTGATTTGGTTTTGCTTTTCGGCCCTTGTCTAGTTTTAAAACTCGTCGGCCTGCAGAGTCTTTTTAGCTCTGCCTCTTTCAGTGAAACGGTGAGCTGGTGCAGGGAGGGAACACTGCCTTGGGACTGGGGCAGCTGGGGTCCTGGGCAATCCTCTTATTGCCCCCCCCCCAATTTACCTCTCTAAACCTCAGTGTTTCCACCTGCACACAGAACAAACCCTGCAGCCTCCAGTTGAAGGCAAGTTTTGGCCAGGAAACCACAGGTTGTAGACTTCCATCTGGAAGCACCCTCTCTGTTTACACAGCCAGCCAGGCCTGTGTGAGGGAAGCTTGACCTAGAAGACCAGGGAGAGACCACCACCGCAGGCTGGGCAGTCCGGGCCCATGATGGCTCTGGTGACACACCCGCATCTCCTTCCACATATGGTGCATATGTCTGTTGTAGACATTATACACACGTCTGTGTCTGCAGAAAATCACAGACCAATTGAAAATGGGTGCGGAGCAACAGCACGCATGGCACCTTACCGTGTGCACACACTGCAGGCGCGTGCTCTGCAGGCTGTCAAGCTTGTGTTGCTCCCAGAAGTTTCATCCCATGTGGAAAGGATTTGGTCTCCCCCAACCCTGCCCTCCCGCAGCTCCTCAATCCCAAAGCACTGGGCTCCCGGCAGAACAGGCACCTTTGCACCGGCATGGCCCGAGAAGAGAAGTGAGATGCCGGACTCGGGGCCCTGCCTCCAGCCCAGCGCTGCTTCTCATCAGTAACCTTGGGCCTCCCTCGGAGTTTGCTGGGTTCAGCTCCTCCTCTGCCTCCCGTGGTGCCTTCCCAGCTGGAGCGAGGGCCACCAAGGGCTGCCACCTCGGGTCAGGGCCGGCGGACCTCCCACTGTGCGTTTGGAGCAGAAGCTGGAGCTGGTCTTTCTGGGCCCGTCTGATGTTGGAGAAGGGCGACCTCTAGTGTTAGTTCTTGGCAGAGGCGCCGCCCTCCCTCCGGCGTCTCCGAGCCTCCCTGCGATCCGCCCTGCCCTGCGAAGTGAGAGGGGCGGCGCAGAGGGCAGGACAGTCTGGTGCTCTGCAGTACGTGAGTGGCAGTCGGGTGGCATGCCCTGTGAGGGTGTGGGACGGCGTGAGGACTGACTTTTCATTGTCATCACCACACCCTATTCTTGGTCATGGACAACAACGTCTTCCCCGCCTTTCATACAGTACCACACAAAGCCGGACTGAAGTCCCCTTCTCTTCTCTTCTCTTCCCTTCCCTTCCCTTTTTCATTCCCAGCAGATGGCCTTGCCTAAGCCATTCCGGCAGAGTCTTAGAGCTCGACCAGCCACAGGACGTGATTCGGTGGCGCTTAGGAGGCTGAGGCTGGCGGAATAAACTGGAATATGAGGCATGACCAGAGGGGCACACCCTTTTCCTCCCCAGTCCCACAGATACATTCAGAACCTTCGTTGTTGTTTCTCACGAATTATAACCCATCTCCGGCTCTGTGCAAGTGTACTGAGACCCCAAACTTCTGTACCAGCAAGATCAAACTGCGTGCTATTTGTTTTGTTTTGTTTTGAAAAAATTATTTTATTTAACTTTATTTCTTTAAATTTGACCAGAAAGGGACAGAGCTAGAGAGAGAGGGAAAGTGAGAGAGCAAGCTGCCAGGTCCAGGACTTGAACCATGGTCAGCCATGTGGGAGTTCAGTGCCCTTAACCACCACACCATCTGCTGGCCCCGAGTGCTATTTGTATATCATATCATTTTTGCCAAGCTTGTTCCCAATTATAAGTAGGATCCCCAAGATCTCAGTTTGCCCAAGGCAGTCCTAGTTTACATCTGTCATCCGGCATAATTATTAATAGTGTTCGTTTTCACGCTGAAAAGAGTCCCATTTAGACAGTAAATTACAGTCACTTGATTCACAGATGGCCTCTACAAGAAATCACTTAGGCATTAGGATTTAGAGGATATGAGAAATAATGTTACCAAGAATTGGAGATTTAAATAGTTATTATAATCTTGACGTGATTAGCTGCAAAGTTCCTGGCAGCCAAAATAAAAGGATGGCATGAAGAGGGCAGGAAATTGACTCTGTCTCGTAAAATGACACGTATTTTATCTTCTGGAGGGACATATTATCAGGTACTAACTTTTAGAAGGAAATGTTCACATAAATTGTTACATAAGGGACACTGGGTTACACGGGGACTACGTCTTTGGTTTTGCAGAAGTGTCTATGTGGCTGTTTTCTATATTGGTTCTCAACAATGACCGCGCTCTTCCAATGTTCTCTCTTTCTCTGTGAGAAATGAGGCAGTTATAAGATTATTTCCCAGGAAGTAACCGAGATAGTCTATGTGCAAGTACCCAGTAAACTATAAACATCAAAACATTATCATTTTCTTTCAGATTATCTTGTCCAAACCTCTCCTTTTATTCACGAGAGAGCTGACATCCAGAGAGGAAGAAAGTGACATGGCTAATTAGTGGCAAAGCTGGCCTTAAGACTCCTGTTGGAACCTGTAAATGGCATGATTACGTTGCTGGACTCCCACATAGTCGACCATGGTTCGAGTCCTAGACTCAATCAATGGCTTAAACCTCACGCCATGTGTGTGTGTGCATGCATGTCCAAGATCCTAAGAGGAGAACGAAGGAGAAGGCACTGCGGTGTGGCCATCCCCTCTGAGGGGGAGGTGGCAGTTTCTTGCTTCTGTGTCTCCAAAGATCGTATGTGCCCTTAGTGTGTGTGGGGGGACTCTCTTAAAAAACAAACAAACAAAAAAAACAAAAACAAAAAACACTCCTGTTTAACTCTAAATTCTTATAAAATATCACACTGCTGTTCACTAAGACATTAAGACATTATTGAGATTCTGTCAGTCTGCCAGTGAGGAGCCGGGGATAAAAGCAGGAAGATGATGCAGGAAGAAATTCAGAGGTAGCCTTGCAGCCTTGCACCTGAGTGGGCATGGGCGGCCCAGAGGCAGAGGCTAGAAATGGTGTCATTGTAGAAAATGTCATTAACATAACTTTCTTGTAACAACATAAAAAGTTTGTGGTGCTTGCTTGGCAGAAAATAACAAGATATTAGGGTTTTTTATTTGCTTTTTTTGTTTTGTTTTTGTTTATTTTTCAAGAAAAGATTGTCCAGTAAGGTTTCACAGAGTTCTTTAGGCCTAGTTCTAGCAGTGGGTTTTCCATAATTATGGAACAAGTTTTAGCTTCTCCTTTTCCAGGTCAGCGGTCTCAATGTGTGGTTCCTAGACCAGAAGCGTATCACCCAGAAGCTCATTAGATATGCAGATTCTCAGGCCCCACTCCAGACCCACTGCATCAGAAGTTGAGGTGGGACCAGCAGATGGCATAATGGTTACATCACTGGACTCCCACATAGTCAACCGCCGTTCGAGTCCCAGACCTGGCAGCTTAAAACTCACGCTGGGCACATGTGCATGCGTGCCCAAGACCTGAACAGAGAATGAAAAAGAAGGGATTGTGATGTGGCCATCCCCATGGAGGGTGATTTCTCACTTTCTGTCTGTCTCTCTGTTTCTCCAGCGAATGCATGTACCCTGTAGCAAAAATCTCTTTAAAAAAAGTTTCAAGTGATTCCTTTGCACATGAAGGTTTTGGGAGCCCCTGCTCCAGGCTGTTCTCAGGGTCCACCTGGCTTTGGAGAGAGAAGAACGCAAACTCACGGCAGTTCTCCTGTGCTGTGTCCACCCACCAGCCAAGCACCTAACACCACACTTTTCAGGTGTGGCCATTACACCTGACCTGCTGGAAATGAAGCAGCAGCAGGACCTTTAAGGGTTTGCCTAACCACTTCTGAGTGGGAAAAGCGACCTTTGCAAAGTGCTTCATTCGTGCCAGATTGGAGAGCACTTACCACTACCACCTGATGGCCGGATTTAGTTCTGTTTTAGGGAAAACCAGCTTTCTCTGTGTCTCTCATGTCTATGGCTGACTTCCAATTAAAATAAGCTAAAAACCATCCCATTTATTTTGTCTATTTATTTTTAGAATTATTTTCTTTAACTTTATGTATCCATTTATTTATTTATTTTAAGTTGACCAGAGAGGAATAGAGTGAGAGAGAGAGAGAAAGTGAGAAAGCAAGCCGCCAGGTCCAGGACTAGAACCATAGTCGGCCATATGGGAGTCGAGTGTCCCTAACCACCACACCACCTGCCAGCTCCAGCCCTATTTTGTCTATTTATTTTACAGTTGTTTATTTGATGCATGATAGGGAGTGTATATGCATGCATGAGAAACAGAGAGAGAAGCACCCTCAACAGGGTCTGGTCATGCTGCGATCCCCTTCCTCCAGACCTCCACCTAGTCAGGATTTGGGGCACACAAATGTTTGGCTGGCATGAGTCAAGTCAACCAGATGGGACTTGAACTTGCAGTTGGTCCTGTGGCTTCCAGGACTGTGATTCATTATGCTACCAACTGCACCACAGAGACCAGACCCCATGTATATTTTATTTACTTTGCTATAGGGTGCATGGACTTGCTAAGACAGAGAGAGATCGAGAGAGAGAAAGTAAGAAATCACTCCCCCAAGAGGGATGGCCACACCATAATCCCTTCTCCTCCATTCTCCTCTCAGGATTGCAGGTTCATACGCACACACGCCTGGTGTGATTTTTCTTTTCAATTTTTTTTTTACTTTAGCTTTATTTTATTTATTAATTTATTTAATTTTATTTTAATACATATTTTTATTTATTTATTTTTACATACTTTCACTGAACATCACCACAGCATACAAAATGTGATTTTCCCAGCCAGAATATACTATAAAGTGGCTTAATCATATGTGTTTTCATCAATAAATAATTTTTCATTTTCTGTTTCTTGTATATATATTTCCCCCCCTATTTCTCACCCTCTGCCATTTCCCATCCTCCTCTCGCCCTGTCTCTGGTATCTGCAGTCGCTTTAATGTCTCTTAAGAGCATGGGCCCAACAGATGGTATAGTGGTTACACCACTGGGCTCTCATGTGGTGACAGCGATTCAAATGCTGGACCTGGTGCCTTGAAAATCATCCAGGGCACGTGTGTCTGTGTGTTTGTGTGTGTGTGCCCAAGATCCCAGGAGGAAAATGGAGAAGCCCATCCCCCCAGGGGGTGATTTCTCACTTTCCCTTTCACTGTATCTGCCTCTCTCTTTTTCTCTCTGGTGAGCACACACGCCCTAAGGCAAAAATCTCTAAAACAAAAAGCATAGATGTGATTATATCCATGTCAGTGCATGTAATAATGACAAGAAGAGCAAAAACATGTTGAGTGCCTACTGCATACTAGGTACTGTGCTAAGTGTCTTATAGCCATTGTCTCATTTTTAAAGAGAACACTCAATAAATGTTAATTTTTATCCTCTTTCC
>NW_006160028.1:6409041-6411820 GCF_000334495.1 Tupaia belangeri chinensis
ATTTTCTGTATGATCTAGTCTGCTTTTAATGCTTTCAAAGGAGGTTTTGACTTCCTGTATTATAGCCTTCATCTCCAACAGTTCCATTTGATTCTTTTTTATGGTGTGTATTTCCTCTCTCAGTTCTTGCAAGAACTTCCTCACCTCCTGGAACTCAATGGATTTTTTTCTTCTGGTGTTCATTGTCTCTCTTCTCTTGCATTTCTGTTAGCTTTGTCACTATGAACACTCTAAATTCTTTATCAGACATTTCCATGAATTCCATTGTACTATCTGTGGATGAAGAAGAGTTATTGTTTCCCCTTGGGGGTGAGGTATTTTCTTGCTTTTCCATATTTCCTGTGCCTCTCTGGTGATTTCTAGTCACCTGATGGGTTTATTCGTTTCTTCCTAATTTCTAGAAGATCAATCTGAGCCATCAGAGGTGCACGGGAAGATGTGGTCTGCAAACCCTTTGGTGCTGCATTTTCCTCCATTTGTGTCGCAGATTCATTGAGAGTTGAGGAATATGAGGACCCAAATAGTATTCGGATTTTTGCAACTTTTCACTTAGACCTGTCTAGACACTCAGTGGGTGGAGGCAGGGTAAATTCCCAGCAGAACATCTTCTTTGCTCTTGTCTCTGAAATCACTAGCAATTCATAGCTTAATAAGAGCTTTTTGGATGAGTTTCTGATTGACTTTGGGCTTATTCAATATTTCATTGCTCTATGAAGATATTCCAATGTACTCAGAGTTTCCTCAAGATTGAGTGATGTGGGAGAAATTGTTAAAATTATAGATGTTCTTGCATGCTTCCCGAGAGACATGAGGTGTTCTTTCTACAAAAGCAGTAATAACCATTCCCAAAGTCAAGAGGGACTGATTGATCTTTCTAGCTTCCTGAGCTCTCTTATTGACAGCTCCAAAATGACCAATGTTTTCACTTCCTGGAGTATGCACTTGTTTCACTGGAAAAATATGGCAACCCCTTTCAAATGTATATAACCAGGGCCTCTTCCAAAGTCGTTTTAAGGTTTCCCAGCAAACAACCATGAGATCAACCTTTCTCTTTTCTGCTGGTTATGGTGAGATTTTGTCTCTACCTGAGTATGACAAGATTCTTCCTCTCTTACCAACTACAAAGCCTGTATTTGAAGGGGTCTTGGGTTGAACCTGTGTGTAAAAGAAGGCCCATGATTTTTGAAATCTTAAGGAACCTGATGTGATCACCAGCTTTGGCTAATGAACAGTCCCACCTTCTGTCCTGTAAGGCAGCATATCTAAAACTACAGCCTTTTAAATTCTGAAACTGGTGTCTTGTTCTCTCAGCCCCAGTCCTGGTAAGATCTGGGGCATTTCAGGCCAGGAGAAAGCAGAAGCGGACAACAGGTAGTGGACCAAGGAAGCCCAGGTCCCCTCTCTCGCCCTTCCCTTCTCCCCTCTGCTGCCTGGGCTGCCTCCATTCAGCACGTCCCCAGCTGCTGTCAGTAAGAAACTGCTGGGTCATTTCAGGGTGGGATTGTGCTTCGAATCTGTTAAATATTTATCTATTTAGCCTTTGTGTTATTCTTTCCAACCCTTATATCTGTCTGTGGACGTTGGGTTTTCTGTGCTAGATAGACTTCTTGCCTGCTGCTTCTCTTTGCCAGGGTAAATTCTCAGCAGAACATCTTCATTGCTCTTGTCTCTGAAATCACTAGTAATTCATAGCTTAATAAATCACCACGGCCCTCCCAGTCCAAGGCCAAGAAAAAAGCCCCTTCTCCTCTCAGAAGGCATGATGACCCCTGCCTCGCCCTGTTTCCCTAGAAAACCACGCCTGAGGCAAAG
The DNA here is from genome assembly GCF_000334495.1 of Tupaia belangeri chinensis. Taxonomy (NCBI): domain Eukaryota; kingdom Metazoa; phylum Chordata; class Mammalia; order Scandentia; family Tupaiidae; genus Tupaia; species Tupaia belangeri. The sequence goes on from NW_006160028.1 coordinate 6,410,854, forward strand.
CTCAGGTGCTAAATCTTCTGGGCAGAGGGGCAGACTTCCAGGAAACTGAGTGAATTAAAAGGGGCGAGTGAGGATGCAGATCAAACACAAGGTGGCGCTGTAGCTGTCCTTTTCTAGGGTTTTGCCTTAAAGCACCTGCCCTTGCCACAGAAGAGTCAGAGAGACAGAGAGAGGGGAAAGTGAGGAATCGTCCCGCAGAGGGGATGTCCACACTGCAATCCCTTCAGTTCCATTCTCCTCTCAGATTTGGGGCATGCACACACGTGTGCTTGGCATGATTTTTCTAAGCTGCCGTCTGGGATTTGATCCATAGTAAACTATGTGAGAGTTCAGCGCCTTCACCACCACACCACCTGCTGGGTCCCAGGCCAGAGCTTATTTTTTTTTTTTTTTTTTTTTTTTAGAACAGCATTGAATTGTCCAAATAGAACCCGGCATGTGTCTGATTGAAATGAACTCTCTCTCTCTCTCTCTCTCTCTCTCTTCCTCACTCGCTCAGCTCATATTAATAAATATTCAGATTAATCCGTCTTAGAAACCCCTACAGGACTCCAAACCTCCTCCTCTGTCTTCCCAAGGAAATCGAACCTAGCAGTTTGAAAAACATTAGAGGTGTGTGCGTGTATGCCTAAAATCCTGAGAGGAGAAGGGATTGTGGTGTGGCCATTCCCCCCAAGGGGTGCTTTCTCACTTTTCCTGTTTTTTTTCATTGAATATACATGCTCTTAAGCACACTTTTAAATTTTTTTTTTTTTTCAAAAAGGATCTGCTTCATATCTACAGCCAGCAAGTGGCAAGAATGCAGCAGCAGGAAGCTGAGGGCCCCCTGCGAACCCACAGTCCCTGGCTTGATTTTTTTTTAGGGTGAGGAGTGGGGTGCCAAGCCAATTTCCAGATCTGGAATGCACCCACTACAAGAGGAAACTGGGTCTCTAGGAGAAAGAATTCTGTAACATTGTGGCAGGGG
>NW_006160028.1:6411839-6428118 GCF_000334495.1 Tupaia belangeri chinensis
TCCCTAAATGGATGGATGGCCATTTACTTACCAGACAATACAGAGGGAAAAGGAGTGTGTGGACATTTGAGGGCCATTGGGCGTAATGTCTGAGTTGAAACTGAAGCCTGGTGACTCCGCGTGTCATGTGGCCTCATTATTAGACAGGGGGGCTGTAGAGGCCAGGTCATCAACAAAGCGTTGCCCTGGGTCTGACCCACACTGGTGAGAGAATGGCCTGGAAGAGGCTGCCTGAGCAAGGAGAGCGTGCACACAGACCACTCACCCAGGATGGTTGTAGGGGAGTGTAAGGGTTCCCTCAGACCAGAAGGGAGGGGGACATAGAACTTTTCATCTTACTTGTCATCTTTATTTTCTAAGTTTTCTAGAATAAGCTCTCAATTTTTAAAGAATTATTTGTTTATTATTATTATTATAACTTAATTTGCTACAGAGCACACATGCTCGCCAGAGAGAGAGAGAGAGAGAGAGAGAGAGAGAGAGTGAGAGAGCAGGAAAGCAAGCTGCCAGGTCCAGGACATGAACTGTGGTCAGTCATGTGGGAGTCTAGCACCCTAATCACTATGCCCCCTGCTGGCCCTAAACTCTCAATATTAATGGAAGCCAGTCATCAGGACTTTGTCCTCTGGAGCCAGTTCCATGTCCTGGCAGCTAAGGGAGTAGGATCCCATACAGTTGGCTGCAGTTCAAATCCTGGCCCTGGCAGCATGCGTGTGCGTGTCCAAATTCCTTACCGGATGAAGAAGTGGACAAGAAATTGTGAGGTGACCGTGCCTCGGCGGGGAGTGCTTTCTCTCTCTCTGTGACTCTCCATCTCTGTGTGGCAAGTGCAAGGGCCCTCCGGCAAATTAAAAAAAAAGAAAAAGACACAAAGAACGAAACCCTGCACCAGTGCACCTGGTGAGTCTGCTTGGATGCAGAGTGCAGATTCTGTCAGAGAACAACTCCCTTTGAGAGCCGAGTCTCCAAACCCCAAAGGAATGAAGCCCAAGAGCAGTCATTTCTTTGCAAAGGCCATGAGATGTGGCAGCAGGATGGACCCCGATGTCGACTCCGCTCCCATGTGCTGGGTGCTGTGCCAGGAGATTGTCCGGCCTGGTTTCTGAGGTCTAGGGGCTCCCAGAGCAATGATGAAGAATTAGCCGCAGGGGACTCCATACTAGGGGAGAGGTTACCTCTGTAGGCCTCTCTCGGTTGGAGATACTGATATTTACTCACTGCTGGGAAGGGCTGACCTTTGGGCTGTTTTCCTAGAAACAGAAAACCCTCTGACCCACTGCCTGCATTGGCGAGACAGGCCAGGTCAGAGCCAGGGCGCCTTCCTGAGCCTGCGGGGACCTGGGTCAGTCGTGTGAACCAGCGGAAGAGGGGCGGCTGCGGCTGACTCACTGCCCACGCTGGCAGCCTTCTGGCAAGATCCATGAGGAAAGCACGCTTCCATGTCTTTCTGGTGAATGCATGCTCCCTATAGCAAAAATTTCTCTCTAAAAAAATTATATATTTTTTTTCATGATTGTTTATTTCTAGAGTGACAGGGAGACAAGTACCCTCGGTGGGCAGTCACATGACGATCTTTTCCCAGCCTCCCAGCCAGCCCGGATCAGGTGTTTAGGTCAAGCTGCTAAGTTGAGAAACAGGCGCTCTGAGCGGCAGGCAGGACCTGCTGAGAGAGAGACGTGAGATTTGTCCATCCACAGAACGGGCCAGCGCCTCCGGAGGGCTGTGTCCTTCCAGGGGCCCTTTCTATCCTGTTTTTGTCTGTTAGACCCCTTCTTTAAGGTTGGTTAGACCCTTTGTATTGTCCACATAATGTGCCCAAGGTCTCCTCAGGTTGCTACTTTGTATTGTTTCTCCCAGTCCTGGGTGAAAGTTGGGCATGTGTCACAAAGTAAGCATTCTATGTCCCTCCTTAACCCTCTGTGCCCTGGGAGAAGAGGTTCTATGGTCCCTCCTTAACCCTTCGTGTCCTGAGACCTAACAAGCCCAGAATCTGAACCGGGTTCCCCCACTGCTAGGTGTCAGGATCACCGGACTGCCCGACAGATGAGGACTGGGGAACTGGCCAGGAAGGAGCGCAAAGGACACTTCGAGGAGAAAGCGCAGGCCGCTTAGCTTGTATCGGTCACCACACAAAATAACTGCGTGCCTCAGGAGACTCACAAGGAACCAGGCCTGAGAGACAAGATGAAGTAACAAGCTGGGGGAGGCTCGGGGCACACACGCTAAACCAGGATGAAAGGGGACCCGGGATGGGGCCCGCTTGCCTCCCTTGGTGCTGGCCAGCGCTGTCTGTGGAGCCAGCAGACAGACTCTGCCCTCCACCCAGCCTGCTTCCTGCCTTTGACTCTTTCCTGTGACAGGGAAACACGGTGTGACCCAGTATCAGGCAGTGGCACCTGGCTACCTATGCCACTCTGACTGGGCCTAAAAATAAAATTTTAATGAAGCCATGATGTATGTATTGTTCTGCACCTTAATTTACAAATATATAAAATTATATGAATACATAAAGCAAATATAAATAAATATATAAATATATATTTTTATATGTAAATTTATATCATATATATTGGTATATTCATAATTATATATAAATATATGCATACACACACACACACACATATATATAAATTATAGTATCTCCTTGGGACCAGCAGTTGGCATAATGGCTATGTTGCTGGACTCCCATGTAGTAGACCGTAGTTTGAGTCTGGACCCGGTGGCTTAAACTCAAAACGGGTGCATGTGTGTATGCGCCCAAGATCCCGAGAGGAGAATGAAGCAGAAGGGACTGCGGCGTGGCCATCTCCCCAGGGAGTGATTTCTTGTTTTCTGTCTCTGTCTGTCTGGCATGCACACACGGCCTATAATAAAAAACCTCTCAAAAAAAAAATGACAGTATATCCTGCAGATTTTCCTTGTCTCTACACACTTAACTGCAGCCTCTCTCGTGGCTGCACAGGGTTCCGTGGTGGATGGGTATGAGCGAGTACTCATTTAGTTGCAAGTGACAGAATGTCGGCTTGAATCAGTTTAAGCAAGAAGGGGGTCTGAGCACGACAGTGAATTTTCACTGTTCTCTACATCTACTGTACCCTTTCCCACTTCAGCCTGTCCAAATTCTACCTAAGCATCACCTAGCTCGTATTCCTGCCAAAAATATCTAACCTGGATCCAAGCAGGAGGAAATCAGCAGGCAGATCCAGACTTGGGGACACTTTACAAAACAATTGGCTTAGCTCATCAAACTGACGAGGTCATAAAAGACCCTCCAACCCCCCCGAAGCCGGGTACTAGTCTAGATGAAAGGCCATCCAAGAGGCATGAAAACGAATACAAGTCATGATGCTTGATTGGACTATGAAGGACATTGTCGGGACCATGGAAGGAATTAATAAAGATGGATTAGGCAGTACTGCTATTACCGATGTTGGATTTCTTGACAATGACAGAATCACGGGCTTGTAGGATTGTCTTTCTATTGGGCTACATGCTGAAATACTTGGAAGTGATGCGTTACCATGTCCGCAACTTCTTTCGACTGAGTCAGCCAAAACGTATTTTATACCCAAATAAACTCACACTGTAATCCCATTTCCTCACAAACTTCTTGAAGTCCCCTGTGTGTGTGCATATGCGTGTGTATGTGTGTGCACACAGGTAGAGAGCGAGCCAGCAAACTGACAGACTGGTCACAACTGGTGAACATTGTGGATGCTGGGTGTTCATTAGACCCTCCCATCATCTCTGTAAATCTAAGCTTCTTTAACATAAAGATGTGAAGGGAAAATACCCTACCCGTCTTTGAATTTGTGCTCCAAGGCAGTCCCCTCCTCCATGGAGCCGGCACTTCGGCCCCGATGAAATGACTAGTTCCCTGAAAGAATAGTTTCCAACCTCCCAGAGCTCCATGGCTAAGCCTGCCCTGTATGGCCTGGCCCAGGCTGTGCCACAGATGAGTAAGCTGGAGATGTGTCTGTCCCCTCCCCGGGCTGTGAGCACCTGGAGGGCAGTGACCGCAGAGACCTCAGGGGATGGAGAGCGTGGAAGGCAAACCTTGCCGTGTCCCGCTTTGGCACGAGACCAACCTTCCTAGCTCCGACCTGTGCTCCAAGCCCCCGTTTAAAGGCTGTCTCTGCTACGGTTGGGCCCCACCCTCTCACAGAAAGAGGGAATGTTGAGCCCCGGTCGTGAAATTCTCAAAAGACCACCAAGGAGCCAATTCCGATGCAAGCACACAAGGGTCGCTTTTATTCGGGTTCGAGCCAGGACTCCCAATTGTCACCGACACAGCGGGTCAGAGTTGAGAGCCCCTGGTGTTGGTTGGGCTGGGTTTTTATTTGGCTGTTGGGGGGAAGTTTGAGTGGTGCTGAGGAATGTACTCAGGTGGGGGTACATTGGCTGGAGATTTCAAGGAGCATGGCTGTCTTTTACTGATTGGCAAGAAAGTTCTGGTATTTCCTTTGTTTTTCTCTCATTGGCCAGCCCCGGTGGGGTGATGGTCTTATGACCTTCTCCTACGTGATGGGCTCGCCTCTTTGAAATGGCGCCGATTCTCAGCAAGGTGGGTTTCACAAAATAGAGTCGCCCCGTAAAATATGGAGTCACTCTGGTCCTGCAGGACCAGTTTTAGAGTGGAGGAAACTGCAGGGAAGCAGACCGCTCTGAGTGGGGGTATCAGTTAGAGTTCTCCAGAGAAACAGAAAATATACAGAGAAAAAGAGTGAGTGAGAGAGAGAGAGAGAGAGAGAGAGAGAGAGAGAGAGAAGAGAAAGAAGAAGAGAGATAATTTAACTGACTCACAAGACTATGGAGGCTTGATAGGGTCTGCCAGTGGGCTGGGGACCCAGGAAGCATAACAGTTCAAGCTCAAAGGCAGCCTGCTAGCATAATTCCTAACCTTCTGCAGAGCTCAGTCTTTTTCTATTAACACCTTTAACTGATGGGTTGAAGTCCATTGGCTTTATGGAAGGCAATCTTTTTTTCTTTTTTTGAATAATTATTTAATTTTATTTACTATTATTGTTACTTTTTAAAAAAGAATTATTAATTTCATTTCACTTCACTTATTCATTCATTTATCTTTTAATTTGACCAGAGAGAGAGAGAAAGTAGGAAAGGAAGCCACCAGGTCCGGGACTTGAACCATGATTGGCCATGTGGGATTGTCCAGCATCTTAACCACCATGTAACCTGCTGGTCCTTATTGTTACTTTTTAAGAATTATTTTATTTATTATGATTATTTTTTAAATTTGATCAGAGAGAGACAGAGAGAGGGAACATGAGAAACCAGGCACCAGGTCTGAGACTTGAACTGCGGTTGGCCATGTGAAAGTTCAGTGTCTTAACTACCATGCCACTTGCTGGCCCCATGGAGGGTAATCTTTACTCAAAGTCCGTTAGTTTAAATGTTAATCTCATTTTAAAAATAACTTCACAGGGCTGGCCTTGTGGCTTAGTAGTTAGGGGAGCTAGATCCCATGGCTGATTGTGGTTCATATCTTGAACCTGATGGTTTGAAAAATATGCCTGATGCATCTTTGTGCGTGTCCCACATCCAGATAGGGTGGAGAAAGGGAGGAGGAGGGATTACAGTATGGTCATGCCCTATTGGCAGGTGCTTTCTCACTCTCTCTCTCTCTCTCTCTGTCTCTGATGAGTGCAGGTGCCCTCTGGAAATAAAGAATAAATAAATAAAACAAAGCAAAACAAAGACATTTTTGCAGAAATATCCAGAACAAATTCGTTTGATCAAAATTTGGATGCTGGGTCCTAGCCAAGTTTACCCATAAAACTGATATTACAAGTCCACTCCTTGTCAACCTGACATCCACGCACATCTTAAACATACTAATCTCCAAGTAAGGACGGTAACAAGGTCATATTTCTGCCTCACACGATCCAACGATCCTGCATTCGATTGTATCCTGCTGTCCTAGCCGTTTCTCCAGAAAGGGATGCCAAGTCCTCAGGCAATGTTTACTCTTCTCTTTGCTATCCTGTAACTTCGATACCAGGATGTCAAGTTGACAATACTGAAGTGCTGTAAGATGAAGTCAACACATCTTTTTTTCAAAATTTTTTACATTGTTTTGCCATAGGGTGGAGTGGTCACCAGAGAGAGACAGAGAGACCATTGAGATTAGAAAAGTGAGAAATCACCCCAGGGGGGATGGTCACACCACCACACCTCTCTTCCCTTCTTCTCTTGGGGTTATGGACATGCACACACATGCACACTCACCCAGCCTGTTTTTCAGGTCTACAGATCCAGGGCTCAAACTGCAGTTGGCCACGTGGGATCTAGCACCTTAACTAACACGCCATCTGCTGGCCTCTAAAGTCCATGCATCTTATGTTACATGATCAAGGAATCAGAGAGGGAAGAAATACACATTTGCAATACATATGTGTGCACACACATACATATTCAGAGCAAAATGAAGAAGAAATGCGTGTGACAATTACAGCCCTTTGTTTCTGTAACTGGCCACATGGTGAGGCTGGTGTTTACAGCTACCTTCTTCCGCCATTCTGTGTTACTTTCACTCTCAGCAAGCATCCTGGATGGTCAAGGTTCTTCGCCTGGAGTGGGGGTGGAGGGTTGACCCAAACCTTCATTCCCAAAGGGTCAGGGCCGTTGGCAGTCCTGCCTGGACTGGATTGATATTATTTTTCATTGACTTTAATCACAGGGTACGACAATACCAAGAGGCACCCCAGGGATCGTCCATAATTCAGACCTCACCTTCCCCACCTCCACCATGACATTTGAGGATTATGTTTGGGTTCCACCTTCTTGCAAGAGACCTCTCCAAAGCCACTCGGCCATCTTGAAATTTTTCTCAGGTCCTGATTCTTGGTCGCGCTCAGAGCCCTCTCTAGTATTCTTCATCCTGTTCAGGCCAGTCCTGTACTAATTTATGCCCACACATACCTGGCAGGGAGAGGGCAGGATAAAGTCAGTGGACCTACCCTTTGGCATAATTATTTTTAATGTACGCCCAAGCACCAGCAGCCACTCTTGACCCTGTGCTTTTCAGAAGGCCAAACTCACAGACATTTTAAGCTTAAAACAAACAGTTACAGAGCTGAACTTTGCCTGTTCAATGACAAACACACACGCCCAGAAACTTTAGTATCGTCTTTTGCCTTCAGGCGGCTTTACTTATCACACGTAGGTGAGAATTTCCCTTCCTAGCCTAAAGGTAAGCTTTGAAAGAACATACAGAAAGCCTGGAAGAGGTTTCTATTAAACCTGGTTAACAGAATTTAAAGGAACCGAGGTATCTGGCTGACCACTTGCTGACGGTGCTGAGGAAGCCGTCCACACCGGCCCAGCTAAGGTGAGCACTGTCAGTAGAAAGAAATGCTTGAGCCTTGGCTAGGGCCTCAACTCGGCTTGGGTGTGAAGGGAGGGAGGAGGTGGGGAAACACGTCTTTGGAAAGAGATGCTGGCAACTCGAACTGGACAGGCAGCGGCTTTTAATCCTTTTTTGAAATGGCAGGCTCTGTCCTTGGTAGCAATAAGCAGAAATAAAAATTGGGGAAAAATTGCGAAAACAATGAACTGAAATACATGTATGGTTTTATATCTTGTTTTTAAGAACAGCTTATTGTAATGCAGTAAGTATTCCTTGAAAAAATAGATTCTGAAGTTCAAAAAATTGTTTCAGATTTAGGTGTTGAGTGTCTTGTCACATATTTTTGTCTTTCAATGTTTTGGGGTTTTTTTCTTTTGTTTTTTTGAGAAGTTTTTGCTATAGGGCTCATGTGCTCTCCAGAAAGACAGAGACAGAAATCGAGAAATCACCCCCTGGGGGGATGGCCATGCTGCAAACCCTTCTCCTCCATTCTCCTCTTGGGATCTTAGGCACACACACACACACACACACACACACATACACGCACACATGTGCGTGCCTGGCATGAGTTTAAGCCACTAGGTCCGGGACTCAACTGCAGTCAATTACATGGGAGTCCAGTGACATAGCCGTTACGCCAAATGTTGGTACTGTCTTTCAGTGTTTCTACAGTCAGTTTGAACCTGTAATTTTTCCTGATTGAGGGCATCAGAAATTGAGATTTAACCGATACTCATTGACAGAAATTTCCGTGTAACGAAGCAATTCCAGTTCTGCTCATCTACACAGAAACAATGCCCAGCTGGTTATAAGAAATGGTGTACTTCAAATACCTTATAAATTGGAAATTAAAAAAATTATTTTATTTAACTTTATTTATTTTAATTTGACCAGAGACAGAGAGAGGGAAAGTGAGAAGGCAAGCCACCAGGCAGGTCCAGGACTCAAACCATGGTTGGCCATGTGGGAGTCCAGTGCCCCTAGCCACCATGTCATCTGCTAGCCCCTAAACTGGGAATTTTTAAAAAATCCCTTTCTTCAAAGAAAATCTTAGGACCGTGGTGGCATATGCAAAGCAGGTTTTTGCAGCAGGACAGACTTGGATCTCTCACTGCCACTTCCTACATGTGTCGCCGTGGGCGATTTATTTGACCTCTCTAGGCCTCACTTCCTCAGCTCCTAATGGGGAGATCTTAGGTTTCTTTTGGTACTGTTGCAAGATTAAATAAAGTAATGAGGGCCAGATGTCGGCCCAGCAGTAAAGCATGACACTCTGAGGGGCAGTCCCCCAGGGGAAAGTCCCCAGATCAGGTCCGGTAACCTCCCTGAGTATGTTTGGGACCTGCGAGTCCATGACCCAGGGCTGACTGGGGCTGGGGGTGGATCGTGGCATCAAGGTCCTGTGGGAGGTGCTGTCTCTCTCTCTCTGTCCTTTTAGCTCATGGAAGAAGTAAACTTTTAAAAACGTGAAATAGTGCACGGAAGGGCATTTCCAGTGTTGGTACAATAGTGATCAGACATTAACTGCCATGTTGTCTTACTGTAAACAAGAACCCCTCAGTTTATCATTGCATTCCGAGAACATAGCACCATGCCTAGGTTCTAATAAAGGCTTGATCAATATAAACAGAATGAAGGACTAGCAGACAGTATAGTGGCAATGTTACTGGACTCCCACACAGACAACTGCAGTTTGAGTCCTGGACCCGGCAGCATAAAACTCATGCCAGGTGCGTGTGTGTGCATGCCCAAAATCCCGAGAGGAGAATGGAGGAGTAGGGATTGCAGTGCAGCCATCCTCCCTGGGGGGTGATTTCTCACTTTCTGTCTCTCTGGCGAGCACACACATCCTATAGCAAGAATCTCTCAACAACAACAAAAACTATATATATATATATATACACACACATATATACACACACACACACACACCACACACACACACACACACACACACACACACACACCACACATACACACACACACACACACAAAATGAGCAAAGGAAGGAATTTTATGGATTGCTCTAGTTTAGGGAGGGATAGCCATAGGGAGGACACGGTTACTTTTTAATCTCCTCATATTCTTCCTCTTTCAAAAATCCCAATGATCTTAAAAGAACTTTGCTTAAATTTCCAGACTGCCCACCCCCCGCTCCACAAACACTGTGGCCGAACTGGGCAATCATTTCAATGAGCCGCATTCCAGTCCAGAGACAGGAGGGCATTGGACCATGCGTGCCGATACTGCCTCTGCCTTGCCCTCCCCCTCAGGAAAAGGTGGCCCCTCCCGTTCTCATTCCTGTGCAGGATTCAGCAGTGTGGTCACGTGGAGACCGACTCTCAGAGGCTCTTTTCACATCCCGATTCTGAGCGCCACGGCTTTGTTTTGGAAGCAGCACAGAATAACGCACTGTGCTTCTTCCCTCCACTGTCAGTGACAGAAAACACGACTGGACACTTCTGAAATTCTGCAGAGTGTGAGTAGGATTTCTAGCAAAACATTTTCTTGGAAAAAATATTCATTTGCATCAAAACCTATGACATTTGAAGAGTGTGTTTTTTACATTTTTTCTTATTGTCAGACAGTGGGTATCCTTGCTGAAAATAGAGAAGGCACCTCCTAAAAGCGTGTGGTCAAGCTATAATCCTCTTTCCTCCTCTTCAGCAGTTCAGGATTCTGGGCATGTGTAGACACTTCGGATGCTTTTCAAGCTGCCATGGCTACAATTTGAACAACGATCGGTCATGTGGGATCTGGCTCTCTCAACCACTGAGCTACAGGATCAGCACAGCGTTTCTGTTTTCTACCTTCTAGCAGAACTCAGCACAGATTGCTGCACACTTGGGCTCCTTGAAGACTTACAGGAGGCCAGCTAAGGGCAGGATGAACTCTGCAGAATCTAGCAGCCAGCGTGTAACACTGAGGACAGTCAGGCCAGGGGCATTCAGACAGAACAGGGCCAGATCTAGCAAGGGAGAGGCTGGGAAGGTGAGGGATGGTTGGCTGGAGCTGGTGCTGGAGAAGGGCACACGCAAGGAGGCAATTGAAAATCAATCTGGAGGGGGGACCAGCAGTTAGCGTAATGGCTATGTTGCTGGACTCCCACGTAGTCGACCGCGGTTCGCGTCCCAGACCCGGTGACTTAAACTCACGCCGGGCGCGTGTGCGTGCGTACCCAAGATCCTGAGAGGAGAATGGAGGAGAAGAGATTGCAGCGTGGCCACCCCCCCGGGGGGGTGATTTCTCGCTTTCTGTCTCTCTGTCTCTCTCTGTCTGTCTGGTGAGCGCGCATGCCCTACAGCAAAAACCTCTCAAAAAAAAGAAAAAGAAATCAATCTGTAGGGGGACCAGTAGTTAGTGTAATAGCTATTTCGCTGGACTCCCACGTAGTCGACCGCGGTTCGCGTCCCAGACCCGGTGACTTAAACTCACGCCGGGCGCGTGTGCGTGCGTACCCAAGATCCTGAGAGGAGAATGGAGGAGAAGAGATTGCAGCGTGGCCACCCCCCCGGGGGGGTGATTTCTCGCTTTCTGTCTCTCTGTCTCTCTCTGTCTGGCTGGCGAGCGCACACGCCCTATAGCAAAAAAGTTCTCCAAAAAAGAAATCAGTCAGGAGGCAGGAGCAAAGATGGTGGCTTCTCTGGGCAGGGGATACTTAGGGGTGTTTCATTCCTACCGAGCAGCTTTCATCTACAAAGCCTGGCCTGAACTGCAGCCGTAACTGACTACACTTGCTCGCTGCTCTTTTAGGAGACTTACAGGCCTTCCAATGATCCATTTAGCTTACGTCCAGGTCTCATTTCCCTCCTTGAAGGCAGGGACTACGGGCTGGCTCCCTCTTAAACCTAGCTGGGTGATTTGCAACAGAACCTCCTTGGTGCCAGATGAAGCGTGCTGGGTGCGGAAGAGGCCTTGTATCTGGGCAGAGATGGACTGCTTTTCCACCCAGGGGGAGAAAGGAGGCGGGGTCTGGCACCGTTTGTGTTGGGGATGACCTCGGTCCCACAGTCTCTGCTTTGACTTTTCAGCCTCCCAGCTGAGCATGTCTTCGGTTTAGGTCAGCAGCCAGACCCTTAGAAGGAGGGGAAAGTTAGAGTGGGGCCAAGAATGGCTTCATCAAACTCTCACCTAGTCCCAGCCCTTCAGCTGCCTTCTCCGGGAAGTCTGAGAGTTTATTAGTGATACCCTAGAGGATAAAGCAACTGGCAAATAAAGGAGCAAAAGCTCAAACCAAACTAACCCATTCCTTGTTAGCAAGGTTGGGAATGGTCTGACGAGAATGAGGCCTGCATGGTGGCCTGAAATGCCTCTTTTGGGTCAGGCATTGGCTTCATCTGGGCCCCCCCCCCCCACACACACACAAAAGAAGAGCCTGAGCAAGGACTTGAGCACAGAGAGTTTATTTATTCTGGGGATAAATCTGTTTTGTCTGGTTAAAATAAGGAATGAGCAAAGCATGATTTCACAAACCACACAGTTTATTGCTATACAAAGAAATTCTTCTTATTTACAATGCTTAAAAAGGCAATATAGGGACCAGCAGTTAGCGTAATGGCTGTGTCGCTGGACTCCCATGTAGTCAACTACGGTTCGAGTCCAGAACCCGGTGGTTTAAACTCACGCCAGGCGCGTGTGTGTGCGTGCCCAAGATCCTGAGAGGAGAATGGAGGAGGAGAAGGGATTGCGGCGTGGCCAGCCCCCCTGGGGGGTGATTTCTTACTTCCTGTCTCTCTGTCTCTCTCTTTCTGGCGAGCGCACATGCCCTATAGCAAAAACCTCTCAAAAAAAAAAAAAAAAAAATCAAGGCAATATAATCGGGGCCAGCAGGTGGTGTGGTGGTTAAGGCGCTGGATTGCACGGCTGACTTCAAGGTTCAAGTCCCAAACCCAGCAGCTTGAAACTCAAGCTGGGCATGTGTGTGTGTGCATGCCCTAAATCCCGAGAGGAGAATGGAGGAGAAGCAACTGTGGCATAGCCATCCCCTCCAGGGAGTGCTGTCTCACTTTCTCTCTCTCTGTCTCTCTCCAGTGAGTACATACAAGACACTGCAAAAAACAAACAATAAAAACCTAAGCAAACAAAAAGAAATACACTCAATAGACAAGTTATATTAGCACATGCTGAGTGAGCGTCAATTCTGTTTAGAGTCCAATTATTAAATTATAATTAGGAGGGAAGCCGACCTCTGCGGATGCAAAGCCTGATGAGAGTTTGAGGTGTACCTTCACAGGAAAGGTTACTGGGACAGATGGCATAGCCAGTGCAACAGAGGTGGCGTGCAAGGTCTTGTGACAGTAGAGGATGGTGCTAGTGTCTGTGGGTGAGGCCTCAGAGACTAGCTGAAAGGCTGCTGATAGGCTCCCAACAGTGTCTGTCAAATCCCTGCTCCATGTCTTAGAGCCCAGTCGTGGAGGTCAGTAACCCTGGTATGGGGTCAGAGAAGGTGTAATGTAACATTCTCTCAGGATGCGGGATTATACTTCATGTTCTTATCACAGCAAGCCATGTCACTCAGGTGCTCAACTATGTAAGTACTCAACAACACTTCAAAGCTACGTAACAGAACACCAAGAATAGGGTGGATGACTGAGAAGAGCCAGATGGGGAAGAGGGAACCAGAAGGGCAGTCCTAGGGTGTGATATTCAGTGGGCCAAGCTGGGGACTACCACGGGTGCTATCATCTTCCGTGAGGTATAGAACGTGCAGGGGACTGCGCGGTGGTGCAGCGGTAAAGCGCAACGCTCTGTGAGGCAGACCCACTCGGGAAGGGGACCGGTTAATGTCCAGAGACCTCCCTGAAGTACGCCGGGCACATGTATGCCCACGGTCTGGCTGGCTGAAGCTGGGGGTGCTGTCTGCCTGCCTCTGTTTCTATCGCTCTCTGGGAGAAATATGTAAATAAGCTTTAAGAAAGGAAAAAAAAAAAAAAAAAGAGTAGGCTGGCTCCTGGCCTGGTGGTTAAGGCAATCACCCTTCTCATGGCCAATGACATGATTTGAATCCTGGAGCCAGAGGCTTAGAAACATGCTGAGTGCATGTGCATGTGCGCCCAAAATCCAGAGAGGAAAAATGGACGAGAAAGCATCCCCCAGGAGATGCTTTGTCTCTCTGGCAAGTGTATGTACCCTCTGACCTAAAAAAAAGAAAGAGAAGAAAAAGGAAAGAAAAAGGAGGTATGGAGTATTTCTCCAACTGCTCCTGTCTGTCACCGGTGAAGGCTGTCTCATGAGATGTCTATTCTTTTGTATGTCCAGGTTTACTGGTGTCAGAATGGGCAGGGGGTCCCAGGAGGGGTCCTAGGTTGCAGTGAGAAAGACGCCTTGGAGCACAAAAGGAAAAAACTAAGAATTGCTCACTGGAAGAACGGAGGTATGGAGTATCTCTCCAACTGCTCCTGTCTGTCACCGGTGAAGGCTGTCTCATGAGATGTCTATTCTTTTGTATGTCCAGGTTTACTGGTGTCAGAATGGGCAGGGGGTCCCAGGAGGGGTCCTAGGTTGCAGTGAGAAAGACGCCTTGGAGCACGGAGACACCAGCACAGCTGAGGCAAGGTGCCTGCAGGTTCCGCCTGCCCACCCAGCTGGTTTTCGCTACAGCAATGCTGGGTGTGGAGGATATGAGGCCAGCCACTGGAGGTGTGTGATGTAACTTCAGGCAGGTCAAATGCCCTGTCTTTGTCTTCCAAAAGCAGCACTGTCTTTCCATGTGACCCTCAGTCCTAGGTCAGGGGCCTGGGCTTTTCCTAGGTGGAAAGATGAATTCTTCCTTTAACTGCTTTTCCAACAATGCATAATCCTGAAAGCATGACTTGGTGGTGACTCAGGGGAGTGACTTATTGCTGTCACATGATGTGCCACGTGAGGACACTGAAATGCTGTCACTGAAGTAAGTTCTCTGGGTTGTGTCTGTCCATGAAAGGGGGACAGAGGACCAAGTGCATCCTCCCTTCAATGATTCCCCTGGGCTTCGAAGCTTCATGTGCCAGGAGCTGGTGGTAAGGAAGACACAGCCCCGGCCCTCCAGGACCTCATGCAGCAGAGCCACAGGTTTCCTTAAGGCCTGGCCAGGCCAGCACTGATGCCCCTGGGCGTAGAGTGGGGCTACACTTGATGAAGTTACAGTAAGTTGAGAAAGTGCCATTACGACACCTAACCTGCCGAACATCACAGCTTAGCCCAGCCTACCTTAAAGGTGCTCAGAGCTGGGCAAAATCACCAACACAAAAGCCACTTTTTTTTTTTTTAAAGTTTACTTCTTCCCTGAGCAAGAAAGAGAAAGCACTCCTCAGTGGTCACCAAACTGTCCCCCAGCTTCAGCCAGTCAGGAATCACAAGCACATTTCTGCTTGGTGAAACTGGTGTTGAGGGAGGACTCACCACCTAATCCAGACAGACACCCACTGGGTGAGTCAGCCCTGCAAAGCCCGGTGCTTTACCGCTGCGCCAACCACCAGCTCCCCCCAAACCGGTTTTAGTATGTATTGAATACTATACTGAAAGGGAAAACCAGAATGGCTTGCTGCTGCTTCCATCCAGGTAAGAGATCAAAAGTCCAAGTATGTTTCCTATGGAATGGTATGATCTTCCCACCATGATAAAGTTGAAAAATCCTCAATCAAATTAAAGTGGGACCGTCAGAACTTCCCCTCCTGTTTTCAGTGACTAGTCTATTTCCACTCAGTCCTTCTCTGCAGTTCCCTTAAAAATAGCTCTGCCACTAATTTGCCCTGGTATCTTTTCTCTTTAGCCAGTTCCTCATCCTGCAACCTGGGGTTTGCTGGGCGGCGGGGTGAGTTGGGAGCGGAGCCTGATGGGCAGCCAGTTATTGCGCGCCGATATTCCACTGTCGAAACTCTGCAACTCTTTAAATAAATATCATCTGGCCAAAAGAAATCTTAAAAACCAACTAACCAGCCAACCCTGGTGGACTCTAAAATCAGCAAACATGCATAGGACCTGGAAGGAACCTCGGGTTTTTCTCACTTCCTGGAGTGTCACCTGGTCCCGGTCCGAGATCCCCAAGGATGGAAATCTTCTCGCCCTACCTCCCCGGGCCAAGAGGGAAGTGG
The DNA here is from genome assembly GCF_000334495.1 of Tupaia belangeri chinensis. Classification (NCBI taxonomy): domain Eukaryota; kingdom Metazoa; phylum Chordata; class Mammalia; order Scandentia; family Tupaiidae; genus Tupaia; species Tupaia belangeri. The sequence goes on from NW_006160028.1 coordinate 6,427,278, forward strand.
CGGTGGAGGTGGAGATCGGCGCCCGGCTTAGAGGATTTAGTGCCGAGATGTACGGGTGGAGGGGGGTTCATCTCGGACCGAGTGCCTAGCGATGCAGGGAACCCTACGGGAGGATGGTCACGCCGGGTGCCGGGGCGAAGGAGGCTGCGCGGGAGCACTCCCCGCCCCCGCGACGCCCGCCGTCGGGCCCCGCCCGGGGCAGCCCGAACGCGCGCGCCCGAAGCGTGCAGGCGCATCCCGTGGCAGAGGTAGGAGGCCGCAGGCGTGGGCGCCCATAGGCGAGTTTCGGGAAGGAGGCCGCGGCAGCGCCCCCATTCGGTCATCCAAGCCAGGAGCGCGGGCCCCTGCGTGGCGCCGGGTTAAGTCGAGCTCCCTGCCCATTGGTTTGGGGTAAGAAGGGTCTGCATCTTTTCATCTCTGGCGGGATGCGCGAGCGCCCTCTGCACGCTTTGGCTTGCTCTCACACTGTCGCCAGGACGCGGGTCGGGAAGGGGTCTAGGTCAGGCCCTATGGCGGGGTGGGGTAAGGATAGGAAGATAGGCCAATCTCGCTGAGAGCCATCTCATCTCCAGGTGATCTTCACCTGCTGCCATCCCGGTTCCTCTTCCCACGCCTCAGCGAGCGCCGACTGGCGATTATTATTTGAAATAATGTACCCAGCGGGAGGAGGCCCGGGATGAACCCGCGGTGAAACCCTCGGGACTCATGGTTTCCTGCCGGCGCATTTTAGAGGAAGCGATCCGGGCCCCAAGAAGGGAAGGGACTGGCCCAAGGTCACATCGTAGTCTAAGGCCGAGCCAGGGCCGAGGCCAGTAGTTCTGCCTTCCAGCCTCGCGAGGTA
>NW_006160028.1:6429021-6451789 GCF_000334495.1 Tupaia belangeri chinensis
CCCGACCGCCCGCGCCCGAAGCGTGCAGGCGCATCCCGTGGCAGAGGTAGGAGGCCGCAGGCGTGGGCGCCCATAGGCGAGTTTCGGGAAGGAGGCCGCGGCAGCGCCCCCATTCGGTCATCCAAGCCAGGAGCGCGGGCCCCTGCGTGGCGCCGGGTTAAGTCGAGCTCCCTGCCCATTGGTTTGGGGTAAGAAGGGTCTGCATCTTTTCATCTCTGGCGGGATGCGCGAGCGCCCTCTGCACGCTTTGGCTTGCTCTCACACTGTCGCCAGGACGCGGGTCGGGGAGGGGTCTACGGCCGGGCCTATGGCGGGGTGGGGTAAGGATAGGAAGATAGGCCAATCTCGCTGAGAGCCATCTCATCTCCAGGTGATCTTCACCTGCTGCCATCCCGGTTCCTCTTCCCACGCCTCAGCGAGCGCCGACTGGCGATTATTATTTGAAATAATGTACCCAGCGGGAGGAGGCCCGGGATGAACCCGCGGTGAAACCCTCGGGACTCATGGTTTCCTGCCGGCGCATTTTAGAGGAAGCGATCCGGGCCCCAAGAAGGGAAGGGACTGGCCCAAGGTCACATCGTAGTCTAAGGCCGAGCCAGGGCCGAGGCCAGTAGTTCTGCCTTCCAGCCTCGCGAGTTAGTCCCAGCTCCCTTCCCGACCGCATTTCCGCGCTTCTGCCTCGGGCCTGACTGCTCCTGGGTCCTCCGCGAGGCTTCGTTCTGGAGGTTTAGGGAGTGCTGCACCCGCGGGCTGAGCCCTCGGGAAGGATGTTGGACAGCGGTCAGCCCTCTGGTCTAGCCGCTTGGGTGTGAACCGAGCCGGCTGTTGCTGGAGGCCTGGATGGACGGCAGGGCCCGTGAAAGAGAGGACCCGGCAAGGTGGAGGCGCCGCAGGGGCAGGCTGCGGGTGCTGGGTAGTGATGGGCCCAGGCGGGGCAGGCGGGGAGATGCGGCTGCGCGCCGGCGCGAGGACAGTGGGGCTTTGTCTGGGCGGTGCCGCCTTAACCAATAGGAGCGCGGCCCTGGCCGAGCCCCCTCGGCTCCCCGCCCCCCAGCCGGCAGGGCCTGAAGGCGGCGCCGGGGGTGGCAGGAAGCTATCAGTTGGTTAAATTAGGAACAAATTATACGGAAAGTGTTCATAGATAAGTACTAAAGCTCAGACAAGACACAGTGAGAGACGAAACCAAGAAAATATGGTAATTATGTTTGTTTGCTGACACTACACCATATGCTAATAACAACCAAAAAATCTCAAAATGGATATATTGTCATAAGCTCCTAAAAATACTATCATATGTTGGCTTTGAAAAGGTTTCTAAAATACACAGTTTTATTTTCTAATATGAGAAGCAACAAGGCAGTGGTCACTTGGCCAGGCCTAATACTGTCATAGCTGACAAGCAGTGGTCACATTTCTCAGTGTTTTTTAGAACAATAAACTCTTGGTGTGTCAAATTCAAAAGCCAGAATGTCTCCCTGGACCTCATTCTAAGTAATTTTCAGAAAATTATGATAAAATAGAATTGTGTGATTCAAGTTAGGAGAATGAAGTCTGAATATCTATTCTGGGACCTTCTACCATAAACCATGGGCAAGCTACCTAATCAGTTAAACCCTGCTCTGCCTACCTCAAGCAGTGGGTTTCAGTTAAATATTTAACCACTGACTGTCCAGGAAAAAAATGATCTGAAACTTTGTTGATTTCTGTAGTTTCAACACTCCTATGGTGGCTGCTTTCAAGTCATCAACATAATGTCGATGGCACATTTAAATGCCTAAAAACTTAACAGATGATTCTCACGAGCTAACATGAGCCAGCTCTTGCATACTACTATTTTTTTAAGAATTATTTTACTTAACTTTATTTATTTATTAATTTATTTAAATTTATTATTATTTTTTTTTTAATTTGACCAGAGAGAGAGAGAAAGGGGAAGTGAGAAGGCAAGTCATCAGGCCCAGGACTTAAACCACAGTCAGCCATGTGGGATGCCAGTGTTATAACCACCATGCCACCAGGAGATTAGTTTTTGATTAGCAAGGGCATCTTGGAGGAGGTGTTATTTGAATCAGCTAGCTCAGGTTGGAGAAGTCCAATTTGGTCTAGGTCGAGTGAAGGCATGGGAACTGGTGAGTAAGGGCTGAGGGCGGTTGGTATAGCGGGAGGCGTGATGAGAGTAGATGAGGGAACTATATCTGGAGATGAGGTTGGAGAGCAGGCAGGTGAGGACCAGGATGCCCACCTTGAGTACTCTGATTTGAGATTAATGAGCACTTATAAATAGGAAAGCTCATTTGTCCATCTGTCGCTTTTTACAGCCAGACCAATAATATTGGAAATATCTTTGATTCTTTCACTTCCCACATTCAGATTGTTGGAAAGTAGTAGTGGGCTCGCTCTTCAAAATAAAGCGAGGCCCTGTCCAATTCCTCACGGTTTCCACCAGGACCAGCAGCCTTTACTGGCCCTCCGGGAAGCGCCTTTACACTCCTCTCTAGCGTAGAGTGTGGCTGTACTTCGTGGCCCTGGGTTACTGCCGTGGTTCCTAACTGCTCCCCTAGCTTGTGCTCTTGTCCGTCCTCAATGTATTTATGGACCCCTTATTGGATTTATTAGATTTAGAGGAATGGGTTTGCAGGGCAGTAGCACAAGCTCTTTACTAAAATACAAGTTCAATAATGGCAAGCCTTGGGAACCAGCAGTTAGCATAATGGCTATGTCGCAGGACTCCCACGTAGTCGACCGCGGTTCGCGTCCCGGACCCGGTGGCTTAAAACTCATGCCAAGCGCGTGACGCGCCCAAGATCCCGAGAGGAGAATGGAGAAGGGATTGTGGTGTGACCATCCCCCCTGGGGCGTGATTTCTCGCTTTCTGTCTCTATGTCTCTGTCTGTCTGGCGAGCGCACGCTCCCTATAGCGAAAAACCTCTCCAAAAAATAAATAAAATAATGGCAAGCCTCTGCTTAAAACTCTCTAAATTCGTTAAAATATTTTGAGCCTCTTGTATGCCAGGTACTAGTCTACATGTTGGGGATACAACCGAGAATAAAAAGCAGAATAAAATCTCTTTTCTCCAAGAGCTTCCATTCCAATAGGATTGAAAGACAAGAACAGGACCAATAAGAATAAGCAGAGTGTTATAATGCCAGTGCCAAGGGAGAAAGCATAATGGAGCTGAGAAGGGAGTGAGAATGTCAGGGTGGGTTTCGGAGTGGTTAGTGTGGCCAGGGGATATCTTACTGAGTGACTGTTTGAATGAAGCACTGAAGTGAGAGTGTGAGTCGTGTGGGTATTGGGGGAAGAGTATGCCAGGTAGGGGAAACGGTAAGAACAAAGACCCTGAAGCAGAAGCTTGCGTGGCATGTCCCAAGGAGAGTAAGGGGCCCACCGTGACCCAGGTGCAGTGCACAAGGTCAGAGAGGTGTGAGGTCAGAGAGGTCATGGGGACGTAGGGCATGTAGGCAAGAGTTTGGTGCAGGGGTGACGTGATCCAGTTTGTATCTCACAGGCCCCTGAAGGCCATCTAGAGCAGCGTCTGCAGGGGGATTACCGTGGAAGCAGGGAGGCTTCTTGGGAGGCTGTTGGAGTAATCCAGCAAGAAGGGATGAAGACTTAGACTAAGATGGGTGCAGAGATCCCGCATATGTTGTGAAGGTAAAGTCCTAGGATTAGCTGACAGCTGGGCTCACAGCCTGCAAAAAAGGGAAGAGTGGAGTCAAGAATGAGGAAGGGGGCGCCAGCCAGGGGCATGGAGGTTAGGCGTGAGATCTCACCTGGCCGGCTGTGCAGTTTGAGTCCCCGATCCATCAGCTTGAAAAATCACGCTGGGTCTGTGTGTGTGCTTGTCCGCGCATGCTCGGAAGCCTGAGAGGAGAGTAGAAGAGAAGGAGTTGTGGCGTGGCCATCCCACCTGGGGGCGAGTGGTTTCCCTGTGTCTGTTTTTCTCTGGTGAGCGCTCAAGTCCTAGAAGAAGAATTATATATTTAAAAAAAAAAAAAAAAAAGAATAAGGAAGATTCGGAGGACTGGCTTGCAGAGCAGGAGTTCTGTTCTAGACAGGAGAAACTGGGGACACCTCCTAGACATTCAGGTGGAGAGGTTAGATGGCAGTTGCATACTAAGCCTGGAGTCTGGGGAGCAGGTGGGACTGTTCGGAGTTGGCAGCATGGAAGTCGTATTTAAAACCATGAAGCTCACCGTGGTGTTGACAATGGACCAAGAGCGAGTCCCGAGGGAACCAGCAGTTAGCGTAATGGCTATGTCGCTGGACTCCCACATAGTCGACCGTGGTTCGCGTCCAGGACCCGGTGGCTTAAAACACGCCAGGCGCGTGTGCGTGCGTGCCCAAGAACCCGAGAGGAGAATGGAGGAGAAGGGATTGCGGCGTGACCATCCCCCCTGGGGGGTGATTTCTCGCTTTCTGTCTCTATGTCTCTCTCTGTCTGTTTGGCGAGCGCACGCGCCCTATAGCTAAAACCTCCAAAAAAAAAAAAAGAGCGAGTCCCGAGACTCCATTCCTTAGTGGTCCGACTGCATTTGGTAGGCTTGCCTAATCTCCTAGGGATAGATGTCTGCTTGATGCGAGAGTTGTGATTATGGCTTCTTCTTCTTTTATTTATTTTTTAATGATAGAGAATGCATGAGACAGAGGGGAAAGAGAAAACACCCTTGGGAAGGTCTTACTGGCGATGATCCCTCCTCCCCAGCCCTCAGGATCTAGGGTGCCCATGCGCATGCCCGTCATGTTTCAGTCCTGAACCCACTGTCAGTCACGTGGCTTCCAGCTCTGCAGTCCAGCACGCCATGGACTGTCCCACACAAAATGTTGGCAATTTTGACAACTCCAGTAACATGTTCTCTTGGGGAAGGACAGAAAAGAAATGGAGTTGGAGGAGGCAGGTGTTCTTGTCAGTGCAAGACTACAGTGAAGTAGTTTTGGAATATGGGGCAAGATTATAATTAATAATAAATAATAATGTCCTGCAGAAAGAACCTACCTTCAATGTGTTTTAGCTAGTATTTTGGCTGCAAGTAACAGAAACTTTAAGCTTGCTTGAATAACAGACTGAAAGCACAGCATGCCTCCGTGAGCTGGAGGACCGCAGGGCAGCTGCTGTTTCTCTCTCCACCTCCACCTCTGCTGCTTCCGCGTGTGTGTCTTCCTTTTCCACCCCCCCATCTGTCTCAGACTTTGGGGCCCAAGGTAGTATAGCTGCCCTCCCCTGTCAGCCAGGTCACATATCCCTGCCTCATAAAGACTGGTTTGCATCTTTGGCAGTGCCAGGGGGCAGAGTGATGAGTTCGTGTTGCTCCCTGGCCCAGTCCATCCTGGCCAAAGGGGTGATTTCACCGTTGAGCTGCACTGCAGAGGCTGATGCCTGCAGAGAGCACAGGTGTGAGAGGAGGGGATCAGTAAGCAGGACAGACACCGAAACGGTGTCCACTGAGAGAGGAGAGTGTCTGTGATGTGTTCCCTGAGAATCAGCCATCACCCACGTCTAATCTGGTGACTACAGTGTCTCTCAGGCTAATCGAGGGGTCTGCACTAGGCGTGCCTCTGCGGAGCAGGGCTGTACAGTCAAATCCATGGCTTTTATCGATGGTCTCTAAAGCAGTCTATATGAATGCCACCTGTGAGGACATTGTCTGCTATATCATTTTTATTTTATTTATTTTATTTTATTATTTTACTTGATGGAGAGCGGGTGCACTCACCAGAAAGAGAGAGAGAGAGAGAAAGAGAGAGAGAGAGAGAGAGAGAGAGAGAAAGAGGGAGAAAGCTCCTCCCGGTGGGGTATGCTCACACTGCAGTCCCTTCTCCTGCATTTCTCCACCCCTGGGGATTTGGGGCATGCACACACACACACACACATATCCAGCATGTTTTTCAAGCCTCCCAGCCTGGACTCGAGCAGCCGTCAGTCATGTGGGACCCAGCTCTTTTAGCTACTAGACTTCTGGGCCGGTCCTGTCTACTACGTCATTTGATGTTCTTATGTAATTCATTTAGGCTTTCACTCTATTGTAGCATGGTTATCTCTTTAAGGAATGGGTGGGTGTCTTTTGAATGAGAGTTTTAAAACGTCTCAGGTTTCAGGCCAGCAGGTAGCATGGAGGCTAAGGTGCTAGATCCCACATAGCTGACTATACAGTTCAAGTCCCACATCCAATGGCTTGAAGATCACACCAGGAACATGTGTGTGCATGCCCTGAATCCCAAGAGGAGAATGGTGGCGAAGGGTGTGGTGTCCATCCCCGCAGGAGGCGGGCTTCTCACTTTCCCTCTCTCTGTCTCTCTCTGGCAAGTGCATATGCCCTATAGCAAAACTTTAAAGTTTCTCTTCTCTATGACCTCAGGGAAATTCCCAGTAACCATGAGGTTTGCATGTACAGCTGGGCTGGGCTGGACTATATAATGTGCATGTGCCAAAAAGGGACCGAGAGAGATAGTGAGAGGGAAAGTGAAATCACCCTCCAGGGTGATGGCTATGCTGCAATCCCTTCTCCACCACCCTCCTCCTGGGATTTTGGGCATGCACACATATGAGCCCGGCATGATTTTCAGGCTGCCAGGTCCAGGATTCGAACTGTGATCAGCCATGTGGAAGTCCAGCACCTTAACCACCACGCCACCTGCTGGCCCCTGGGCTGGACCTTTTAAGCAAGACTATATTAAGCTATCAGAAGAGAAATGGCCAAAGGATAATATATATGCTACCTGGTTAGGGTTCTGTGAGTAGGTTAAAGACAGTAGGTGCAAATCGTATTGAGTGCAAGCATAGCTTAACTGTCTAGTTAAATGGCCTTTTTTCCTGTCTTTTTTTTTTTTTTTCCCTTCTCCTTTATGGGGGAGAGGAGAGGAAAGGAAAAGAGAAGAGACAGGGATTGTTGACAGGAGTCTTGCCATGTGGCAGTCCTCCTGCCTCCGCAGCCTAATCAGCTAGGATTAGAGGTGTGTGCAGCTGCACCTGTTGTGTTCAGTTTGGCCCCAGGAACTGAACCACCCACGCAGCTTCTAGCCTCCCAAATGATGGCATTATCTGTGTGCCACTGAGGGGGGCCGAGTTACAGCCTTTTTTTTTTTTTTTTACTTTTTTTTTTTGGGGTTTTTTTTTTTTTTTTTTTTTTTTTTACTTAAAAATTTTTAAATCACCAGATGGCATATTCATTTGCCAGAGAGAGACAGAGAGAGGGAAAATGAGAAAGCATCCCCTGGGAGGGGGGAGATGGCCACACCACAATCCCTTCTCCATTCTCCTTTCGGGATTTTGGGCACATATGCACATGCACCTGGCATGATTTTCAAGACACTGAGTCCAGGACTGAAACCGTGGCTGGCCGTGTGGAATCCAGCACTTAGCCACCATACCACATTGCCTTTTAAAACACAAAGTTGGCCAAACCAATTAGCTGAATAGAACACACTGGGGACAGGCTACCAGTTGTCAGACTCTGGAATCTGACCCTGGAAACTCGCTGGTCTTAAGCTTTTCAGCATGGGGCTCCTACATAGGCCATTCACCTTCCTAACCCCAGTTAGGCCTCTTCAGAGAGACAGGTCCTTCCCCTCCCACTTGGCTTGGTAGTGCCAGGGGCCAGTGTAGCTCTCATATCGAGAAACACACAAGTTCTCTTTCCTAACTAAGGCCTGCCTCCTGTGTTCCTGTCCTGTGCATGCCCTGTCTCTTCCGGGAATGTTAGTGCTGGGACAGTCCCTCACAGGAGACCCTACCACTGGCCTACAGGAAAGCACCCAGCTTCGTACAGTCATGACAGACTGCAAAGAGGTGGGGCAAGGTCAGGACAAGGATTTACACATCAGTTTTTTTTCCCCAGAGGGCAAGTGCTTTCAATGGGTGATGCATTGACAATGGAGAGGGGTTGCCCTTGAGAGGAGACCCAGGAGTTTCTACCATAGGTAAAAGTTCTCCATGCATCAGGACGTGCCGTGGAGGTTAATGCCGCTGGAGCCCACATGCCCGACTGCAGAGTCCAGGGTCCCAGTGTCTTCAAAAACACACTGGGTGCATCCAAAATCCTGGGAGGAAAATGGAGAAAAGATTGTGGCGTGGACATTGCCCCTGGGAAGTGATTTCTTACTTTCTCTTTGTCCCTGGTGAGCACAGGTACCCTATAGCAGGAAAAAAGAGAAAGAAAGAAAGAAAGAAAGAAAGAAAGAAAGAAAGAAAGAAAGAAAGAAAAGAAGGAAGGAAGGAAGGAAGGAAGGAAGGAAGGAGAGAAATTCTGGGGTTTTAGATTGAAAAGTGAGCATCTTGATTTTGTGACAGTACCTTATGATTTTGGTCCCTGAGAGTCAAGTCCCATGGCCAGTTACGCTGGGGCAGCTAATTACATGGTTTCAAGGAGAATATTGTCCGCCCTGTGGGAACCCGACCTGCCTTTCTCCTTCAGCTTCCCATAACTTTTTCTGTTTCCAAACCAAAAGAAAAGTAAGTGGCGTTTCCAGTTTGAGAACTGAATATTTACAGAGAGTGAGGCCAGCACGAGGCATTTAGATGGCAAACGGCCCGGAGGAGTCCTAGAAGTGCCTAGAGCATTGTTTGGAGTGAAAGTAGCAACATGTTTCAGAAACTTACAAAGAATCAGCTATGGTGGTGTGGCAGTAACTCGGTTCTCCACGATGCTGAGGCCACATGAGAAGGTCCCAGGTTTGGGAACCAGCAGTTAGCGTAATGGCTATGTTGCTGGACTCCCTCGTAGTCGACCACAGTTCGCGTCCCGGACCCGGTGGCTTAAAACTCACGCCGGGAGCATGTGTGTGCGTGCCCAAGAGCCCAGGAGGAGAATGGAGGAGAAGGGATTGCGGCGTGACCATCCCTCCTGGGGGGTGATTTCTCGCTTTCTGTCTCTATGCCTCTCTCTGTCTGTCTGGCGAGCGCACACGCCCTATAGTGAAAACCTCTCAAAAAAAAAAAAAAGAAAAAAAAAGAAAGAAGGTCCCAGGTTCGTGTCCAGAGGTCTCCCTGTAGAAACAGCAAACGTGTGTACATGCCCATGATCCTGGCTGGCTGTGGGTGGATCAGGCATGAAGACCCTCATGGAGTGGCCTCTATTGCTCTATCTTTTCCTCATGGGAGAAATAAGTAAGAAAAAAAAATATATATATATATATTTTTGGAGAGGTTTTTTTTTTTTTTTTTTTTTTTTTCTATAGGGCGCATGTGCTCGCCAGACAGAGAAAGACATGGAGACAGAAAGCAAAAAACCAGCCTCCCGGGGGATGGTCATGCCACAATCCCTTCTCCTCCATTCTCCTCTCGGGATCCTGGGCACACATGCACATGCACCTGGCGTGAGCCCCAAGCCACCGGATCCAGGACGTGAACCGCGGTCGACTATGTGGGAGTCCAGCGACATAGCCATTACGTCAACTGCTGGTTCCCAGAAAATATTTTTTAAAAAGGAGAAAAATTATCAAAATTTCTACCATTCTGCATGTAAGCTGCATTGTGAATAGTGCGTTAGCCAAGGGACTGACTTTTTTTATGCTCTTTAAGCTTTTGGACACCAGTACTCTTAGATATTGCTGAGTCTAAGGAAAACAAAATGAAGAACAGCCCTCTGTTTGGAGGTTATATGGAAGCATGTTTTGCCACAAGTGTTGAGCCGAAGGGTTGGGAAGGACTTTAATCATAGACAGCTGGATTTGAAGTCACCCAGCTGTAGTGACCTCAGACTTTGGTCCTGGCGGGAGGAGGTAGAGATGCTTGCCAGCTGGGTGAGGGGAGCAGGCACCCAGTTAAAGAATCTGAGCCACCACATGAGGGCCTGCGCCTGCCGGAAAGGACCAGGCTGGACTCCATGATGCTGCGCCTGCAAGGAGCTTGCCATGGGACGTCCACTTTGGCCGCAGACCGCAGACTTCACCTCTGCAGTGCCCCAGAGGAGCTCACTCGCTCAGGCTCCCCGACTCGCGGGGTACCTTCTTTGGTCAGGCTTATGTAAGCTTGGAGGATTCAGAAGTGAATAAGACCAACAGGCTCCTGGCCTCACTGAGCTTATGGGCTAGTATGGGAAGAGGCAATAAGTAAACAAGGTAATTTTGGATTAAGATAGGTGCTGTAGGGCCAGCAGGTGGCATGGAGGTTAAAGCACTGGATTGTACATGGCTGGCTGCACAGTTCAAGTCCCAGAGCTGGCGGCTTGAAAATCATGCCGGTGTGTGTGCATACATGCCCAAAATCCCAAGAGGAGAATGGAGGAGAAGGAATTGCTCTGTTGCCATTCCCCCTGGTGGGGGGTGATTTCACACTTTCCCTCTCTGTCTGGCAAGTACATGTATCTTATAGGAAAAAGAAAATCAGTGCTATGAAGAGTAATCTAATAGAGCACAGCTTCTGTGTGCTGACTGGGAGCTCCCTCAGTAATGGAGGAGTAGAGATAGACCTTCTGTAGGTCAGAAGGACTCAGCCCTCTAGAGAGACAGAAGACCAGGGCCCAGGGCTTCAGGTCGGAAGATAGCTTGGCATTCACAAAGACCCTTAAGAAAGTCAGCTCTGGGAAGGGCGGCCAGATAAGATTGGGGCCAGCTTCAGCAGACCTGGAATAGAGGCTTTAAGCAAGAGCTGTATATAACCTGACTGCTGGCACGAAGATCTTTCTGGCTGCAGGGCTGAGAAAAGGATGGGGCAGGAGCACAAGCAAGTCTCCAGCAAACGCAAGCCAGAGTCTGCTTGTCCGCCTGTCTTCAGGGTGAGACACCTCCACCTGCCCCCCTGCAGTAGCCATCACAGTGATTGGTCAGTTAATGACCGTGCTCCTGACCCACTGGCTGGGTGGCTGGTGATCAGTTAGGTTTAGGGTAGCAGCAAAGGCAGAGAGGAACTGCCTCCCAGGCAGTCCCTTATTCCTGGTAAGAACAGTAGGACAGTAGGTGGCATAGTGGTTAAGGCACTGTACTTTCACATGGCTAACCACAGTTCGAGTCCCAGATCCAGTGGCTTAAAAAATCATGCCAGGCACATGTATATGCATGCCCAAAATCCCAAGAGGAGAATGGAGGAGAAGGGAATGTGGTGTGGCCATTCCCTCTGGGGAGTGATTTCTTACTTCCCCTGTCTGTCTCTCTCTCCAAAGAGTACTCTATGGCAAAAGAAAAAAAACTTAATAATAATAAGAAAAAAACCCAGGATAAAATACAGCCAGGTACGCAAAGGAGAGGCTGGAACTCATTTACCAGGAAAGAACAACAGCTCCCTCTGAACCTCTCTCCATTAGGCTGGGAGGAATCACTGTTAACCAGGGCAGGAGGGCAGCTAGTGCGCACACGGATCGCAGCAGCGTGGTGCCGAGTAGCCTTAAGGTGACACCGAGTGATACATGACTTTGTTGCAATAAGATTGATTTAAGCTCTGATGGGGAAGAAGGGCGAAGAGCGTGTGTGTGTGTGTGTGTGTGTGTGTGTGTGTGTGTGTGAACTTAGATGGAAGAGTCACTTACAGTTCCAGACCCGATGCTGTAATGAGTGACTAATGGATTCAGCCTCAGAGCCAGGTCCCCAAGGGTGGGGTTGGGCGGGGAGGGCTTTGGAGAGAGACAGGGAGCTGAGTTGGGCGGTAGGTGGCACTGTACTTTCACATGGCTAACCACAGTTCGAGTCCCAGATCCAGTGGCTTAAAAAATCATGCCAGGCACATGTATATGCATGCCCAAAATCCCAAGAGGAGAATGGAGGAGAAGGGAATGTGGTGTGGCCATTCCCTCTGGGGAGTGATTTCTTACTTCCCCTGTCTGTCTCTCTCTCCAAAGAGTACTCTATGGCAAAAGAAAAAAAACTTAATAATAATAAGAAAAAAACCCAGGATAAAATACAGCCAGGTACGCAAAGGAGAGGCTGGAACTCATTTACCAGGAAAGAACAACAGCTCCCTCTGAACCTCTCTCCATTAGGCTGGGAGGAATCACTGTTAACCAGGGCAGGAGGGCAGCTAGTGCGCACACGGATCGCAGCAGCGTGGTGCCGAGTAGCCTTAAGGTGACACCGAGTGATACATGACTTTGTTGCAATAAGATTGATTTAAGCTCTGATGGGGAAGAAGGGCGAAGAGCGTGTGTGTGTGTGTGTGTGTGTGTGTGTGTGTGTGTGTGTGAACTTAGATGGAAGAGTCACTTACAGTTCCAGACCCGATGCTGTAATGAGTGACTAATGGATTCAGCCTCAGAGCCAGGTCCCCAAGGGTGGGGTTGGGCGGGGAGGGCTTTGGAGAGAGACAGGGAGCTGAGTTGGGCGGTAGGTGGCGTGGGGCTGGAGCAGTTGCCTGCGGGGTCATGAGGGCGTGGAGCACGCTGGGAATGAAGGTTGATGCCCTGGCTCACCACGGACGGGTGTTTTCCAGGTATGAGGAATACGGATGAGGGAACCGGACCTGTGGGGTAGAACCCTGAGGGGTCAGGACTCCCAGCTTCCCAGTGGTTTCTGCATGGTCTGGTCCAACCTCCTGATGTTACAAATGGTGATCACTTGTCCAAGGTTGCTCCCTTAGTTGGTGGCACAGCCAGAGCCAAGAACCCAGGTTTCACACCTGGTCCCCAACTCTTTCCATCGCATGAGGCTGCAGCTCGCGAGGGGTGCAGGAGGGGACCTCCTGGTACCATGACTAGACCTGAATGGAATAGACACAGCCCAGTTTGACGCTCACAACCTGGAAGAAAAGGGCCTCTCTCGACCTACCCCCGGACAGGAGTAATGCTGAGGGCATGTTTTGTGTTCCAGAACCAGCAGCGGAAGTGGACCTGCCTACCGCTTGTTACCATGATGCTGGCCGCCCGCCTCTCCAGACCGCTGGCACAGATCCCAGGAAGAACCCTGAGCGTCTGTGATAGAGAAAATGGAACAACGTAAGTAACTAAGGTAGAGGTGGCCTAGGGAGTCACGTCGTCTGGCCCAGCACAACTTTCACCTAGGGATGACACGGGTGGCCTGACTCTCAGAGATGTCTCTTGGCACCTGCTATCTCCCAGCAAAGGAAACTCAAACGTGTCCTTGGAAGACAGACCTTCCCAGGGCTCCCAGGGCAAAGAAGAATATCTTTCATAATGGCTTTTTTTTTTTTAAACGTTTTGATTTTGAAATAACTTTTGGCTTAAACAATAGTTGCAAAAATAGTACAAAGGGTTCTCAAATCCCCTTACCTAACTTCCGCAGTGTTAACATCTTACAAAACCAGAGTGCAAAGATCAAAATCAGGAAATGACCATTGATGAGATGCTATTACCTAATCTGCACACGGTATGCACCGATGGGCCTCTTTCTGGTCCAGGCGCCATTGATGAGATGCTATTACCTAACCTGCACACTTTATGCACCGATGGGCCTCTTTCTGGTCCAGGCTACAACCCCCAACCCCATATGGTACTTAGTTGTCTCCTTAGTCTCTTCCTGTCCAGGACAGTTCCCCAGCAGTCTTCGTTCATGACCTTGGCGCTCTGGAAGGGCGGACTCTCAGGCTGGGTCGTGTGCTCTTTCTCATGCTGAGACCCAGGTATGCGTGTTTGGTAAGGAGCCCAGGAAAGGGAGCTGGTGCTGTCTCAGGGCATCATGTTGGAAGGTACATGATTTTTCTTTTTTTTTTTTTAATTTGCTGTAGGGCATGTGTACTTACTAGAGTAAGAGAGAAAGAGTGAGAGAGAAAGAGAGAGAGAGAGAGAGAGAAATCACCTCCATACACACATCCTGGGGACTTGGCCACACTGCAGTCTCTTCTCCTTCATTGTCTTCTCGGGATTTGGGGCAAACACGCACACACACACACAGTGTGTTTTTCAAGTCACTGGGTCCAGGACTCAAACCATACAGACATTTGAATCCAGCTGCCTTAATTAGCACACCCCTGACTGGCCCAGGAAGTACCTGATATTCATGTGCCTCATTATTTTGGTCACCACTATTTTGGCTTTTTAAAGAAAGAATTATTTATTTACTTTATCGTTATTTTAAAAATTTACTATAGGGCACATGTGCTTACCAGAGAGAGAGAGAGAAAGTGAGAAAGCAAGCCGCCAGGTCTGAGACTTGAACTGCAGTGAGAGTCCAACACTCACCCTGTGGGAGTCCAACACTCCAACTACCATGCTACTGGCTGTCCCCAATAATGGCTTTTTATAAATTTTGCACATAAAACTAGTTAACTCAGATGTCCCGAGATGTTGTTGAAGTGTAGTTTGCTCTCGTGACTGAGTTGAAAACACTCAACAAGCAGCTCTTCATTTTTTTTGGGAGAGATTTTTGCTATAGGGCGCATGCACTTGCCAGACAGAGAGAGATAGACAGAAAGTGAGAAATCACCCCCCGGGGGGATGGCCACGTCGCAATCCCTTCTCCTCCGTTCTCCTCTCGGGATCTTGGGCACGCACGCACACGTGCCCAGCATGAGTTTTAAGTCACCGGGTCCAGGACGCGAACCGTGGTCGTCTATGTGGGAGTCCAGCGACATAGCCATTGCGCTAACTGCTGGTCTCAAGCAGCTCTTTGAGAGCTTCTGGAATTGCCTTTTCCAAGGGGTTTTGGCGGGCTTTCCTGTCAGGCTTTCCTCTTTCTTAGCCTGAGCAAAAAAAACAGATATATAAGAAAAATTTTTTCTGTTATATTGAGGGGAGTGAAGTTGAGTGTCAGGTTAAATTTGAAGTCCCAGCAACTAAAAGACTGGTATTTTCTATATCAATAAATATGTTTAGAAGAGCCTGCAATAGGCTTTTAGCAGCATTTGCTCAAACACGCTTCCATGGGATAAGGAGACTTGGCTTGCAGATGGGCTTTAGCTGCCAGAGGTCAGCACGTGAGAGGAGTTTGCAGTGTCCCCTCCTGTAGAGGTGGCTAGGGGTCATTGCCATCTAAGGGGACAGAGCATGGTTCTTTTGAAGTGCTTTTGAAAGGTGATTTTCTGCAGTTTTTTTCCGAGTTAGTGATTCATAGAAATGGCAAAATCAAGCCAGCTGGTGGCATGGTGGTTAAGGTACTTGGATCTCAAATGACCAACTGCACAGTTTGAGGATTGGATCAGTGGCTTGAAAAATACACCAAGTGTGTGTGCACGCATACACAAAATCCTGAAAGGGGGGAGAACCAGAGAAGGGATTGCAGCATGGCCATGTCCCACAGGGGTACCTTCTCAGGGCACTCTTTGCCCTGGTAGCCGGCCTATCAGTTTGGGTCACATCACACTAAGAGTAGCAGAAACCCCTGGACGGCCAGGGCTAGTATGGCTTCGGGGGACCTAGGCTCCTTGTTTCTTTCTGCTCTGTTGTCCTGAGGGCAGCTGTCCCCTCAGGGACCCTTGATACTCCTCCCCTTCCAGCTTCAGCCCAGGCAGGAAGAGGCAAGGCAACATGGAGGAAGAAGGGGCTGCACCTACATCTGGAAAGTAAAGCTGCCCCAGCAGGCATGGCCGACTTCTGCTTGCACCTCATTGGCCAGAGGCGGGTCATGTGACACGAGGGAGGCAAAATCTGAAGAGAGTTGGGCACATTGCTACCCCTGGACAAAACCCCAGGTTTTGCTAGTGAGCCAGATGAGAATGGCCATAGGCAGGCAGATGCAGTGTTTGCCACGGCTGGACTGGGCCGTGGCCTACAGCTGGTTTTGTCCCCAGAGATATTAGGGGTTTGGCAGAGAACAGGCTCAGAAGTGAAATCCCAGCGGGGAAGACTACCCCCACCCTACAACCAAAGCAGTGGTTTTGAACTCTGCTTGGAAATTAGGCTCACTTAGAGCACCGTGGGGAAAAAATTCCTGTGCCTCAACCCCAGGGACTCTGATTTAACTGGTCAGGGGTGAGGCCTGGTGTGGGCATAGTTTAAAAGTGATTTTTTAAAATAAAGTTATTTTACAGAGAATTTAAAACATATACAAAAATAGAAAATATTATTGATCCGTAGTGTTCTTCTCACCTGGGCTTCCATAATTACCAGCTTCTGGCCCTTCTTTTTCTCTCTGTTTAGACAGGTCTCACTATGATTTGCCTGCCCTGGCCTCCCAAGCAGCCTCCAGCACGCCTAGCTCTCTCCAACAGGATCTTGCTGTCTTGCCCTCTCTGGCCATGATCTCGGGGCCCTCCTGCCTCAGGCTCTCGGGTCTCTGGGGTTGCAGGCACATGCAGCTGCACCCGACCTTTTAGCAAAGGCAGGGAGTCTAACCCAGGCATCCCACCTAGCCTGGGCCTGGCGAATAGCAGTGTTGACCAATATGCACTACCGCAGCCGGGCTGGCTCCTGGCCAGATCTTGTTTCATCTGTGTCCCATGGATTTTTCTCCCTCTCTCCCTACTAGATGTTTTTGTTTGTTTAAAGGTTTTAATATAGGGTGTGTTTGCTCACCAGAGAGGGAAAGTGAGAAATCACCCCCATAGGGTATGGCCATGCTGCAGTGCAATATGGTCACACCAAAATCCCTTCTCCACTTCTCCATTTTGTTGGAATTTGGGGCATGAATGTTCATGTGCTTGATGTATTTTTCAAAAGCTGGGGTCAGGATTCAAACCATAGTTGACCACCTGGGATCCAGCTTCCTTAACCACTAGGCTGTGAGTCTGGCTCTGTCCAATACTTTCATGGACATACTAGGTTGGTGTTGAGATATCATATAGGTGTATACCATTAGCAGAAGTGAAAGCGTAAGATGTTTATTCCATGTCTATTTCTGTATTAACATTTGTATCTACAGTTGTCTTCATTATGAGATACTGTGCTAAACTTTGTACAAATGATATAAAAAGAGATCTGATGAGCACAACATTTTCTAACAATAGATCTGTAAGTTTTACATAGTATGACATTTATGCTATCCTGATTTACATGGGGTGATCTGACATACCCACTAGACTGCTTAGTCACTCAGTTTTCTCAATATATAAATGTATACTGTGTATCTGTTCTTATGTGTCAGATACTGTGTGAAGCAGTGAATAAGATTAATTCCGTATCTATCACACTTCTCAATCTTATTCTTATATTATCATGGTTACCTTTTGCCTTTTCTCTCTTCTTCCCTGTCTTTCTTTTGTTCTTGTTCTTTTCCTTTCAGTCTTCATTATTTTCCTCTTTATTTCCTCACTACTTTCTTTCTGCTCTTTTCTCCTGTTTCTTTTTAGCTTCAACATTTTAGTTAGGTTTAGTAAAAATGTATGGCACCTCCCTGAGTCAAGGGATGACAGTTCTTGGCTGAGATTACCAACCACATCAAGACAGAGAAATCTTTATGCTTTTGTTTTGTAGGCCTGTGAATACATTTAAGACCAATAGAATAGCTGTCTGTATTCTTTTAAATTTATCTGAAGAAATTATTGGAGTAAACTCTAGCCCTTTGCAGTGGAACTACAATATATTCAAGCATACTACTTAAGTAGTCTTTCAATTTATAGAAGTGATATCTTCCAACTAACCTCTAAATGACTAGAAAGTAAACCCATGCATCCCCTTCAGCTATGGTGTAATTACACTATTGTGTAACTATGAGCAGATACACATAGTTGAACCTAAGACTAGGAGTACTGGGTTGCTGTTTTCTGTGTTGATGAAGCAATACAGTCCCTATAAATGCTAACACCAGTGTCAGACACTGAGCTGTGTTTGCTTAAATACTTTGTCACCTTCTAGCATATAGGCCATTGTAGTGGTCAACAGTTTAGAACTCAGGCATTGTCCTAGGGTTTTGCTGCAACAATGCTTTTATCCCTTTTTCTTTAGCTTTTACTTTATCCCTTTGCCACAGATAGGCCCATTAAAAGAAGGAAGACTGAGTCTTTTCCTTTGTCGCTAAAACTTTCAGCAGCAGTTTGCTGGTCTCTTTTCATGCATCATTATCCTGTGAATTGAACACTGTGAAGAGGACTTTTATTTTCTTAAATTGGATGGCTTTCACTCAGCACAAACGATGCTTGTAGTGGGAGGGGCAGTACAGCCTGCAATTACTGTGCTCATCATAACTGCACTGGCTCTCAACACCCATTGAACATTAGAATTGCCTCAAAAGCTTTTTAACCATATGGATGCCTGGGCCTCACACTGGATCAATTAAATCAGAATCTCTGTGGTGAGGAAAGAGAGAGACGTTGTTCTACAGTGAGAGTTGCTAGCTAGCTGAGACTCAGTGCAGAGGCTGACATTCAATAAAATCTCTTTTATGACTCTGTTTTCCTAGGGGAAGAAGATGGCTCTCTGTACCAACAATATAACAGACTTTACAGTAAAGGAAATGGTGGCAGGGTCAGATGATTACACCAATGTGGTAGGAGCCTTTGTATGCCAGTCAACTATTATTCCTTCTGAAAGTAAGGGTTTCCGAGCAGCCTTGTCATCACAGTCCATCATTCTGGCAGATACATTTTTAGGTAAGCTTCCTTGGCTCACATATGCATGCAGGCATTTATTGTAAAATTATGGTACTCGTAACTTGTCATTGCATTGGAATTTACTGTCAACCTGAGAAAAACTGAGGCCAACTATGTGAATAATGTAACAAGATCAGAGTGAGGATGATAGTCAGGTTCCACAATATCTAACTTGCCCGAGACAGGTATGCCAAGGTCTCATAGATTTCAAGATGGTTATAAAGGAGAAACCACAAGAAGAGGTATGATTACATCATCATTTTGGGATTAATAGTGAGGACGAACTGATACCAACCTTTGTTATTAGCAGGACTGTCAGCATCATTTGTTGTCAGTTAAACAGGCAGTGTCTGGGCAGATGTCTTCACAGAATTTTGGCTTAAACAATAGTTGCAAAAATAGTACAAAGGGTTCTCAAATCCCCTTACCTAACTTCCGCAGTGTTAACATCTTACAAAACCAGAGTGCAAAGATCAAAATCAGGAAATGGCCATTGATGAGATGCTATTACCTAACCTGCACACTTTATGCACCGATGGGCCTCTTTCTGGTCCAGGCTACAACCCCCAACCCCATATGGTACTTAGTTGTCTCCTTAGTCTCTTCCTGTCCAGGACAGTTCCCCAGCAGTCTTCGTTCATGACCTTGGCGCTCTGGAAGGGCGGACTCTCAGGCTGGGTCGTGTGCTCTTTCTCATGCTGAGACCCAGGTATGCGTGTTTGGTAAGGAGCCCAGGAAAGGGAGCTGGTGCTGTCTCAGGGCATCATGTTGGAAGGTACATGATTTTTCTTTTTTTTTTTTTAATTTGCTGTAGGGCATGTGTACTTACTAGAGTAAGAGAGAAAGAGTGAGAGAGAAAGAGAGAGAGAGAGAGAGAGAAATCACCTCCATACACACATCCTGGGGACTTGGCCACACTGCAGTCTCTTCTCCTTCATTGTCTTCTCGGGATTTGGGGCAAACACGCACACACACACACAGTGTGTTTTTCAAGTCACTGGGTCCAGGACTCAAACCATACAGACATTTGAATCCAGCTGCCTTAATTAGCACACCCCTGACTGGCCCAGGAAGTACCTGATATTCATGTGCCTCATTATTTTGGTCACCACTATTTTGGCTTTTTAAAGAAAGAATTATTTATTTACTTTATCGTTATTTTAAAAATTTACTATAGGGCACATGTGCTTACCAGAGAGAGAGAGAGAAAGTGAGAAAGCAAGCCGCCAGGTCTGAGACTTGAACTGCAGTGAGAGTCCAACACTCACCCTGTGGGAGTCCAACACTCCAACTACCATGCTACTGGCTGTCCCCAATAATGGCTTTTTATAAATTTTGCACATAAAACTAGTTAACTCAGATGTCCCGAGATGTTGTTGAAGTGTAGTTTGCTCTCGTGACTGAGTTGAAAACACTCAACAAGCAGCTCTTCATTTTTTTTGGGAGAGATTTTTGCTATAGGGCGCATGCACTTGCCAGACAGAGAGAGATAGACAGAAAGTGAGAAATCACCCCCCGGGGGGATGGCCACGTCGCAATCCCTTCTCCTCCGTTCTCCTCTCGGGATCTTGGGCACGCACGCACACGTGCCCAGCATGAGTTTTAAGTCACCGGGTCCAGGACGCGAACCGTGGTCGTCTATGTGGGAGTCCAGCGACATAGCCATTGCGCTAACTGCTGGTCTCAAGCAGCTCTTTGAGAGCTTCTGGAATTGCCTTTTCCAAGGGGTTTTGGCGGGCTTTCCTGTCAGGCTTTCCTCTTTCTTAGCCTGAGCAAAAAAAACAGATATATAAGAAAAATTTTTTCTGTTATATTGAGGGGAGTGAAGTTGAGTGTCAGGTTAAATTTGAAGTCCCAGCAACTAAAAGACTGGTATTTTCTATATCAATAAATATGTTTAGAAGAGCCTGCAATAGGCTTTTAGCAGCATTTGCTCAAACACGCTTCCATGGGATAAGGAGACTTGGCTTGCAGATGGGCTTTAGCTGCCAGAGGTCAGCACGTGAGAGGAGTTTGCAGTGTCCCCTCCTGTAGAGGTGGCTAGGGGTCATTGCCATCTAAGGGGACAGAGCATGGTTCTTTTGAAGTGCTTTTGAAAGGTGATTTTCTGCAGTTTTTTTCCGAGTTAGTGATTCATAGAAATGGCAAAATCAAGCCAGCTGGTGGCATGGTGGTTAAGGTACTTGGATCTCAAATGACCAACTGCACAGTTTGAGGATTGGATCAGTGGCTTGAAAAATACACCAAGTGTGTGTGCACGCATACACAAAATCCTGAAAGGGGGGAGAACCAGAGAAGGGATTGCAGCATGGCCATGTCCCACAGGGGTACCTTCTCAGGGCACTCTTTGCCCTGGTAGCCGGCCTATCAGTTTGGGTCACATCACACTAAGAGTAGCAGAAACCCCTGGACGGCCAGGGCTAGTATGGCTTCGGGGGACCTAGGCTCCTTGTTTCTTTCTGCTCTGTTGTCCTGAGGGCAGCTGTCCCCTCAGGGACCCTTGATACTCCTCCCCTTCCAGCTTCAGCCCAGGCAGGAAGAGGCAAGGCAACATGGAGGAAGAAGGGGCTGCACCTACATCTGGAAAGTAAAGCTGCCCCAGCAGGCATGGCCGACTTCTGCTTGCACCTCATTGGCCAGAGGCGGGTCATGTGACACGAGGGAGGCAAAATCTGAAGAGAGTTGGGCACATTGCTACCCCTGGACAAAACCCCAGGTTTTGCTAGTGAGCCAGATGAGAATGGCCATAGGCAGGCAGATGCAGTGTTTGCCACGGCTGGACTGGGCCGTGGCCTACAGCTGGTTTTGTCCCCAGAGATATTAGGGGTTTGGCAGAGAACAGGCTCAGAAGTGAAATCCCAGCGGGGAAGACTACCCCCACCCTACAACCAAAGCAGTGGTTTTGAACTCTGCTTGGAAATTAGGCTCACTTAGAGCACCGTGGGGAAAAAATTCCTGTGCCTCAACCCCAGGGACTCTGATTTAACTGGTCAGGGGTGAGGCCTGGTGTGGGCATAGTTTAAAAGTGATTTTTTAAAATAAAGTTATTTTACAGAGAATTTAAAACATATACAAAAATAGAAAATATTATTGATCCGTAGTGTTCTTCTCACCTGGGCTTCCATAATTACCAGCTTCTGGCCCTTCTTTTTCTCTCTGTTTAGACAGGTCTCACTATGATTTGCCTGCCCTGGCCTCCCAAGCAGCCTCCAGCACGCCTAGCTCTCTCCAACAGGATCTTGCTGTCTTGCCCTCTCTGGCCATGATCTCGGGGCCCTCCTGCCTCAGGCTCTCGGGTCTCTGGGGTTGCAGGCACATGCAGCTGCACCCGACCTTTTAGCAAAGGCAGGGAGTCTAACCCAGGCATCCCACCTAGCCTGGGCCTGGCGAATAGCAGTGTTGACCAATATGCACTACCGCAGCCGGGCTGGCTCCTGGCCAGATCTTGTTTCATCTGTGTCCCATGGATTTTTCTCCCTCTCTCCCTACTAGATGTTTTTGTTTGTTTAAAGGTTTTAATATAGGGTGTGTTTGCTCACCAGAGAGGGAAAGTGAGAAATCACCCCCATAGGGTATGGCCATGCTGCAGTCCCTTCTCCACTCTCTTCTCAGGGTTTTGGGCATGTACACACATGCACCTGGAGTGTTTTCCTTTTTCCTTTTTAATTTTCCTTATTTATTTTTAAATTTGACCAGAGAGGGACAGAGTGTGAGAGAGATAGAGAGAGGGGAGAGAGAGAGAGAAAGAAGAGAATGAGAGAGCGAGAGAGAGAGAGAGAAAGTGAGAAAGCAAGCTGCCAGGTCTGGGACTCAAACCATGGTCAGCCATGTGGGAGTACAGCACCCTTAACCACCACACCATCTGCTACTCCCCCTGGAGTCATTCTTTTCTTTTTTTTCTTAAAATAATTATTTATTTAATTCCATTTGTTATTATTTTTTAATTTGACTAGATAGAGACAGAGAGAAAGAGAAAGGGAAAGTGAGAAAGCAAGCCACCAGGTCCAGGACTCAAACCACAGTTGACCATGTGGGAGTCCAGTGCCTTTAACCACCATGTCACCTGCTGGCAACCTCCCCCCACCAGAGTTTTCCAAATCACCATGAGGTCTGAACCTCAAACCATGGAGTTGGCAATGTGTGATTCAGCTACCTTAACCTCCATGCCACCTGCTGGCCTATTCCTGGATTATTTTGAAGCAAATCTTCGACATGGTATTTCATTTGCAAAAACAAGGTATCTATCTCTAAATGGCAAGAACTCCTGTAAGTGGGACCAGCAGTTAGTGTAATGGCTATGTCGCTGGACTTCCACGTAGTCGACAGCGGTTCGAGTCCCGGCCCGGTGGCTTAAACTCACGCCAGGCATGTGTGTGTGCGTGCCCGAGATCCTGAGAGGAGAATGGAGGAGAAGGGATTGTGGC
>NW_006160028.1:6451927-6453798 GCF_000334495.1 Tupaia belangeri chinensis
CCAGGGAATTCTTTTTTTTTTTTTTTTAAGAATTATTTTTAAATTTAATTTTATTTATCATTTATTTATTTTAATTTGATCAGAGAGAGACACAGAGAGAGAGGGAAAGTGAGAAGGCAAGCCACCAGGTCTGGGACTTGAACTGTGGTCGGCCATCTGCTGGGTCCTCTGTCCTAGGTAATTCTAATGAACAGTCAGAGAGGAGAACCCCAGAATGGTTGCTGCGGACCCAGATCAGCCAGTCCTTCTCCGGACTTCGAATAACCTGAGGTGAATTACACATGCAGATTCCTAGGGGCCGTCCTGTCCTTCTTACCAAATCTCAGACTGTCAATAGGGAGGATGGGCGAGTTTGCATTTCACACACTGAGAGTCTGGGTGCTAAGGCTTTTCTCAAATTGAGTAGCAGCCCCGGGCCTGCGGTTCCACAGCACCTGTAGGCACTCTCAGGGAAGAGGAGAGAAGCGAGCAGGGTGAGGCAGCCCCAGCTGTGGCCAGGAGGGAAACGCTGAGAAGCCGAGTGGTGCCAAGCTGGAGCTGTGCGCGTGCTCATAGCCTGACTCACCCACCTCGTCAGGCTCTGCCTTTCAGGGTTGGTTGTGGAGGGCCAGAGCCTTGTGCCCCTGGAAAAGTCGAAATGTGCCACTGACAGCAGGGTGTGAGCAGTAGAGCCCTGGTGTAATCCACCCAGAGACAGGCAGGTTCAGGCCCGGTGTATTTGAGAAGGTGGAGGTAGGTTAGAGAAGATCTAATAGTAAGTCCATTTGAAATAAGCTCTTTCTCTTGCTGGAATGTTTTTGGTACTTTTAAAAATGTTAGGTAGTGCTAAGTCCAGCAGGTGGCGTGGTGGTTAATGCACTGGACTCCCACATGGCCAAACACAGTTTGAGTCCCGGACTTGGCAACTTGAAAGTCATGCCGGCTGTGTATGTGTGTGTGCCCAAAATCCCAGGAGGAGAATGGAAGAGAAGGGATTGTGGTGTGGCCATCCCCTGGGGGGTGATTTCTCGCTTCCGCTCTCTCTGTTTCTCTCTAATGAGTGCGCACACCCTATGGCGAAAAGAAAAGTCAGATAGTGCTAGGGGGTGGCTCATAAAAAGCAAGCACAAGTAATCTCGTTCCACCAGGGCAGCTTATTGGTTTAGCAGAGCAATTTCAGGGTCAGTGGAAGACCCCTGGCAGATTTACCCAAAAAGTGATTGTCCTTGGATAGAGTCATTTCATTCACCGTGGGTGTACCCAACCACACCAGCCTGCTCACTTGAGATTATCCACATCCAAGGACTTAAATTCGGAGACTTCCATGTTCAAGAAGATGCGGGCTTATTTTTGGCAGACTCTGCTAGTGGATTCTCATTTCAGTCTAGTGAGCTCAGTGTTCTCCAAGAATGTTAGAATTTTTTTTAATTAGTATTTTGAGTAGGTAATACATGGTGCAAAATTCAAATGGCACAGAAATGGTCTGCAGAAAAAGTAGATTCCCTGCTCTTACCTCTCTTCCCCGGTACAGCTGCTCACTCACTCCGACCTCCTCTGTTTTTCAGTATTCATTTAAAAAGAACTGGGTCAGTAGGTGATGTGGAGGTTAAGGTGCTAGATCCCATATGGCTGATTCTGCGGTTCAAGTCCTGGACCTGGTGACTTGAAAATTACGCTAGGTGCATGGGTTTGCTTGCCCAAAATCCTGAAGGGAGAGGGGAGGAGGAGGGATTGCAGTGTGGACATCCCCCTAGTGGGTGATTTTTCATTTTCTCTGTCTCTGTCTCTCTCTGGCAAGTGCACATGCCCTATAACAAAAACTAAACAAAACAGAACCTGAGAACTTATCTTTTTGGAAAGATAGAATAGTGTATTTTTCTCTGTTCTTCCTG
>NW_006160028.1:6453813-6474433 GCF_000334495.1 Tupaia belangeri chinensis
GTACATCTGAAAACTCTGGACATTATACAAAACAAGCATAAAATGACCTTTAAAGGTAGAAGAAAGCAGACTAGAACTAGGGACTGCAGGACCCAAGAAAAGACGTGGTGGTGATTTCCCTGGGCTTTCTTTTCCTTCGTCTGTCCCAGACGCAGAGCTGAAGACGCTGGCAACCTAGAAATGCCAATGAGCACAGACACAAAAAGCCCCAACAAAAACCTGTTCTACCTAGCCAAATGACCAGCCCGGCAAGACAGAAAACTTTTAGGTGGTGATTGTGGTACTCCAGCCAAACCAGAAAAAAGTTGTGTCTTCACCCCTACCCATGCCAGCAAAGGTCAGTGGGGAGCCTAGACTTCTGTTCTCACCAGGCCATTGTAGAAACCCCAATCCCCCACCAGGGATAGTGTCAGAGAAAGCTAAGTAGGGGCTAGGAATTTTTTTTTTTTTCCCATAGGGTGTGTGCACTCGCTGGAGAGACAGAGAGAGGGACTGTGAGAATTCAGCCTCCTGACTGGGATGACCTCACTGTAATCTCTAATCTTCCCTTCTCTTTCTGGAATTTGGGGCACTTATACACACATATCCAGCGTAATTTTCAAGCTGCTGGGTCCAGGACTTGAACTGTGGTCAGCCATGTAGAATTAACCACCACGCCACTTGCTGGCCCAGGAGCCAGGACTTTCATAGACACCTCTATTAGCTTGGGGATGGGGGCTGTTAGAGGAGGACTGGTGGAGAGTAGAGCTTTATCCTCACACCCGCACACACGGGAAGCAGTGATGAAACCCTCCTACCCTGCCCAGCCAGGGAGGGACCAGCGGAGGCCTGGTGGGGAGCCAGAGCTCCCTCCTCTGCCCAGCAGTAACACTTCTTGGTTCATTTCATGAAGCTAGCATTATTCTGATTCCATATGGAACAATGACAGTACCAAGAAGGCAAGCAAATAAAAACCTCCACAAAAATCTCTATCATGAATATAGATACAGAAAGCCTTAAAATATGAATAAACTTAGGGATTTTTTACAAATTATGAACCACAAATGAACATGTGGGTTTGTTTCAGGGACCCAATTATGGCTCATTATTAGAAAGTCAATGTCTTCTGCCAAATTGACAGACTAAAGAAGAAAAATCACACACTCTTATCTACTGGTTAAGAAAAAACAAAATTTGGGACCAGCAGATGCCATGATGAATACATCTCTGGACTCCAACGTAGTCCCCTGTGGTTCAAGTTCTGGACCCAGCGGCTTAAAACTCATGCTGGGCATGTGTGCATGTGTACCCAAAATCCCAAGAGGAGAATGGAGGAGAAGGGATTGCAGCATGACCATCTCCCTGGTGGGGGAGGTAATTTCTTTCTGTCTCTTGTCTCTTCAGCAAGTGCACACATCCTATAGCAAAAATCTATCTAAAACAATTAAAACATTTAACCAAATTTTATCACTTATGATAACAAAATAAAAACTCTTAGAAAAGTAGGTATTGAGGGAAACTTCTTGGATTTCGTAAAGTATACCTATGGTGAGGCTGTAGCTGTCACCAAAAACTCTCAGAACTAACAAGTGAGTTCGGCAAGTTCATATGATACAAGATAACACAAAATCAATGGTATTTCTTTCTATTAGCAATGAAAATGTGACTCTCAAAATGTGGAAAAAAAAGAAAAATACTTAGGGACAAGTAGAACAAAACACGAACAGTTCTTGCATATTGAGAACTATGCAACAGTGATGAAAGAAACCAAGAATCTAAGTAAATGAAGACCCATGCTCTGTCCAGGGATTGAAAGACTCAGCAAAGTAAAGGTATCAGTTCTCCCCAAGCTGACATTTACATTATCAGTCCCGGCCAGATTCTTTGTAGATAAAAGACAGGAGTAGTCTAAAACCTGTATGGAAAAACAAAAGACATAGAACAGCTAAAACAATTTTGAAAAAGAAAAATAAGGTGGGAACACAGATCAATGAAGCTGAATAGGGTCAAAAGTAGACCCGCACAAGTATGTCTTACTGATATTTGGTAAAAGTGATTCCATGGAGGAAAAATAACATTTGCAAGAAATAGTGCTGGACTTTCATGCCACTGAGTATGTCAGCTTCGGCCACAGAGTGTTAAGTGGGGTATTCAGTGTCTGGTATAGCCTGTTTATTGCACGCATACATGCATGCACACACATGTCCAGTGTGTTTTTTTCTTTCTTTTTTTTTTAGCATGTGCTTGACAGAGAGACAGAAAGTGAGAAATCACCCCCTAGGAGGGATGGCTAGGCTACTATCCCTTCTCCTTCATTCTCTTCTCAGGATCTTGAGCATGCATGCACATGTGCCTGGCATGAGTTTTAAGCCGCTGGGTCCAGGACTTGAACCACGGTTGACTGTGTGGGAATCCAGCGACGTAACCATTGTGTTATCTGGGTCCCACCCAGCGTGTTTTTCAAGCCACCAGGTTTAGGATGCAAACTGTACAGTTGGACATATGGGATCCAACTGCTTCAACCACCATGATGCTGGCCTTAATATCCTATTTTTTAAGAAGAGTAACAGTAGATACCAAAGACTGCATAGGGTGGGGGAAGGAGGAGAATCGGGGAAAAAATGATTAACACATTCAAGGATGCGTGTAAACAAGGCAAATAGGTTGTGTAGTAGGTTATGGATCTTAAAGAGTATTGCCAATCTTACATATAAAGAAACCCAAAAACTAGTAGAACGAGTCTGGAAGGTACACAGCATAAGTAGTGTTCTTTGTTGAAGATGATGAATATGTTAACACCCTTGATTTGATGATCACACATTGTATGCATGCTTTGTAAAACCATTCTGTACCCCACAAAAAATGTACTACAATTAAATGTAAATCAGAAATTATAAAATCCATAAATCTAATAAAATTTTTGTTTTACGAAGAAGGAAAAAAAAAACTGTGCTGGAGCAATTAAACATTCATGGGCCAAAATAAGCAACCTTTGACCTAAGTCTCACATCTTGTACAAAAATTAACTCAAAATAGATCACAGACTTAAAATGTAAAACATAAAACTACAAAGCTTTTAGGACAATAAATGCTCTTGGACTCTGGGCTTAGGCAAAGAGCTCTGGGACTTGACACCAAAAGCATGACCCATGAAGGAAAAGTAGGTAAGTCAGACTTCATCAGAATGAAACACTTTTCCGTGTAGTAGGCCCGCTTAAGAGAATAACAAGGCGAGTTACAGCCTAGGAGAAAAGAAATGCACCCCACGTGCGTAACAAGTACTGGCATCTAGAGCATAAACAGTTCACTCAGGGCCTGACGTTGGGCTGGTGGTTAAGGCGGCTGGATCCCACATGGCTGACTTGGCAGTTTAAGTCCCAGACACAGCAATTTGTGGGTGCGTGTGTGCGCGATTAAAATCCTAAGCAGAGAATGGAGGCAAAGGAATTGCGGTGCGGTCATCTCCCCCGGGGAGTGATTTCTCTCTCTCCAGCAAGTGCAAGTACCTTCTAGCAAACAAACAAACAAACAAAAAAACAAACAACAATAAACATCTCAAATTTTAAAAGAACAGCCTAATTAGAATATGGGAAAAACATGAAGAGATATTTTACAAGAAAGAATATATAGGGGCCAGCAGTTGGCGTAATGCTTATGTTGCTGGACTCTCATGTAATTGACTGCAGTTTGAGTCCTGGGCCCGTCTGCTTCTACTCATGCCAGGCACATGTGCATGCGTGCCCAAGATCCCAAGAGGAGCATGGAGGAGAAGGGATAGCTGCATGGCCATCCCCCCGAGGGATGATTTCCAGCTTTCTGTCTGTCTCTCTCTGTCTCTCCAGCTAGTGCACGTGGCCTATACAAAAACCTGTCAAAACCAAACAAACGAAAGAGAATATCTAGATGATGCTATGGTCTGAATGTTTGTATCCTCTGAATTCACACTTTGAAACCTGTGGTGTTGGTATTAGGAGGTAGGGTCTTTGGAGTGTTAGGAGTGGTATTAGGAGGTGATTGGGTTATGAGGGTGGCGCCCTCATGAGTGAGATTGGTGACCTTATCAAAGAGGCTTCGAGATCCTGGCCCCTCTGACCATGTGAGCGTGCAGTGAAAACTTCTGTGAAGGGTCTTACCAACACCTTGAGCTGGGTTTCTGACACTCCAGAATTGTAAGAAGGAAATTTCTGTTGTCTATAAGCCACTCAGTCTCTGGTATTTTGTTACAGCAGCCCAGACGGACTGAGACAGATGACAAAGATGTCTGACATCATTAGCCATTAGACAAATGAGATGCCATGGTTTTCAGCATAGGTAAAATGAGTGACACATCCAGTGCTAGGAGGATAAGGAGATACTGGCTCCCCCAACACAGTACAGTGGGGTGTGGAGTGCAGAGTACTGCAGCTGCCTCCATTAACAGCTGGGCAGTTTCTTTAAAAGTGGCCGGCAGGTGGCGCGGTGGTTAAGGGCACTGGACTCCCACATGGCTGACCACGGTTCAAGTCCCAGACCTGGTAGCTTGCTTTCACACTCCCCCCCACCCTGCCCAATCACTCACTCTATCCCTCTCTGGTCAAATTTAAATAAATAAATAAGTTAAATAGAAAAATAATTCTTTAAAAGAAAAGCTAAGACAGATTAAAAAAAAAAAAAAACAGTGGTTAACTATCATACACCCTAGCTATTGCACTCCTGGGCATTTATCCAAGAGAAATACAAGTTGTGGTCTCACAAAGCCCTGTAGCCCTGTAGAGGAATGTTCACAGCAGCTTTGTTCATAAGAATTCCAAACTCGAAAAGCTCAGATGTCCTTCAGTAGGTAAATAGTTAAACCTTGGTGCTGCCCTGCCAGGGAACACTACCTAGGAATAATAAGGAACAATTTTTTACATTTATTTATTTTTACTTTTACTGTAGGGCACTTGCACTCGTCAGAGAGAGACAAAGTGAGAAATGACCCCCCTGGGGGGAATGGCCACGCCACAGTCCCTTCTTCTCCATTCTCCTCTTGGGATTCTGGGCACGCATGCACACGTGCCTGATGTGATTTTCAAGCCGCAAGGCCTGGGACTCAACTCACGGAGTTGGCTGTGTGTGGGATCCAGCACCTTACCCACCACGCCACCTGCTGGCCCAAGGAACAAACTTTTTTAAAAAAAAAGTATTCTGGGCTAGCCAGTGGTATGGTGGTTAAGGCAGCTGGCTCTCACGTGACCAACAGTGCAGTTTGAGGTGGCTTCAAAAGCAAACCAGGTTGGGGCCAGCAGTTGGCGTAATGGCTGTGTCGCTGGACTTCCATGTAGGCAACCGCAGTTTGAGTCCTGGACCTGGTGGCTGAAACTCACGCCGGGCATGGGTGCGTGTGTGCGCAAGACCCTGAGAGGAGAATGGAGGAGAAGGGATTGCGGCGTGGCCATCCCCCTGGGGGGTGATTTCTCACTTTCTGTCTCCCTGTCTCTCTCTGCCTTTCTGGCGAGCTCACGTGCCCTATAGCAAAAACCTCTCTGAAAAAAAAAAAGCACCATGTGCATGTATGTGTATGTCTAGTATCCTGTGAGGAGAATGGAGGAGAAGGGATTATGGCGTGGCCTCCCTGCCCACCCCCCCACACCCTCACAGGGAGGTGCTTTCTCACTTTCTCTGTTTCTCTCCAGGGAGCAATGCTGCCCTATGGCAAATTTAAAACAAACAAACAAACAAAGAAACAAAAAACAACAAACTCTTTTTTTTTTTTCCCCATGAAATTGAGAGACAGAGGGAAGGGAGGGAGGGAGAGACCCACACCCTTGTCAGGGTCTCCTGTAGCAGCCACCCCCAGCCTTCTCATCCAGCCGGGATCACACATGCTTGGCCCGTGCAGGTTGACTGGGGAACTGAACCTGCCATCTACCATGGAGATCCAGCATCAATTGAGCAGTCGGTTACCACTGAGCCACTGAGCCAGGTCGGGAGCAGACTGCTGATACAGCAGCCTGGGTGAATCTCCAGAGAACTGGGTTGAACGAAAGCCCCAGAGGTTGCGGACGGTGTGGTTCCGCTTGTACATCATTCTTGAAATGACAGTTACGGCGATAGAGCACAGGCTCGCGGTAAGAGGGTGTGGCGTGGAGGGCGGCAGGTGTGGCAATGAAAGGGCAGCGAAGGGCCCGGTGATGGTGGCACTGCTCTGTGTTCTCACTGTCGGTGTCGGCATCCTGCTGGCACTGTGGTGTCGTCCTTTTCAAGACGCTCCCATTAGGGAAACGGAGTGAGAGTACTCAGCATGTTTCATAACTGTGTGAATCTGTTATTGCAAAGTTAAACGTGGAATTATAAAACGATCGGGAATCGGCGTTTACCCTATGGGGGGGAGGTTAAGACACTGAGTGTGCTCTGTCACTGAAGGGAGGAGTTAGTCTCACACGTTGTGCACCGACGTCACCTCGGAGAGCAGAAAAGGAAGCTTTATGAGAGGGACACGCAGCTCCTGGACCGACTTCTCAGGAGGGTTCTTCCCGTCCAGTGGCGAAGCTGGCCACTGTGGTTTCTCTCAGCCTGGCAACCCTGGTGGAAAGGGCAGCCTTTCAGCCATACCAGGGAGCAGTTGCCTGTGGCGTGAGGTGGGAGGCCCTCCGTGCTGACGTGGTCTGGGTGCTGCGGAGGGTCCTCTGCGTTGCCTCTGCCCAGGAGCAGGGTCTGGGGTGGACTCCAGCCTCGTGCTCATGGCTTCCTTTCCTCTTGCAGACGCACGCTGCTGTTCTACTCTGCTTCCTTTGCCCCGCGCCGGACTTATGCCAGTGAAGTGGACCCGGTGAGTGGACGCCCAGCCACCTGGAAGCCAGTCAGGTGGTCAGAGTCCTTCCTCCTGAGCCCCAGGCCCTGAGCCACCCCCGGAGTATGGCTGTAGAGCTGCCAGGCCACTTTCTCACTGACCTCTCTCCCAAAGCCCCTGTCGGTAATGAGACTACATGGCCCCAATGTAGAATGACCCTCTAGCCATTCCCAGCCAGGAGGGATCAGGGGAAGCCTGGCAGGAGCTGGAGTGCCCACTCTACTCAGTAAGTTAGGGATCAAGAGTTGACACTCTGCCCATCCCCTGATAGACCTTGAACAAGCTGCTGCTGTTCTTACGGTTTGCACTAAGATGCAGGAGAAAAGATCCCTGCGCTTTCTGTCTGTGTGGCAGTCCAGATTGAACTGGGAAATACATCTGAAAAAAAAAAAAAAGGAGTTTGCATTTGAAAGCTCTCTGCTCTAGTTTCCAGCCCAGCTCTGTCACCATGTCGGGCACTGGAACGTGAGGTCGTCCTCATTCTGATAGAGGGTTACTATAAGGACTAAGAATAGTGTAAGAATAGTGCCTGTGCAAGGCCTTGCCCTCGGTGCGTACACAGCACGTCAGCTCTGACGATGACAATGACGATGACGATGAAGGTGATCGCAGGTGAGGAAACCGGATCCAGAAAGCAGAAGTTACTTCCCCGAGTAGCATTGCTGGTTGGCGGCAGAGACTGGGTTCGGGCCTGGTCTCCTGATTCTGAGTCCCGGTGGCTTCCTAGTCCCTGCGTTTCCCCAGACAGCAGGGCGGGGTGGGGACAGCCAAGCCTGGGCTCTTCAGGAAGCATTAATTGTCACTGCCCAGGGGATGGGGGAGGCCTGAGCACGCTGCCTCAGGACCCTGGGTTCCTAACGTGGGGCCTGACTTTCTGGAACAGGTTGGCAGCAAGGCTGTCCTGGTCACAGGCTGCGACTCTGGGTTCGGGTTCTCCTTGGCCAAGCATCTGCATTCAAAAGGCTTTCTTGTGTTCGCTGGCTGCCTGATGAAGGTAAGAGGCAGGTCGTGTCCTTTGCATAGTCACCATTGTCCTTTGCATAGTCACCACTTACTTTTTTTTATTGAAATTTTCCTGCATGTGCTCATCAGAGAGAGGTGGAGAGAGGCAGAGGGAGAGAGTGTGGCCCAACGGGTGAGGCCATGACGCCATTTCTTCTCCTCCATCTCTCCATCCTTGGGATGTGGGGCATTAACAGACATGTGCCCAGTTTGGTTTCAAGCCACCAGGGCCAGGATGACCCGTGCTGTCAGTCACATGGGATCCAGCTCCCCTAAACACAGGGCTACAGGGCCAGCCCTTACCGCTTACCTTTTTTTTTTTTTTTTTGAGAGAGAAATTTTTGCTATAGGGCATGTGTACTTGTCAGAGAGACAGAGAGACAGAAAGTCAGAAATCACCCTCCAGTGGGCATGACCATGCCTCAATCTCTTCTCCATTCTCTTGGGGTTTTTGTGCACACACACGCACACACACACACACACACCTGGTGTGAGTTTTAAGCCACTTGGTCTGGGACTCAAATCACAGTCGACTACCTGCAATTTTACCATTATGCCATCTGCTGGTCCCCCCTTGTAATTTCTTAAAAATTTATTTTCTTTCTTTCTTTTTCTTTTTTTTTTTTAGGAGAGATTTTTGCTGTAGGGTACGTGTGCTCATAGGAGAGACAGAGAGATAGAAAGCAAGAAATTACCCCCTAGAAGGATGGCCATGCTTCAATCCCTCTCCTCCATTCTCCTCCCTGGATTTTGGGCATGTACGCATGCACGCACACATGAATGGTGTGAGTTTAAACCACTGGGTCTGGGACTTGAACCATGGTGGACTACATTGGAGTCCAGTGCCAGAACCATTATGCCATCTGCAGATCCCCAAAATTGATTTTCTAACAACTGTTGCTTATCTGTTGCTTAAAACAGTCTATACCTTTTTCACTGACTTCAGTCTTGTTCTTCATAGCTTTGTACATGTGTCCATCCATCCGTCCAACATCTGTCTCTCCATTCATTCATTAAATGCCAATGACGTGTCCGACACTTAGCTAGGTGCTGTGGAAGAATGAGATCTGGCCCCTGCCTCCAAGGAGCTCTTTGTCCCATACTGAGGGGATAGCCATGTGCAGATAAGCTGAAGAATTGGAATGAAGAGGATTCTCAAGATGTCTAAGAACGTTCAATGGAAGTGCATAGAAAAAGGGATGATTCAGGAGAGAGCAGGTGACATCTGTCTGGCCACGGAGAACAGATAATGCTGGCATAGGTGCAGAGCAGGAGGAACGGCCTACCAGAGGGCAGGAACGGCCTGAACACAGGTGTGGGAGCTCCTTTGGGACGCAGGTGGAATTTAGGGTGCATGAAGGGAAACAGTGGGACACGCGGCTGCACAGATAATTAGGGGGCAGCTCCCCCCGTTTAGAGAGTTGTGTGACTGTCACCACAGCCCACTTTGAGAAGCTTTCCATCACTCCGAGTTTTCCCTGTTGATCATTTACAGTTAATCTCTGTGCCCTCAGTGGCACGGAGATTAGGCAATACTGATTTCTGTCTCTGTAAAGTGCCCTTCTCATATACGTTTTATAGACACGGAATCATGGGCGTCATTCATGCAACATCATGTTTTGAGATTCATTCCTGTTATAGAATATATAAATAATTTATTCCTTCTTATTGCTAAATAGTGTTCTCTTGTATGGATATACTACATTTTTTAAACAAACATTTGTTTATCAATGGATAAAAATGTTTAGACTTCCAGCTGTTCTGAGTAATGCTGCTGTGAACATTCACATACGTATCTCTGTGTTCACGTGTGTTTGTCACTTCATTCCTTGTCATGGACTCTTGTATAGTGTATTCCTTCTTATTGCTGTATAGTGTTCTCTTTTTTAAACAAACATTTGTTTATCAATGGATAAAAATGTTTAGACTTCCAGCTGTTCTGAGTAATGCTGCTGTGAACATTCACATACGTATCTCTGTGTTCACGTGTGTTTGTCACTTCATTCCTTGTCATGGAATTAAGTAACCAAGATCTGGGCACTGGGTGTGGTGGTTGTTAGTGGGGCAGGGGCTGTTCTGCTCTTTGTGCCTCTCAGTGGCCAGAGATCATATGATCAGACAGACACACATGCATGTGCACACACACACAGATACACACACATAGTATAACCTCATGGTTTATTTATTTCATACATATAAAGGAGATTTTGGGGCCAGCAGTTGGCATAATGGCTATGTCACTGGACTCCCATGTAGTCGACCACAGTTTGAGTCCCGGACTTGGTGGCTTAAACTCACACAGGGCATGTGTGCATGTGTGCCCAGGATCCAGAGAGGAGAATGGAGGACAAGGGATTGCAGTGTGGCCATCCTCCCTGGGGGGTGATTTCTCACTTTCTGTCTCTCTGTCTTCCTGGCAAACACACGTGCCCAATAGCAAAAATGTCTCCAAAAAAAAAGGGGGGGGCAGGATTTTAATATGTTTATTTATACATAAAATAAATAAAGCATGAGGTTATACTGACCTCCTATTGTGATTCAACTCTACGGTATTCCTCCTCGCTTACCTGTTCCGTCTTTGTCTCTTCCCTCTCCTTCAATGAGAACCTTGATTCCTAACTGTCATATATTTACCCTCCGGCTAACCCTACAATACACAATTGCTATGTGCATGCCATCCCAGTGAACTACTAAGTACATGCGTCACCTCAGCTCCTCCCAGAGGCCGGTGCCAAAATAGGAATAATGTGGAAGAGCTTGATTAGGGCAAGGCCTGTAATGGGGAAGGAGCAGGGAAAGACAGGGAAAGGCTTTCCATTGCAATATGGGTCTGAAAGGAAACCAGGAGGACGGAGGGTTAGGTTGGAGCACTTTGGACTGCGCAGTCTGGGAGTCTTGGCTGGGACAGTGGAGCTCCCCAGGGAAGGTGGCCTGCTGGAGGAGCCCACATAGGGCAGGAATGGCCTATGTTCCTGCTATGCTCCTCTGAGCTCTGTTGGCACAGCCCAGGCAAGTGTAGCCCTGAATTCGTGCCTAGCCCGTGAACGGGTGCAGCCACTAGGAGCCCTTTGCCAGCTGCTCCCACCGGGTTTCCCGAAGGCAGGTCTGAGCAGCATACTCTACAGCCACCATAGCAGGGCTTAGGGTTTCCTGAAAGTGTTTTTAGTCTATGGACTGAAGGTATTACGGAGTACTGTGCTTAAAGTTACTTGAGGGTGGGAGTGAGGAGTGGCCCCCTGGCTTAGTGGTTAAGGGAGCCAGATCACGAGGCCAAGCACGTGGTTGGAATCTGGCTGACTGCTTAAAAGACACACTGGGCATGTGTGCACGTTGCCTAATATCCAGAGAGGAGGGATGGAGACAGGATTGCAGCGTGACCCTGACGGGGTGTTTCTTTTTTCCTCTCTTTCTCCAATTCTCTGATGAAGACAGAAGAAAAATGAAGGTTACTTTGTTTAATTCTATTTTTTCTTTTTTTCTTTTGGAGAGGTTTTTGCTATAGGGCATGTGTGCTCACCAGAAAGACAGAGCCAGAGAAATAGAAAGTGAGAAATCCCCCCCCAGGGGGGATGGCCACGCCACAATCCCTTCTCCTCCATTCTCCTCTCAGGATCTTGGGCATATAGGCACACGCTCCCGGCGTGAGTTTAAGCCACCGGGTCCAGGACTCGAACCGTGGTCGGCTACATGGGTGTCCAGCAACATAGCCATTATGCCAACTGCTGGTCCCCAATTCTATTTTTACTTTATCAGTATACAAGGGTCTTCAAAAAGTAAAACATGTATATTATGGAAAACTTGCATGGGTTTCAGTTTGTGTGACCCAACTTAAACTCATACATCAAGTCCATGTTTCTACAAAGTCTTCAAAGTCCCCTCATATGACTTATTTGAAATATAATGTGATTGTTGGTTTTCTTTTATTCTTGTGGATTTCATTTGATTTTTTAATACATAAAATATTAACAAGGCTGTACAGTCAAAATGATCAAAAAGATATACTCAAAGTAGTGTTATTCCTCCACCTCCCATTCCATTCTTTGACTTCTCCCTTCTTACAGAAATGTTTGTACATTGTGTATGCTCTTTTAAAAATGTAATATATCTTTTTCTACTATTATTCATAATAGAGAGTGTGCATGCACGTGAGAAAGAGGGAAACAGATGCACCCTCCACCGGGTCTGGTCACTCTGTAGTCCCCTTCCTCCCATCCTCCAGGTGGAGACCTGTCAGATCTGGGGCACTGCTGCATGTGCCTGGTGTGTTTCAGGCTAACCAGGGCGGGGATTCGAACTGTGGTTGCCATGTGGGATCCAGCTTCTTTTAAACAGCACATTGCTGCCATGCCATGAAGCTGGCCCAAAAGCTTAATGTGTCTTGGAAATCTCTGTGTATGGACTTCACTGAGAGCTTCCCCTTTTCAGCAGCTCCATAATTTAGCCCTCCCATCTCCTGTGGATAAGCAATTAGGTTTCCAATATTCTTCTTTCTTTTTTTCACAATGTAATTTTTTTTTTCTTTGTTAGATTTTTTTTTTTTTTTGCTGTAGGGCATATGTGCTTGCTGGAGAGAGAAAGAGACAGAGAGAGAGGAAAAGTGAGAAATCACCCCCAAGGGGGAGAACCATGCTATAATCCCTTCTCCTACATTCTCCTCTTAGGATTTTGGGCATGCTGTGTGCCTGGCATGTTTTTCAGGTCACTAGGTCTGAGACTTGCACTAGAGTCAGCCCTGTGGCATCCAGCATCTTCACCACACCACCTGCTGACCCAGGTTTCCAATATTTTACTGTTGCAAGTAATGCCACGATGAATAACCTTGGGCATGTATATTTTTATGTTACTGGGGGTTTGTCTTTAGGGAAAATTACTAGGAGTACAATTGCTGTTAGGCCAGAGGGTAAATAGACTATGTTCTAATTTTAAAAGATATTCCCAAATCACCCTTCATTGGGGTGTGTAATTTCATATTTCCAGCAGTAGAGTATGAGAGTGACTGTTTCCACACAATTTCACCCAAGAGTGTGCTTCAGGCTTTTCACTCTTGCCAATCTGATAGATGAGAAATGTGTCTCAGTGTATTTAATTTGTATTTTTTTTTTCTTTGAGAGATTTTTGCTATAGGCCATGTTTGCTCACCAGGGAGACAGAGAGATAGAAAGCGAGAAATCCTCCCAGGAGGATGGCCATGCTGCAATCCCTTCTCCTCCATTCTCCTCCCGGGATCTTGGGCATGCACGCACAGTGCCTGGCGTGAGTTGCAAGCTGCAGGGTCTGGGACTTGAACCACAGTTGACTACGTGGGAGTCCCAGTAACATAACCATAACACCATCTGCTGGTCCCTTGATTCGTATTTCTATTATGAGTGCACACCCCTATTCTTTAAGGGCCTGACCCAGACTCTACACCTCAGCACCTGTGCTCTCATTCTGTTGGCCAGAACTTAGTCACATGGCCTTATCTGGTTGCAAGGAGGGCTGGGAAATGTAGTGAGTATTCTGAGACAGTGAGTACTCTGCTTATGAAGTCAGGGATTCTACTGCTATAGGCGAGGGGATAATGGGCATTTGGAGGAGATATTTTTCCTTATTTAAGGCAGTAGGAACCCAGGGAAAGAATTTTTTATACTAGGTGTAATATGTTTATAAAAACATCTGTTTAATGTAAACATTTCCATAGTGTAAACAAGTTTAAAAAATAATTTGCACTGACATGCTCTGAATATCTTCTTGGTCTTCTGCTCTAAAGTAACTTGAATGCCGGAGAGCACATTTTCTGTGACTGTTGCTATTACCCACAAAGTGTGAACATATATCTTTGCGTGCTTTCAGTGGTGAGTCTTAGGAAGAATGTGAAGGTAGATGTGAAAGTGCTCGTTGGAAAGGTATGCAGGTTTTAGATCTTATTCAGGTCTGCCGAAATGTTCCCTAAGACGGTGTGCTCCTATCTCCTCCCTCTGACAGTGCCCGAGAGAACCTGTTTGAGGAGGGCTCCGTGGGCAGGTGGCATGCTTGGACCTGGGTTCCTACATAATGTGGGCAACCTCAGCAAGTCTTGGCAGGAGCTACGATGCCACGGAAAAAGTTTGGTGCCTTTCAAGTCCCTGGTCCTACATTCAGCACCTTTGCCATCGTGCTGGCTTATCAGTGACACAGGGGCCATGTCTTGACGTCGCAGTGCAGGGCAGAGGCTGCTCAGGGCTGCAGCCTTCAAGAAAGAGGCAGAGCCTTGGATTCTAGTCCCAGATTGACCATTAACCCAGGAAGTGGGCAGTCATTTCCTTTCCCTGGGCTTTGGTTTCCTCTTACTTCTGATAGTAGAACTGGATTGGCAAGCTTGGCCTGCTGGCAGTCCGGCAGTAGTGATTCTGTGGTTTGGTGACTCCTGTTTCAAAGAAAATACCAGACATGAGCATGGCCAGGTCATGCCTGTCGACATCTGCCCCGCGACGCCTTCTAGTTACGCCACTCAGAAGTGCTCAGAACCACCAGAGACTGGGTAAGCGACCTTGGGAGCGGCAAGATTTGTTTCCAGCCTGGTTCTGAGCTGTCAGCCACATGACGGATTCAGGCTATGTCTGTCCCCAAACACCCTCTGCTCTTACTTAGAGTTAGTTCTCAGATCCACTCTCATCGTCTTGAGTCAACTCAAGAACAGCACCAACGATGTCTCCCCTGTCCTATGTCAACTCCTCACTCTTCATTTTGACACATATACACACTCACTACCCCAAACACCTGCACACCACCACATCCTGCATGCGCCTCTTCCCCGTTTCTCTGCTTCCCTCTGTAGAAAAGCACCCTCAGAGGTATTTTATTCTAGATATTTTTACATATTTAGCTCTTATTTATTTATTTATATTTTGGAAGAGGTTTTTACTATAGGGTGCATGCACTCTCCAGACAGACTGAGAGACAGAGAGACAGAAAGCGAGAAATCAGCCCCCAGGGGGGATGGCCACGCCGCAATCCCTTCCCCTCCATTCTGCTCTCAGGATCTTGGGCACGCACACACACGAGCCCGGTGTGAGTTTAAGCCACCGGGTCTGGGACACGAACCGCGGTCGACTACATGGGAGTCCAGCGACATAGCCATTACGCTAACTGCTGGTCCCAGTTCTTGCCCTCGCGGAGCTTGTATCCAAGCGGGGGAAGATAGCCGAGAACTACAATAGATAAGTAAATCGCTTCTCTGCGGGATGGTAGATGCCATGGAGAAAACGAAGCAGGAACAGGAGATGGAGTGTGAATGTAGTAGTTTGTGGTGGGGTGTTCGGTTTTTCAAGAGGGGAAAAAAGACCACTGGGACGATAAATTACAACTTCCTCACCCAAAGGAGGTGAAGGAGCAATGGCTGGGGGAAGGACAGCCACGCACAAAGCCCAGAGAGGGAGTGTACAAAGCCCAGAGAGGGAGTGTACGGTGTGATTGAGAAACAGCAGGAGACCTCGTACATGGGGTGGGGGTGGGGCAGATTCTGTCTCAGCGCAGGGATGGCTTAATGGGAGCGGGCACCTCACTGCCATGTGGAAGGATAAGCAGGAGTTCTCCGTGAAACGGAGGGGGAGGTGGCATAGCCAGGGACCACCAGTGGGTAGAGGCGGCCCCAGTGCCCTGGGGAAAGAAGAGGATGTGAACTGGGGAAGGAAGGCAGGACCAGGCCAGATGGCCCCCAAATGTTTGTGTTCTGGCTTTGATCCAGGAAGCCACCCCTCCTTCAGGCCCGGGGCAGGGGAAGCTTAAATCGAATATAATTTAAGAGTTTGGGTTTGTAAACCTGGCTGGGCTGGAGTGATCTGATTAGTAGACAGAACTGGACTCTTTAAACAAAGAGGCTGTCTGTCTTTTATCTGGGAGTGAATAGCAAAGCTACAGGACTTGCCTGAAATTTCATCCAGGGGTGGAGAAATAGCTGGAATAGATGAAGTTTAAAGGCATAGTGAGAAGAGAAGTGGGTTTCTCAGTCAGCCAGCACTAGCACACCAGCAGGACCAGACTCGTCCCTGGGCAGTAAGACAGAGGTGGCCAGGGTCTCTGGAGACCTGCAGAAGGGAGTGCAGAAA
Source organism: Tupaia belangeri chinensis (assembly GCF_000334495.1). NCBI lineage: Eukaryota > Metazoa > Chordata > Mammalia > Scandentia > Tupaiidae > Tupaia > Tupaia belangeri. The sequence goes on from NW_006160028.1 coordinate 6,469,672, forward strand.
CCCTGGAGCCAGGGGGTTGGTGTGGCCTGGGCAATGTGAACTTGGCCGAAGGACAGGTGGACCCCTAAGGGGACAGGCCGCCACCGCCTACAGCCAGTGGGCTGAGGGTGGTTGGGAAGGTCTCCTTGGAACAGCTGGGGCAAACCGACACTCTCTGTCCCTGCTGGCGCCATTGTCAGAAGCAGGGGGTGCAGGCTGCTCAGAGACGGCGAGGGTTCCTCGGCCGTCTGTTAGGTGCAGGTAGGGAAGGATTTCTCCTCCCAGGGACCTGAGCCTGAGGCCGTGGGCAGTGAGATGAACCCCAGGTCTCCTCTAACAGGTCTTCATTGACAAACTGCCAGGTTAGAGTGAGGGGCTTCCCTGGGGACTGCAGGGACATTGTCTCGGTGCTGGTAGAGGCACAAGGAGAGGTCGGATTTGGGGTTCAAGAGGAGCTGAATGAAGACAATAGGGTGACAAAGTCCTGACAGAGGAGGGACACTCAGACCTCTCGAAAGCGAGCTGGAGTCTCCCAGATGCCAGCAACCTCTCTGGGGTTCGCACCACGTGGGCTCTGCTCTGAGCTACTCAGGGCCTCGGAGGGACACCATGCAGGAGACGGTATTAAAGCCAGACACGTGCTTTCTTGGAGCCTCAGTGCTGTCTGGAAGAGGGGAGTCTGTGGGCACTGCTCCCTCCACCCTGGACTCCAGGACGGCATTCGGGGAGTCCTCCTTCAGCAGATACAGGCAGCAGAAGCTCCAGGTCTGCATGCTCCGCTGAAGATCAGTACCTGCCGAATGTTCAGGAAGGTGGGCACACGTAGGGGACTTCAGAGCCTCAGACTCACCGAGCCCCGGCCCCAGCTGCTCTGGGCAGAGGCGACTCTGGTATAATTGGCATTTCTATGCCAAGTCTGGGAAGAGACTTAGTGGGTCGCACCATGTTGCTTCTTCAAAAGGCCATTGGGGAGGGCCCTAAATGGAAAGCTAGGCTTTGATGATAATAGTTTAGGGGTGACAGGAGCATTGGAGGGAGATAGCCCAGCCTCCATGGATGCGTGGATTGCCTGCACCACGTGCCCCACCCACCCCAAACACTCCCCTCATCCTCAAAGGACTCCCCACCCTCACGCTCACTGTCCAAACACCCCCAGAGAGTCCACTCCGTCTCCAGACTGTGAAAGCCACTCCTTACTCTGAGCTGAACTTAGCTCTGCTCTCTGAGCCCGTGCATAGAACAGGTTGGAAGCTGGCCCCTCAGCCACGTTCTGGGGGCTTCTCTCCAGAGATGAGCTCCACCATTTTTGGCCCCATTTGACGTGGTCCCCTCATTTTCTCCCACCTCCCTCTGAGATTGCATGGTATGGTTTCTCTGGTTCTGGGGTTAGCGCCCTCCGCGTTCAAACCACTTCCTAGGCTCAGCCCAGCCCAGACAGAACCGTCCGCTCCTGACAGACGCTGGCCACGCGGGACTTGCCCTGGCCTGCGGTGTTTGCTTCAGTAGCAGCGCGTGTGCCCGGGCTGGAGAGTAGCCTTTCTCCACCACGTCGTTCTCTGCCCGCTCTCCCACCCTCTTGTAAGAGGCATTACTGTTCCGGGCACCGCTCACCTCGACGGCGTGTGACTGGCAGTAGCTCATCCTCATTGTGACTGAGGCGTGTGACTGACTGTAGCTCATCCTCATTGTGGAAAGGAAGGTGTGTCACAGAACAGGATGAAATGCTCGTGCGACCTGTCTTGTGATACGGGAACTAATGAGATAAAACACGTCAAAGGCTCAGCACGGCGTTCAACACCGTACACGCTCAAGAAACCACGTCCACGTTTGTGAAGCCCTCCAGCACGGGCCCAGCTGGAGGGCTTCACAAACTGGGGCACAGTAGCTAGATGCTGTGCGGAAGAGGCCAGCTCCCACGTGCCCCAGAGGGTTTGGTCCCAGCCCATGGCTGCACACTGACACGCACACGCCCGGGGTCCTGATGGAACGCACACGCCCGGGGTCCAGTTCCTGGGGAACTGGAGGAAAAGGATTGCAGTGTGACCAGGCCCCGTCATGGCTGTTTTCTCTCTCCACCTACTCCTCTCCTTCCCTCTTCTCTCCCATTACCTGTGCCCAAAAACCCCTCCAGCAGCTCACCGGGAACCCTTCACCTCCCTCACCTTCCGCAGACCTCTGTCCAACTATCTAGCCTCGTGCCCACCCCTTCCTCGTTTCTCTGCATCTTACCGTTCCCGAAGTGCCCCATCCGGCCCACTGGCCCCCTCTTATTAATATTCTCAGCTGTTAGTGCCTTTGGAAAGCCTCCCCTGCCTGCCCTCCCGCTGTGCCCCTCCCACCTCCCACCAGGTTTATACAGCAAATACCATACTGACTGTTTGTTTACTCGTCTGTCTCCCTCCCTAGAATGTGACTCTGAGAACTGGCTGGATTATTACTTTTTTATTGCCAGTGGTGCATGTACTTGCCAGAGAGAGAGAGAGAAAGCGAGAGAGAGAGAAAGCGAGAGAGCTCTCCCCAGGGGGACAGGGTCCCAGCAATTCTGTTTTCTTCATTCCTTTTTCCCATGAGGATTTTGGGAACTCACATGCCCAGTGTTTTTCAAGTCACTGGGGCCAGGACCTGAGCTGCTGTCGACCATGTGTGATTTAGCTTTCTATGCCCAACACCAACTGCTGCGCTACGGGGTCAGCCCAGGGCCGAGTTACTGATACTCACCTTTGCGTCTGCAGTTCCTAGGACAGTGCTCGATCGTGATAGACACCCAAGAAATCTTCGCCAAACGAAGGTCACTTTTCTCATGTTTAATACATGAACTCATGTAGCACTTTAGAGTTTAAGGTGTCTTAAAGATCTGTTTCCTGGGGCAGCCCATTAGCCCAGTGGTTAGGTGGTGGACAGAGGAAGCCAGAGCCCACATGGCCGAGTAAGTTCTGGTGCTGGCCCCAGTGACTTTTTGCCTGGCCCATGGGCATGAGCCAGGATCCTGATAGAATGCAGAATTGGAGGGAAAAGGATTGTGGCATGACCAGGCCTCTTTGGGGGTTCTCTGTGTCTGTCTCTCTTTCTCTGTCTCTCTCTCGTGCACACAGGCTGTGTAGCATTAAAAATGTATGTTTCTTCTATTTATCTGAACAGGTCAGGACAGGTGGCAATATTCCTGTTTTGTAGCCAGAAGGCAGAAGACCTGTAAAGGGACACTCCTGAGCACAGAGCCTGGCTCCTGACTGAACTGGAGTTAGAGGCTGGCCCTCACTGCTTCCCAAGTTAGAGTTCATGGGCCTTTTGCTTAAAGCAGAAGCGGCCAGCTGGCAGCCTGCTGGGCATATGTAGCCTGCAGACGTGCTTGGCCCTCACAGTGGCTTTTGTAGAAACGTGAATGATTGCCAACTCTTAAAAATCAGATTTCCCACAGAAATCCCATTTGCTAGTTTAAAAATGCAAGCATCTGGCAATCTGGGGCTTACATACCCCCAAAGGCAACACGGGCTTGTGCCCCATCCCCCACCCCCCCACCGTGGGTGCTCGCATGTTTGCTTAGAGAAAGATTCCCGGCGTGAGGCCTTGGGGGCAAGATCTGCACCCTGTCTGGTTGTGCCAATGGCACTTAGCTCAGTGCTTAATACGCAAGGGTCTTCAAAGGTTAGTGGAAGAAGTATATGATGAAAAAACTATCATGGATTTCAGAATTTTTTGCACTAAGTAAATTCAGATTTAAATTCCATATCTCCATGACCGTTTTCAAGTCCCCTCGTATGTCATCAGTACTGAGGGGTTAAGCAGAACCATTTGCTCGGGAGAAAGGCCGGGTTGGGCCTCCAGAGAATACCGTCTGCCGTTGCTGGGAGGCCTGAGGGCTTGGCAGGGTCTGGGGGCCAGGTTCTGCCGTGGTCCTCATCCCCGAGTCTGCCTCAGGGTCGGAAGGAGGGGTGTTGACCCAGGTCCTCTCTCCTCCCCAGGACAAAGGGGGTGATGGAGTTAAGGAGCTGGACAGCTTGAAGAGTGACCGACTGAGAACCGTCCAGCTCAACGTCTGCAGCAGCGAGGAGGTGGAGAAGGTGGTGGAGATTGTCCGCTCCAGCCTGAAGGACCCTGAGAAAGGTAGGGGCCCCTTGGGACAGCAGGGGCAGCATATGGAGGGGACCCTCCTAAATACCTCCCTCCTTTTGCCTCTTTATTGTTTAAAGTCTTCCTTCAAGTTTATACACACCTGTGCAACTAAAATTGAACATACCCGTGTGATTGGACCACGTGAAGCCCAGCCACAGGGTGACTCAGGGCATGCAGGAGTGGCGGGTGATGTGCCCTGGTTTGGTCAGGTCAGCCAGTCCTCGCCAATGCCCCTTGGGCCAGATGCTGGGCTGAGTACTGGGGACACAAAAGCTGGCCAAGGCACAATCTGCCCTCAGCAGCCTCCTCGCTCAGTGGGGGCCGAGCAGTGTAGAGAGGCAGGGACACAAGAAAGGCAGTGGTCCATTCTCGGGTGCATGGCAGGTCAGCCAGGACAGCTGTGGGAGACAGCGGGGATGTGCCCTCTGGGCGGAGCGCAGGGCATGGGTGATGGGAAGCACACAGGGTGTGCTGGCAGACAGCACCGGGTCAGGGGTCACGTCAGGCAGAGGTGGCAGCAGCAAATGAAGTCAGGGAGGGAGGCCGTCCAGGGCCTTGGTGCCAGGGTGTTGTCCTGAGGGAATGGCCTGGTCAGACAAGCAAAGCTGACTCTGGGGACTGGAGTGGCAATATGACGGGGGGTGGGGTGGAGTGGGGGGAGGGGGGGGCATGT
>NW_006160028.1:6474921-6490342 GCF_000334495.1 Tupaia belangeri chinensis
GCATGTAAAGGGCTGAGAGTCCCGAGCTGAGGCGTGCATTGGGAGGGGAGGGCCCCATGCCTGGGGTTGGAGAAGGTGAGGTCGATTAGACTTGGAACTTGGGTGTGGTTAGGGAGGGCCTGAGGTCCACACCTCGGTCACCTGGTGTCCCTCAGTGCAGGAGCAGGTTGAGGAGTGAGGAGACGCTGAGTGGCGCATGGGGGAATGTCCAGGTGGTGAGACCAGGAGGGGGAGATGCACGAGGAAGAGGAGACAGCTGTCAGGGAGGTTGGATACAGCGCTTCAGAAGCTAAGAAACACAACACTAATCAACAGGGTCAAATGCTGCAAAGAGTTCCCATAATGACTTAAGGACTCAAGTGTCCTCCCAGGTCCCCCGGATGGAGGCCCTTGTGGTAGGGGCTCTGCAGCAGGACTCCTGGGGATGCCCTTCACGCCGACTACAGCAGTGGTGGAGGGGCCCTCTGGAGCTGAGAGGTGGCTCAGCAGCATCTGCTGAGCAGCGAGTCTATGACATTTACCTACGAGCTCCCTGACAGCCCAGGCAAGAAGGGTATGCACCCTTAGCTCTGTTTTCCCACAGAAGGAGATGGAGCCACTTCCTGGATGGTGACTTGGTGGCTGGGTAGGGAGGAAGAGAAGGGTGACCAGAGCTCCGCGTGTTGCTATTGGATTGAACTACTGTCATCTCACAGCAGCCACCTCAGGAGTGCCCGTGCTGTGTGCCGTGGCTGAGTGTCACCTCATCAGCTCTGTGTCACCCCACCCAACGCAGGCCATTCCGAGGCCCCTCTGAGGAACATCTGTTTAATAATCAGCAGGCAGAGCCAGCGTGCCTGCCCCATGAGGGAAAGGCAGGATGGGGCCCACTGGGAAGATTACCAGCTCAGAGCCTGCAGCCGGCTTGCCCCTCCTGGTAGAGGCCCACCCGCTGCCTTCCCAAGGCAGCTGGGAGATTGCCTTCGTGACTATGGGACAGGAGAACAGCTGCAGCTGGAGCCACAAGGCCACTTCCAGGCGGCCTATGGGTCGTGGCCCATGGAAAGGAGCCCTCACCGGGAACCTGAGCACCCGAGGGGGCTGCCCTGGGCCTGCTGAGGGCCGGTCCTTATCCCCTGCTCTAACTTTATTCCCTGGCCACGCTGGCTCACGAGTCTAACCAGCAAGGCAAGAGGGCCTCGTGCTCACAGGGGGAGATGATCGCTGCTGCCCCGAGTCCTGGGCCTGAACCCCAGTACCAGCCCTGCTGTACCGAGCTTTCCTGTGGCTACCCACCGGCAGCTCCCGGGAGGCCTGGGCAGTCCACTCGCCGTGGCTTACATAAGCAACACTGCACTTTTAGGGAAAAGATTTGAAGCTATTTAGGTCTGCAAAGGAAAATAAATCTGTCAGATAGTGGTCGTAGCCCCCCTCACCCCACCTCCCCGTCATCATCCTCACCCCCTTTTCCTGGTAACGCAGCCCCAGTTCCCTCCCCCTTGGGCAGTGCTGGCTTTGAGCTCCAGGTGGCGCTCTCCCAGAGCTTTCAGACCAGCACAGTCCACCACAGTCCACCTCCCACCCACAGGAGCCTTTCAGGAGAGGTGCCTCCTTCCCTCGCCCCATCATAGGGGCACGTTTGGTGGTCCACTGACGCCCTTCGCCCTGGCTCCATGGAACAGTTCTGCCAAAGCCTGGGGAGCTGGCCACAGGGTGGGGTGAAGGGGATTGTCTGATTGGTTGAACCATCTGCCACCAGCCCTGTTCCCCAGCAGGACTCGGACGGGGCACCTCGAGCCTGTGACCAACACTCCCTGCCCGCTCCAGGGAAGAGCCGAGGTACTGAGTGGCCCCGTGGGCAGGCAGCGGGCACAACCTAATCTTGGCTCCATCCCTGACCAGGTGTCAACGCCTGTTGAGGACCTGCGGTGTCCTTGGTTGTGCTGAGCCCCACCCAGGAGGTAGGAGCTGGCAGGAGGAGTTTGTGGTTGGACGCCAGCCAAGTGGAGCTGGTGCCTGCGGGTCAGGACCTCTGTGGACTGGTTACAGCACTGGGCATTGTGCCGTGGGCACGGAAGGCCCTCCACGCGACACCCTCGGTCTGCGAGTGAGAAGACTAGCTTTACGCGGGACTTCACCTCTTATCAGAAGTGCGTCCCGGGGTTTGAGCCTTCCCCTGCCCATCTGTGAAGTGGGGAGAGGACTCTGAGCCCTGGGGCTCACACCACTGCGGAGGCTCAGGGAGGGTGTCGGCGCAGCTGCTCTGGGGCCGACGGAAGCAGGGGAGCCATGGTGTCAGAGTGGCTGGCCGTCCAGGCATAGTGAGGGTGGGGTATGTGGGAGCAGGAGGGAAGCCTGGAGGGGCGCAGACTGCACCGCACCGTGGGGACACAGAGCAGGAGGAGATGGCTGAGAGCAGGAGTCTGGCTGCGGGGTCGCAGGTGGAGCTGAGGAGAAAGACCGAGATGGGGGCCCAGGCAGAGGCTTCTCTAGTACAGGGGAGGTAGTGAGTGAGAGAGGGAGAACGGGCTCTAATGATTCAGCAAAGGCAGCCGTGCCGGCACCCGCAGGCTCAGCAGGGGGGCTCAGACAGGCCTGGGGGCCAGCCCTGCTCTCCCGTCAGCGGGGTAGCAGTGGGTGAGGTGCTTAATCTCTCAGCCTCAGCTGCCTCGTCCGGATATTGGACAGTTTATTATCTGCTTTGAGGGTTGGGAGAACCAGGTGAGTCGATGGATGCCAGGTGCTTAGCTCCAGGCCTGGCCGCTGTCATGTCAGTCTTTATCCATGATATTAACAGGACGCACGACTCAGCTGGGGGGGAAGTGGCACCAGAGGAGACAAACGTGAAATAGTAACCAAGAGGAGGAGCGGACTTGGGCAGCTTGGGAATGTGGTTAGGGTGTGCTGGGGACATTCAGGTGTAAGCGACCGCCAGGAGGAGACTGGGATCAGGAGAGAGCCCTGGACCCAAGTCCGTGGGAGCCGTTTCGTGGACGTGGAGGCGATGTCGAGGCTGTTGGGGAAAACAGCGCCACCCAGGCCGGCAGGAGGACCGTGTGAGTGTGTCAGGACATTGAGGACTCCAGGGACGGGCTCTACCTGTCAGCTACAGAGCCGGGTCCGGGAGCAGCGTGTTCTCACAGGCCAAGTTGGGTAGTAGCATCAGGTGTAATTGTTTTATTTTTGAGTAGAAAAGGGACTGCTTGTCTTTTAGGTCACGTGATTTTGTCACACGTGAATCAAACACTACACAGCTGTGAGTGTGAGAAGACGAGGCCGCCTGAGCGTCGAGTGTAATTCTTTTTTTTTTTTTTGAGAGGTTTTTTGCTATAGGGCGCATGCGCTTGCCAGACAGACAGAGACAGAGAGACAGAAAGCGCGAAATCACCCCCCAGGAGGGATGGTCACGCCGCAATCCCTTCTCCTCCATTCTCCTCTCGGGATCTTGGGCACGCACACACACGCGCCCGGCGTGAGTTTTAAGCCACCGGGTCCAGGATGTGAACCGCGGTCAACTACGTGGGAGTCCAGCGACATAGCCATTACACTAACTGCTGGCTCCCGGTCCAGTGTAATTCTGAGAAGCAGCGTAGGATCACGTACTGGGGGCGAATGTACAGGGAGGGGTAGAAGGGGGCGTAGGGAGGACCAGGACAGGCCTGGGGAGCACTACCATGCAGGGATGGCCTAGTGGTGAAGGCAGCCAGGTCCCGCATGGCCCACTGTGTGCTCTGAATCTCAGCCTGCGGGGTGCATGCATGTGCCTGCCCCAGACCCTGACTGGGGGAGAAATGGAGAAGGAGGTGGCAGTTGCTGTGCCCAAAGGGGGACTGCTTTCTCCCTCTCCCTCGCTCTCTGTCTCTCTCTGGCGAGTGCATGCACCCTCTGATACATTTTCAAAAATGCCAGGAGAGAAGTGAGTGTCAAGGAGCATGCGTTCTGCTCATATGGTCGAGAGGCTGAGGAGGGGAAGACTAGGGTGGCCTCAGCGTGTGACATCCAGGAGCCCCTGGTGTGGAGATGATCTGGCCCTGCCGTGGGCTGGGAACAGGAACGGGAGGGTAGGGAGAGAGAGTGGACGGCGTGCCCGAGGGAAGAGAGGAGGGAGCGTGGCGAGAGAGGGTTCTGGGGACACGCAGACTCGGTATCCTCAGACACGCACCCCCTCACACGCGTTTATGGAGCGCCTACCCTGTACGTGGTTGAAGGGAAGGAGCCGGGGCAAGGGAAAAGTAGAAGTGCGTGAGAGAGAGACCGAGGCTTACAGTTCAGACGAAGGTGAGGCGACAGCCATGCCACGTGGAGAAGGGCTTCCTGCTCTTCCTGGGAAGTTTCCGGGGGAAAGCGGAAGCTGTGGGGTTGCCATAGGTGACCGATCGTGTCATTGGTGTCCGTCGCAAGGTCATGGGTGAGGCCCGAGAGCAGAGAGGCGTTCCCCCAGCCCTTGTGGGGAGTAGGAATGAGCTCTAAATGGTCATTTTGTTAACCAGCAATTTCCTCTCCCTGATAAATGTCCTTAACTCTCCGTAATTGAAGGAGAAGGCGCCAGAGGTCAGTTGAGGAAGCTTTAATTTGGGTAACAGGGAGAGAAAGCAGCTAGAGACCAATTACTCTGTCATTACACAAGCTCATTGCCATGCTGAACTCCCGAAGTGAGGCAGGGCTGCATTCCCACAGGCAGGGGAGCCGGAAGGAGGGAGCACCGCTCTGAGGCTGGGCCCTGGGGAGGAACACAGGGATCTCGGTCCCAGGAGACTAAACCCTGAGGTTTCCAACAAAGAGGCAGGGCCTAGCTCTGGTCTGAGGGTCCGGTTCATCCAGTCCTTACACCCCCAAAACCAGAACTCAAAGAGGGCCCTGCAAAATAAGGCTGCCTCCTCGTTGACACTTTCTTCCAGGTTAGCTCTGCCTCTGACTTACTGGGTCAGGTTAAGCCTGTCCTTGTCCCTTGAGGCCTCAGTTTCCCTAGCTGTAGTCTTGGTTACTAGGCCAGATCAATTCCAAGGAACCTTCCAGCACCATCCTCTGAGTCTATAGAAGCCTGCTGTCTCTTAGCCAGTCTTGCAGGCCCAAGTATCCTGTGAAAGCACCCGCTTCTTCCGACCCTGTACTCGGCCCCGTGGGACCACACAGGCTGTGGGCACGGTCCTTAACCGCAATGACCAGGTATAACTGCATGGCATATCGGCCAGCAGGTTACCGTGCCATGGCGCCTGACCACGTGAAACCAGCAAACGTGCCACAGTGCAGAAGAGGGAGATGAGAGAGGGGAATGAGGGTGGAACAAAGCTGGGCCTGACCCATGATCAAGGCTCGGCTGAGCCTCTAACTTGTGTGACCTCAAAGGCTTATCCCCTCTCCAGTCCTCCAGACTGGCCTGGAAGACCCCCCGAGGTTTCCCTGGCTTCTGGCCAAGCCAGAACCCAGAGGCAGAAATGAACGAGCAGGCTCTGGGTGTGGAGTTTGGGGTATGGGATGGGATGAGGCTTGGTGAGAATTTGTGTTTGAGGTGAGATGGGACTCAAGGCTGGGCACGCCAGCAGGGCTGACCAGCCCAGGGAATCAATGCAGGCAGATGTGACATGAGGATAGGACATTCCTGACTGAGGGTCCCAGCCAGCAGGTTAGGCCTCTCTGTCCCCTGTCATTCTTGGGTGACTCTAAGCTCCAGGTAAGGGGCTGAGACGTTATGAGAAGGGACAGACACGAGGAGGGGGATGGGCTTTGGACTGATGGGTGACAGCCGAGGTGCTCCCTCGTAGTGACCACAGCCCTGTCCTCTCCTCTCCAGGGATGTGGGGCCTGGTTAACAATGCAGGCATCTCGACGTTTGGAGAGGTGGAGTTCACCAGCATGGACACCTACAAGCAGGTGGCAGAAGTGAACCTCTGGGGCACAGTGCGGATGACGAAATCCTTTCTCCCCCTTATCCGAAGGGCCAAAGGTGAGTCGGAAAGGGAACTCTGTCCTGCCCCTGGACCCGCCTCTCTCATTTATCTCTGCTCCGAGTAGGCGTACCTGTCCTAGGAGGTGCAGAACCCACAGCCTAACAAGGCTGAGCTCAGCAGGCACAGAGGGCCAGGCTGGGCCTGGGTCTGATGGTGGTCAGAGGTGCCATGGCCAGGTGTGGCAAGAGGGGTGTGTGGCATTCAGAAAGTAGGCAGGTAAGAGGCCAGTGGTCTGTGCACTAGAGGCTTAAAGGTTATAGCAGCAGTTCAGTCTGGGCGCCTCATCACTCTGCATAAAGTCGTGGGTACACATCATTGCATCAGTAGGGTGCGGGTACGTACAATTTGGCATAGCCATTCTATGGGTGATTACACCATAATTTAAAAAGTGAGACTGCCGTGGTATTAAGAAAAATTACTGGGACCAGCAGTTGGTGTAATGGCTATGTCACTGGACTCCCATGTAGTCGACTGCAGTTCGAGTCCCGGACCCAGTGGCTTAAATTCATGCTGGGCGTGTGTGCATGTGTGCCCAAGATCCCGAGAGGAGAATGGAGGAGAAGGGATTGCGGCGTGACCATCCCCCCTAGGGGGTGATTTCTCGCTTTCTGTCTCTATGTCTCTCTCTGTCTGTCTGGCGAGTGCACGCGCCCTACAGTGAAAATCTCTCCAAAAAAAAAGAAAAGAAAAGAAAAAGAAAAAGATGCCAGGCACATATGCGTGTGTGCCTCAGATCCCAAGAGGAGAATGGAGGAAAGGAAACTATGGAATGGCCATCCTCCCATAGCAGCGTGGGTAGGTGGGGGTTCTCACTTTCCCTCTCTCTCTGTCTCTGTTTCTCTCTGGCAAGTGCACATGTCCTATAGCAAATTTTTAAAAAGGAAGAAAGAAATGTACCACCCAGCCTGCTTCCCTCTCTGCCAAGCTGCCTTGGCCTCCATCCGGGATGGAGCGGCATTGGGGAGCTGAGCCTGACAGCCCAGGTGCTCCCCTCTTCCAGGGCTTCCTCAAGCCCTTCCTGCTGCCGCAGCCCCTGGGCGACTTTTTCTCTGCACTTGTTCCTGACCCACCTCTAGTGTTGCCACCGGGGTGGACCCTCGGACTTGTGTATAACTGCACATCTTCCTCCTGGAGCTGAACTGTGAGCTCCATGAGGGTAACCGGGATCGGGCTCCATTTCTCCCGACAGCAGCAGACCTCACCTGTAGCGCATGCTCGGAGCCACACAGGCATGGCGGTCTCTCCCCCGCCTTCTCCCACTGTCTCTGGCTCCATTGGTGTTGGAGTTGGGTGTGTGTTTCCTGTCCTGGTGCAAAACCCTCTTCTCGCCATTCCTCCTGCCCTGTCCTACCTGGCACGGCGGGCACTTAGGGACATCAGGGATACCGATGCTGGTGTGTGGGCCTGATTGGGGCTTCCCTACTGAGTGAAGAGTTCCCTTAACCTCAAGTGGGTCCAGCCAGGCCTCCAGAAACACGGCAGCCCCGGCCCTGTACGTCACAGGGTGGTGCCCCTGCAGCCCTCCTGAGCAGACGCTGCTGTCTCCCCTGCAGGCCGCGTTGTCAACATCAGCAGCATGCTGGGCCGCATGGCCAACCCCGCCCGCTCCCCGTACTGCATCACCAAGTTCGGGGTGGAGGCTTTCTCCGACTGCCTGCGCTACGAGATGTACCCACTGGGTGTGAAGGTCAGCGTGGTGGAGCCTGGCAACTTTATCGCGGCCACCAGCCTCTACAGCCCTGAGAGCATCCAGGCCATCGCCAGGAAGATGTGGGACGACCTGCCCGAGGTCGTGCGCCAGGACTACGGCAGGAAGTACTTCGATGAGAAGATCGCCAGGATGCAGACCTACTGCAACAGCGGCTCCACCGACACGTCCCCTGTCATCGACGCCGTCACACACGCCCTGACCGCCGCCACCCCCTACACCCGCTACCACCCCATGGATTACTACTGGTGGCTGCGGATGCAGGTCATGACCCACTTGCCCGGAGCGGTCTCCGACATGATCTACATACACTGATGACCTTGGCCCTTGTTGGGGAGCCCTGGTGGGATGGGAGGGGGGAAGGTGCTCATATAGTCACCTCTTAATTTTCCACTGTGGATTATCCACTGTCCTAAGAGGATCTAGTAACCATAGGAAATAACCCAGCCCGACTAGTTTTTATAGGGAATGGCTTGGGCCTTCACCAATGGGGTGCATAGTGGCCCCTAACAGGGTCCCCAAACCTCAGGGCAAACATAGTGCATCCATTTATCTGGAGTTGATTTCAAACACAGGTTTTGGGGAAACATCTTTATAGTAAAAACAGATCTATTCTAGAATAGAATCCAAATTCCTTTACACGTTTAATATCAGTTCCAAAAATATATCTCATGTGATCCTTACGCCAGCCTCACGAGTACAAAGGACAGAATTTTGTTGTTCTTCTGTACACGAAGAATTTGCAGCTCAAGGAGGATAATGACATAACCCTTTTATGGCTCACGATGGTGCGGGTCGTGCGTTCCTGCTCCTGCTGTCGAAACACGTCACATTGGTGCATTCCAGGGCTGTTTGGGGTCCCGTTAGCTAAGATCCTCTGGCTGAGTCTGCGTCCTCACCTGACCCCACGTACCATGTGCCTGCCTGTGTACCTCTTCACATGTCCGTGGTGCTATGTGACCCATCCCAGAGCCAGCACTTCAGAGCTGGCCGTGTGGGCAGGGGCAGTCCTTCTGGAGATTTCCATCTGTGATGTCTGTGCCCTCCTTAGGCTTGTGTGGAGGTGCTCTTTGGCTAAGGGGCAGGTTGTTTCTGGTTTGTGTCTTCTTGGGTTTGTCTGGAGTGGAGCTGGGGTTGATGGGACACCCTTGGCAGGGGCAGTGGTGCCAAAGCTGTGCACCGTGACACCATCTTCCCCGGGGTGGTTTGGACTCCCTGCCTCTCTCACATGGTGCTCACACTGACACACACAGCCCTGTCCTGCAGGGCCTTAGGGTCGCCTTCACCAGTGGCCCACTTTCCTGCTGTGGCCTTACTTTTAATCAAGAAGCCAGGCCATTGATAGAGAGGAGACTGTGTTACCACTTCTTAGGTTTGGGTTTGATGGCAGCCGTCCCTGCAGTTGCTCAGGGCCTGGATATCTGGACCCACACCAGGTGCCACCATCCTTCATGTGGCTGTAGGCCTAGGGCAGGGTTCCAGGTGCCAACCTCACTAATCAAACTAGCATTTCCACCTCTCCCTGGACGGGCTGGACCTGCCACTAGAGGGCGCCCGCCCCCTCTGCAGCCAGAGCTGGCCTCTGCCCGACTCAGGAGCTCCCACCCAAGCCTCAGGTCTCTCAAAGGCTTTAGGGTCCTGCCTTGGAAACTCAGGGAACAAGGAAGCAAAACCCCTTTAGAAACACTTCTTGCAGCTGCCTTGAACCTGGAGCTTGGTGCCAGGAGAAGGCAGAAGATCCTGGGCAGCTGGGTTGGGCCATGGGGCTCAAGCAGTCCCAAGGAAGAGGGGTCTCACAAGGGGCAAATTCAGCCTGCCTTTGGGGCCTGTCTCAGCTCCCTGCCTGTGGGACAAGACCTAGGGGGCCTGGGGAAGCAGGGGCGGGCAGGCAGGCCGGGCTGAAGCCCTCTGGAACCTGGCGTGTTTGTGTAACAGGAGATGCGGTGTGCCGCAGGGCCCTTTCAGAATCGCATTTTTACATCTTTGGGAGAATCTGTTTTCATGCTTAATTTTATTAAAGGAAAATGGAACACTTGGAGTTACATGCGTGCATCAATACCTGGGAACCAGAGGGAGGGAGGCTGCTGCAGTCCCAGTTCCGGATCACCAGGAAGCGGAGCATTAGAGAAGTCACATCTGCTTCTGTCGGGGTCTTCAGCAGTGAGCCAGGACTGCAGGGTGAGCCTGCCCCTGCTTCCTCAGGCCTGCTGGGGACAGATGGTATCCACAGGCCCTGCCTTGGGTAGGAGCAGCGTCTCCAACATCCTCCGCTAGGAAAGATTTCCTGAGCCAGGAAGACCCGGGGACACATCTGCCACTCTCGGGCCTGCACCTCCGGGCCTGGGCCTCAGTGCACACTCCTCTTCCCAAGTGGCAGGTACCTGTCAGCAGGGGCGTCTGGTCAGCAACTAAGTCCCCCTCCCATCCTCCATACATGCCAAATTCTTATGTGGAAGACCTAACCTCCAACATGACTGTGTTTGGAGATGGGGCTTTTAGGAGGTAATTATGATCAAGAGGCCATAAGCGTGGGGTTCTAATCCAACAGGATTGGTGGAAAAAGAGGTCCCTGTGCATCTTGGACTTCAAGCCTCCAGAAGAGTATGAGAATCGATTCTGCCGACGAGGCCACCCAGTCTAGAATTCTGTGTGAGGCAGCCCAAGCAGCCGTCCACAGCCAGGAACCAAGCATTCATTACCACCTTGTTCCTCCCAGGGCCTGAGCCCTGGAGATGGTCTAGCAGCACCTACTGGTCCCAGTCTGCTGCCACATGTGACTCTGAGCTTCAGCTGGGGTCCCAGGTAGAGAGAAGCCTGTGGACAAAGCCTGCAGCTGTGGGCGAAGGGTTCGGGCTGGGCTCAGCTGTGCCCAGGACTTCGCCTTTGCCTGTCTGTGGGGACCCATGGTTTGGTACCTCTCCCCCTTGATGGCTGGAGACTAGGCAGAGGCTTTTGCAACTGGCAGCCTGGCTCTGCCTGTCACAAGCTGCTAGGGCCACACCCCTGCCACCCAGGTAGGGTGTCGCCACAGGCTCCCCACTTGTGAGGTCTGCTGACTTCCTGTGTTTCCAACGAGGTCTGGCTCTGCCAGCCTATGGGAACCTCTTCTGCCTGCGGAGCGAACAGAGCTCCCTGACTGGGAGGCCTGGCGACCACCAGGCACCTGCATGTGCAGAGCCGGGCACGTTCCCCAGCCTGTTCACTGCCTTCTCTCACCCGACTCTCACAGCTGCCTGGCAGGTCGGCAGGGTGGGGATCTTAGCTTATTTCAAAGATAAGGAAACAGGCCTTCCAGGTCTCCCCGAGGAAGAGAGAGCCGGGAGGCTCAGCCACATCTAACCTCCAGTCCAGAGCCAGCGATGCATCAAAAACAGGGCAGATGGCACCAGGATCTAAAATAAGGAGGGGGAAAAAATACCTCAATTATGTAACAGTGAGAACAACCATCAGGGCTAGGCACAGTAATAGCCACGGAGCACGGCCACGCGAGCCCGCTCCTCCTCGCCTTCACTGGGGGGCTCTGAGCGCCACTCCATAGAGAATGTTCTGGAGGAGCCCACCAACATCCCTCCAGCGGGAAGTTCACCTCAGCTGGGCTGGCACGGCCTCTCTGGGTCATATCTGAAGGAATACCCCAGGAAAAACAAAGCCCAAGCTGGGCAGAGGTGAATTCTTGAGCTGCTCTCGAGGGGCTCCAGTGTCTGTGAGCACAGAGCTTGGGAATACAGGGATACTTTTTTCCTGCTCAGAGATGGAACACAGGTTGTGGGGCTCTGGTGGTCTGGTGGAATGAAACAAAAAACTGCAGAGGCCTTTCTGGACGTGCAGGCGCTGGGGAAGGGTGACTTGGGGCACTGGGTGAACACTGTTGGCCGAGTCGGGGACCAGGACCAGGGACTATGGCTGAGAGAGGCTGCAGGGCCTCCTGTCAGAGAGGGAAAGGGGACTCAGCCGTCAGCATCTGGGATAAGGGGCCTGCTAGCCAGGGCTTGAACCTCTCCAGTGATGGGGAGCTTCCAAAGGACATTTCCTCGGTTTGGGAAACATTTCCCATGACTGAGTTGTAACCTGCCACCTCTACCTTAACTCTTTTGGCACCGGGCCATGACCCAGACCTGCACAGCCCACTTTAACTCTTCGTAAATAGTCTTTTGAATATTTGGACATGACCAGGTCAGGGAAGAGCCCAGCTTCCCCGCGTAACGAGGTTGCTGTACTCCTCACTGAACAGAAGGTTCCACAGTGGGTCTCCACCGTTAATGACACACAGCAGGCCACATGGCCACCAGGGTTCCCCTGCAGCAGCCAAGGACGGAGACAGATGCTGACAGCTCCTCACCTGCACGCGCCCCCTCACAAGCAACCAGGTGAGTTCCTGACTCATCTCATCATACACCGCTCAGGAGCCAGGAGTCGGGCAGGGCCGGGTTATAGATAAGGAGACAGTTTCAGGGAGGTGATGGCATTTGTCAGAGATCACAGAGCCAAGATGGAACCCCAGGCCTCTGGCTCCCACTCCCTTCTTTTACCCACAGGCTGCCTCAGTTTCTTCTCAGGTTGCCTCAGTTTCCTCCCCAGGGGGCATTAAAGTCAACTTCTAGTGCACAGTGCTGCAGAGAACTTGGTAAGGAGCCCAGCCGTTTGGTCTCACCTGGAGTCTGTCTGCAGTGTCTGTGGCATCTCGGGTGCCCTGCATGTTGACGGAGGGCCTGGGGCAGGAGAAGGCAGGGCAAGAAGTATTCCTAGGGCCTGAGCACCGTCCTGCTCGGCGACCTCAGAGATGTGCCAGGAGACGCGTGTGAACCAGACCTGCCGCAGGAGACGTGCTCCCAGAAACACCCTGGGCAGCTCTCTCCATGGAACCTAATTACTCTGTAGAGTGAGAGGCGACTCCCACTTATCAAATTAGAGATGAGCTTAATTACATCTGGCGGAGGAGCTGCACCAGGCTTTTCCGACGAGCAGTGAGTCGGCGCTCCCCTCAGCTTTCACCGTAACCGACCCAGTTTCAAGAGGAACCGCTGCTGTTTCTTCGTTGGGGTGTGGGGAGGGGGTGGGCATGAAACTCTGCTGTTAGACAAGACGGGCCAGGAGGGCTGCACTGGGCCCTCTCCTGTACTGGCCATGTCCCGCTAGCACTGGGCCATCTGGCTGTGTGTCCCATTACCGGGTTGTCGGCTCTGCTGGATCCTCTCTCCTCTTGGTGCCGTGTTCTGGCCAATGTCTGACCCAAGGTTTTCCATGTGGTGCGAGTGTGGTGCTGGGCGAGAAAACACGCACTTCGGAGATGCAAGTCACCTTCAAGGAAACGGGAAGGAGCAACAGGCCACCAGGGCCTGGTAAAAGCGCCACAGCTTCAGAAAGGACATCGTCATCCTCGACCTCGCTGCAGGCTGGCAGGACTCACAGGCCACCGTTCCAGGGGAGCAAGCTGGGGAGAGGCCCAGCGGGGTGTCGGGGGCCGGATGGGAACCGAGCAGCTCCTGACAGTAACCAAAGGCCATTAGTGCTCTAGGCTCTGAGGTGCAGCCTATGCTTCATGGCCTCTGCTCCCTCCCTCTGGCCCATTTCAGTCTCCTCTTGGCGCCTGGCCCTCTCTAGGCCCCAGGGGGGTCCACGGCAGGCAGCCCACTGCCCGCCCAGTGCTCACAGTCGAGCCTACAAAACCGGGAAGTTCGACCCCCAGGAGCAGTGCCACGATTGAGGGAGGAAGTGAAAGGCTTTATTCTACTAGATCTGAATGGAAGCCATTTGCAGTGTACACACGGCCTTCTCGCTCTGCTTCCCTGCGTGTCCTTGGAGCCCCGGTCAGCAGCTCACACGGATGTGAGTGGGCAGGGCTCCTTACTCACTTCTCCTCACTTTCTCACAGGTATAATGTAAGCGCCCCAGAAGCCCAGATGCCAGGGTGTGAGATGGCTGAGCAAGCAGTGCGGGGCCACCTGGAGAACGGCCAGGCGGGGCTTTGGTGACACACTGGATGGGCACATGGTGTGGAGGCTGAGGGCAGAACCAGGCCAGACACTAGGGCTGGGCCCAGACGTGGAAGGGAGGACAGCACTGTGACAAATTACTGTCTTCAGTCCTGGGGGCTGATCTGTGAGGTCAAGTGTACCACAAAGATTACAGTCGCGCATAAGAAAGAGGTGGGGGAGGCCTCTTGGTTTTCTGCAGCAGAGAAAGAGGGGACATAGCCAGAGGGTCCCCCCAGTGGGCAGCTGCTAGGAAAGGGAGCCCACTGGTGATGCCCATGTTAGATACAGAAGAGATCTCAGAGACCCTGCAGCGGGAGAGATGGTAGGGAAACAAGTCTTGTGGAAAACGTCATTGTGGTGAGGCTGAGGAGAAAGAACACAAGTTTTGGAAGGAGAGAGACTTGACTTTGATCCTATTCTACCACTTTCTGGGTGTACAATGCTGTCCAGTTATCTGGCCTCTGAGCCTCAATTTCCTTATGTCTACAAGGGGACTAGGAATACCAAGCCAAGCTTACACTGGGTACATTAGGTGAGCGCAGAAGCTCCTCAGCACCATATCTGGAAGGGGGTCGGAGGGCTACTCGGGAGTTGGCCCAGCCAGCTTAGTCAGGCCAGCCCCACCACCTGACCTTTCTGAGAAATGCGTAAGCCACAGGCGCTCCGGAGGTCAGACAGATGAAAACACTCAGGGTGGGACCTCAGCAGCCAGCACCCACCTTCCTGCCCACCCTGCATCCTAGAGGCAGTCAGTTCCTCCTTCGAGTGCCCCTTTCTGACTACCCCATGGAGAACGGACTCTGCAGCCCCGCATCACCTCCTCACCGGAAATCCCTGGGAGGATGCTGGCTGGATTAAGGAATTACTGGCCAGGAGGGTTAAGCCTAAAAATCTCAGACAAGTCCATCCCAAGCATAGAGGGGGGATATTTTTGAAGCATAAACCCTTAAAACTATCCCGGGGGATCAGCCCTATCATTCAGCTTAGGGGAGGGCGGTGGGCCTGTTCCTCCCACCCTGGCTGGCTGCGTTTGGGTGCTTCTGTTACCACTCAGTTACGTCTTACCAGGCGGCTGCCATCTGGCAGTCTCTGCCAGCATCCGGGGTTAAGTGAGGGTTCAGCGCTTTCCGTAATCAGGCCACAGGGATCATGGTAAGACCTGGTTCCCAGCCTCTCTGAGTTCCCAGGCCCAGGGACCGAGGGTGGGGATGAGGCCGATGGGCTACACCGGCTTGGGAACTGTCACTGAGCATGGACCACAGTGACGTACGACCGTCTGTGGAGCCCAGGAAGGGAGAAGGAATTTCTAAGTAGGCATATCACAGATGCTGCCTTTTGAAGTTTATTTTTATTTATTTTTCATTTCTGCCATAGTGTGCAGTGCCAGAGAGAGACAGAGAGAGGGAAAGTGAGAAATCAACCCCCTGGGGGAGATGACCATGCCAGGCCCTTCTCGTCCATTCACCTCTCAGAATTTTGGGTACACACCACATACACCTGGCATATTTTTCAAGCCATCAGGTCCAGGACCCAAACTGTGGAGCCGGCCATGTGGGATCTAGCACCTTAACCGCCATGCCACCTGCTGGCCCACAGGTGCTTCCTAAACAAGGTCCTGTCTCAGCTGAGCCTTGACAAGTGAAGGGGCTTCTGACAGGTAGAAGCAGGAGATGCCCGCCTGGCAGGGCGTTCTGACCCAGCAGACAGCGTGGGAAAGGCCAGCGTCTCGGAAGTACAGAGGTGGAGCTCTGCGGGAAAGTGCAGCAGTGTTGGGAGGCTTGAAGGTCCTCTGCCCCTGGGAACAAAGGGAA
>NW_006160028.1:6490352-6517994 GCF_000334495.1 Tupaia belangeri chinensis
CTCCAATGGCATTTGTTGAGACAAACGTGACCCCGCTAGAACCAGCTCCTTCCAAGTAGGACCCAAAAGACATCCAGCCCCTTGCTTCTAAACTAGCTGCACGTGAATCTCCTGTGGACTTGGTTAGCAAACAGAGCCAGGAGGTCTGGGGGAGAGCCTAGGAACTTGATTTCTAAGAAGTGACTTCAAATCTCAGATCAGAGGAGAGGGGCCATTGTGTCCTGAGCTAGGAACAGATTTAGGGCTAGCATCTGGGTGTCTTGTCCTAGTCTGTGCTCTTTCTTTTCTTTCTTTCTTTATTTTTGGAGAGGTTTGTTTTTTGTTTGCTTTGTTTTTGCTATAGGGCAGAAAGTCGGAGAGAGACAGAGAGGCAGAAAGCGAGAAATCACCCTCCAGAGGGGATGGCCACGCTGCAATCCCTTCTCCATTCTCCTCTCGGGATCTTGGGCACGCACATACACATGCCCAGCGTGAGTTTAAGCCACTAGGTCTGGGAGTTGAACCGCTGTCGACTACATGGGAGTCCAGCAACATAGCCATTAAGCCAACTGCTGGTCCCTAGTCTGTGCTCTTTCTTGGCATACCGGCTGGGAGAGTTGAAGCATCTGTGAGTACAGTTTTGCCTATCCCTTGGGGACTACTAGTGGTGACATTCCTGAAGCAGAAAGTGCCTAGGAATTGTTTCAAAAGCACCAGGGTAGGGAGATGCTGGCCGACATTTTTCTGTTTTCAAAGACCTCTGTGTGGGACTTGGGGACACGTGTGCCGTGAGCCTTGTAGGGGGCAGGTGGCCTACTGGAGTGTTATCATCATCAGGAAAAGAAGGGCAGATGCCCCCAGTGCCAATGCGTCCCTCTGGTTAGGAACTTCAATTGTGACACTCGCTGGTACCTCGCCTCCCCACAACTTGTAGGCGGGCGTGTGTCTTGCCATGGGCCATGCTGTCAAACTGTGCCACACCTGTCTGCTTGCTGTGCCCTCTGTCCTTTGGAGCTGTGGCTTTGCTCAGCGTCCTCTGCTTGGCCAGGACGGGCAGTCAGCTGCCTTCAGTCTCCTTCCTGCCTGTAGAGTGAGGGCTACCCTAAGGAGTCAAATGCGATCCCGTTAAAACCAGCTTCCTCGGAGTCGGACCTCGACAGGGAGGTAGTTAAGAGACTAGGGCTTTCTCAGGCCCATGGCAGGAGGCCTCAGTTCCAGTTCCACATCCTTAGTTGCCACAGGGAGTGGCCTAGGTGAAGCAGCAGGCTCCCATCCATCTTTTAGCACTTAGGTACCTGGCTTCCAGGTGCCCAACTGGCCTAGACAAGCCTTATTTGCAATATTTTAGTGAACTAAATCCTCTTAATGAAGGAGTCCTCTCAAGAGCAAGCCCAGGAGGGAGACGTCTCCTATTTAGCAGCTGACCTACAAGGGCTCAAGACTCTTCTTCACCTCCTTCTCCTCATCCCCACCTTCCTTTCTCTCTCATCCTCCTCCCCTCCCTCCTGCTACTCCTCAACTTCCTGAGGACCATGGAAGTTGTGCTAGAGGCCCCTTATCCTGAGGCCCTTCATCCAGGGCTTTTATTTATTTATTTTTCAAAGATTCCCATGGAGAATCAACCTCAAATTGTCTAAGAAGTAATAGATTCCGTCTAAATAATTAGGTAGTACTCTACTCCTCCCTGCTCTACTCCCAGGCGGCCATGACACCTGTGCAATGTCTTGTCTTCTCGGGGCCTTTCTGTTCATCATAAAATAATTGTTATGCTAATGACAATGACAACACTCAATGCAGCTTTTTATTTTTTTACCGTGACCAGGAACAACATGTGGGAAGCACCCTGTACAGATTAATTCACTTAATCATTACAACAACCCTATGAGGGAGGCACTAGGGCAGATGAAGAATCCTAGAAACGGGGAACCAGCAGTTAGCATAATGGCTATGTCGCTGGACTCCCACGTAGTCGACCGTGGTTCGCGTCCCGGACCCGGTGGCTTAAAACCCACGCCGGCCGCGTGTGTGTGCTGCCCAAGATCCCGAGAGGAGAATGGAGGAGAAGGGATTGTGGCGTGACCATCCCCCCTGGGGGGTGATTTCTCGCTTTCTGTCTCTATGTCTCTCTCTGTCTGGCGAGCGCAGGCACCCTATAGTGAAAGCCTCTCCAAAAAAAAAATAATAATATTAACCCTACAAATGGAAGTTAAGCTGCCTAAGGTCACACACAATGAAGAGAAAATGAGAAGAGACTTGAAAAATGACCCCGAACTGTGTGTGGTAACCGGCCATTGGTTAACTGACCTCTTAGCAAAGTCTCATACAGTTAAGATCGAAGTGGGAGTGCTTGGTGGAATGGGGGTGGGGATCTAAGCCCTCATCCTAGCCAACCCCTCCCCAGGCCTTTCCTTGTGTCCTGGAGGGGTGTGAAACCCGGGAAACTCTGGTCTCTAAGGACCTCTCCCTCCAGTCAGGACAGTCTGAGAGTTCCTCCTGACCAGGTGTCCCTGGGGTTTGCCAGGGCAGGGACAGAGGGTGGGTCCTAAGAGGACACAGCGCTCTGCCATCTGCCACCTGAGACTGGATTACCGGCTTAATCAGAACCTGTCCGCTGATTCCCTCAGGAGCACGATGACTAACCCCCAAATGGCCTGTATGTTGCCTAGGTGAGTCAAATCCCTAGCAGGGATAGCTGGAGCGCTGAGGCCTGATGCTCCCCTCGAGGGGTCATTCAACCCCTCCTTGGTGTCAGCCATGCGCCCCTCATTGGCGTCAGTCCTGGATCCCTGTCCTCTGCGCCCGGCTCAGCAGCACCAGGGCGGCAGACAGAATTCGCCAGCGCCCAGGAGGCCAGGGGAGTCCCGGGAAGCCCGGTCCTAATGGCGAGTCTCCCCGGAACGCCTGCAGCCCCGCCCTTCCCCTGCCTGGGCCCGCCGCAGGCACGCCTCCCGCTGAAGCAGCAGGCTCCCATCCATCTTTTAGCACTTAGGTACCTGGCTTCCAGGTGCCCAACTGGCCTAGACAAGCCTTATTTGCAATATTTTAGTGAACTAAATCCTCTTAATGAAGGAGTCCTCTCAAGAGCAAGCCCAGGAGGGAGACGTCTCCTATTTAGCAGCTGACCTACAAGGGCTCAAGACTCTTCTTCACCTCCTTCTCCTCATCCCCACCTTCCTTTCTCTCTCATCCTCCTCCCCTCCCTCCTGCTACTCCTCAACTTCCTGAGGACCATGGAAGTTGTGCTAGAGGCCCCTTATCCTGAGGCCCTTCATCCAGGGCTTTTATTTATTTATTTTTCAAAGATTCCCATGGAGAATCAACCTCAAATTGTCTAAGAAGTAATAGATTCCGTCTAAATAATTAGGTAGTACTCTACTCCTCCCTGCTCTACTCCCAGGCGGCCATGACACCTGTGCACTGTCTTGTCTTCTCGGGGCCTTTCTGTTCATCATAAAATAATTGTTATGCTAATGACAATCACAACACTCAATGCAGCTTTTTATTTTTTTACCGTGACCAGGAACAACATGTGGGAAGCACCCTGTACAGATTAATTCACTTAATCATTACAACAACCCTATGAGGGAGGCACTAGGGCAGATGAAGAATCCTAGAAACGGGGAACCAGCAGTTAGCATAATGGCTATGTCGCTGGACTCCCACGTAGTCGACCGTGGTTCGCGTCCCGGACCCGGTGGCTTAAAACCCACGCCGGCCGCGTGTGTGTGCTGCCCAAGATCCCGAGAGGAGAATGGAGGAGAAGGGATTGTGGCGTGACCATCCCCCCTGGGGGGTGATTTCTCGCTTTCTGTCTCTATGTCTCTCTCTATCTGGCGAGCGCAGGCACCCTATAGTGAAAGCCTCTCCAAAAAAAAAATAATAATATTAACCCTACAAATGGAAGTTAAGCTGCCTAAGGTCACACACAATGAAGAGAAAATGAGAAGAGACTTGAAAAATGACCCCGAACTGTGTGTGGTAACCGGCCATTGGTTAACTGACCTCTTAGCAAAGTCTCATACAGTTAAGATCGAAGTGGGAGTGCTTGGTGGAATGGGGGTGGGGATCTAAGCCCTCATCCTAGCCAACCCCTCCCCAGGCCTTTCCTTGTGTCCTGGAGGGGTGTGAAACCCGGGAAACTCTGGTCTCTAAGGACCTCTCCCTCCAGTCAGGACAGTCTGAGAGTTCCTCCTGACCAGGTGTCCCTGGGGTTTGCCAGGGCAGGGACAGAGGGTGGGTCCTAAGAGGACACAGCGCTCTGCCATCTGCCACCTGAGACTGGATTACCGGCTTAATCAGAACCTGTCCGCTGATTCCCTCAGGAGCACGATGACTAACCCCCAAATGGCCTGTATGTTGCCTAGGTGAGTCAAATCCCTAGCAGGGATAGCTGGAGCGCTGAGGCCTGATGCTCCCCTCGAGGGGTCATTCAACCCCTCCTTGGTGTCAGCCATGCGCCCCTCATTGGCGTCAGTCCTGGATCCCTGTCCTCTGCGCCCGGCTCAGCAGCACCAGGGCGGCAGACAGAATTCGCCAGCGCCCAGGAGGCCAGGGGAGTCCCGGGAAGCACGGTCCTAATGGCGAGTCTCCCCGGAACGCCTGCAGCCCCGCCCTTCCCCTGCCTGGGCCCGCAGCAGGAACGCCTCCCGCCCTCCTCCTCCTGGCCCTGGGAGTGGGAGAGATCCAAGGCTCCCTGCTTCAGGGCTCTGCCCCTAGTGACAGTGGGACCTCGTTGGCTGAGCTTAGCGAAGGGGCCGGGTGCCTGTTTTTCGGCCCCTGTCGGTCAGCTCCTCCCCTGTGGACCCATCTGGTGTTCACAGGGTACAGAGGTGTGAGTGTGAGTCTCCTCCCTCTCCACCCCTCCTCCTGGCCCGCAGTCTGCCTCGCAGGGCAGAGAACCAAGGAAAAGTCCCGCCAAACACCACTCTCTGGCACATGAACGAAGCCCTGTGACCGCTGGAGAGAGCCCCCAGGCCCTTGTGCTGACGGGTGAGTCTCACGTCGGCCCCTGGCTCTGGGGAGCGAGGAGGAGGCCAGAGGCGGCTGGAAGGGGTTTCCACCGGTCCCGCGTTGCCTGGCCTGCTCCTGGCTTATTTCTGCAAGGGCTCTGTGCCTCAGAAACAGCTGCCAAACTTCCTTGTCATTTGCAAAGGAGACCTCGAGTCTCCTGTTGCCCTTTACGATTTATTACAGCTATGTCAATAAATTGCCCCCACTTACTACCAAGTGCCCTTCAGGGACCTCGGCAGGGTGTAAGTGACCCCTACAGGAGGAAATCTGCACTTCTCAGACATTGCGCTGTGCTGGAGATGCCGGTGAGTTAGATCTGCATTTTAGGTGGGTTTTCTTACTCATTTGTTTTAACCACCGTTTTATTGTGTGGCTTTTGTCAGTCGCATTCCAAGTGTTCTTAGAGCTTCGTTTCGCACTCTGCCCAATAAATCAGCAGTGCTTCCTGGCGCTCCGTGATTCTCAGACCTATCTAAGGCATTGTGCCAACATCTTGCTGAAGAGAGGGCGCTGCAAAAAACGTTTCCTCTCACTGTCTCTGTCTCTGTCCAGTGAGCGCATGCGCCCTATGGCCAAAGCCTAAAAATATAGTTTGAAAACCACTGACCTAGATGACTTCAGCGTGTGTCAAGGAATGTGTCTGTGTGGGCCTCTGAAAATGTTAGACTTATCTCTGCACCGCCCCTTAGTCTAACTCAGCGTCTCCGCTCTAAGTCAGCGGCTGAGCCCTGCACAGTAGGGTGAAGGCATGGTAAGGCAAATGGCCTGGCCCAGCCTCTATGGCATGTGCTGATCTGCAGTTCGAGTCCCTGGTTGGCCAGTGTGCACACATGCTCAGAATCCCAGCCAGCTAGATGGCCAGAGGACGGGGATCGTGGAGTCACTTAGCCCTGTGGAAGGAGCCTCTCTCTCTTTTTCTCACAAGAATATGCACACACTCTATCATGAATAATAGATTTTTAAATTTTATTTTGCAGTTTTTAAAAAGAATTATTTATTTAATTTTATTTATTAATTTACTTATTTTTTAAATTTGACCAGGTGCGTGCACACACACACACACACACACACACACACAGAAAGTGAGAAAGCAAGACACCAGGTCCGGGACTTGAACCATGGTCGGCCATGTGAGGTGGTTAAGGTCCAGCGCTGGTTCCTATTTTAATTTTAATTTTTTAATTTTTTTTTTAGATTTTTGCCACAGGGCACATGAACTTACTGGAGAGAGACAGAGGGAGAAGGAAAGTGAGAAATCACCCTCCAGAGGGGATGACCGTGCTGCAATCCCTTCTCCATTCTTCTCTCGGGATTTTGGGAACATACTCACAGGTACCGGGCATGTCTTTCAAGTCACTGGGTCTGGGACTTGAACTGCAGTCAGCCATGTGGGATCCGGTGCCTTAAACACCATACCATCTGCTGACCATGAATAATAATTTTAAGAAATTTAGTAAGTCAAAGGACCTGCTGTTGGGACAACCCCAACTAGAGACAGGAACTAAATCATCCTGCAGAGTTCTCCTGCCTCCTGGAGTTGGAGAACCTCTGTGGGCCATTCCCTATGTCTCCCCCTTCAGCCCTCATGTGCCCTAACTTCTCTTACTAGAGAACATCAACGATCTTTCAGTGTGCCCAAACCCACTCGCACCCTACTCCCACTTGATACAGCAAATGTATAATGAAGAGTGGGTCTGGAATTCTGTGTTTTTCATTCTATAGATGAGAAAGCAGGTGCAAAGAGATGAGAGGACTTGAGCGAGTGTGGAGCCCAATGGTATGAGAATCCTAGCACTCTGGCAACTTCCGGTGAACGGGGACTCCTGCCAGCTGGAGAAGCTGTTGTGAGAGGTGTGACGTGCTAAGAAGGGAAGGGGTGATGAGCTAACCACCCTCTGGGACCTGCTGTGACAGCCCAAATGAAGGGTAGAGGCGACTCCCCTGGGTGCCCTGGGGTCCTCTGACCACTTCTAGGATCCCTGTGCCAAGACACTTTGAGATGGACAGAGGGTCCTGGCAGTACCAGACCAGAGGCAAGAAAGCCTTAATCCAGTGACTCCCCACCCAACACACACACACACACACACACACACACACACACACACACCTCCCATGACAGGGGGAAGCGGGCTGTGGGAGCAGAAGGGTTCTCCTTGCCAGCCAGCCTACAGGGCTCTGAGACTCTCCCCTGAGCATCGCTGGCAGCTTCTTAGCTTCCTCTGCTGTTCCCAAGTTGGGCCAGCATGTCCTCAAGGGACCCAGAGTGGAAATCAGTATTCTAGTCACACCTCCAGAGTCTGTGATCCCTCCCGTTTGGTTGTACTGAGGAGTTTACAAAGCACACTCACACCACAGGCCGGCAAGGGAGCCAGGTAGATAGTAGACAGTGAGATCTCCCAGTTATTTATTTTTTAAAAGAACGATTTTATTTAACTTTATTTTATTTATTTTTAATTTTTTATCTTTTGTTTGTAGAGAGATTTTTGCTATAGAGCATGTGCGCTCACTGGAGAGACAGAGAGGGACAGACAGACAGAAAGTGAGAAATCACTCCCTAGGGGGATGGCCACACCGCAATCCCTTCTCCCCTGTTCTCCTCTAGGGATCTTGGGCAAGCACACACATGCGCACAGTGTGAGTTTTAAGCTGCTGGGTCCAAGTTTTGAACCATGGTCATCTATGTGAGAGTCCAGCAACATAACCATTATGCCATCTGCTGATTTCTATTTTATTTGTTTTAATTTGACCAGAGAGGGACAGAGTCCAGTGCCCTTAACGACCATGCCACCTGCCAGCCCCAAGAGTCTCCCCAGTTTTGTAAACCAGACACAACTGAAACTCAGGGTAGAGATAGTCAAGGTCATACCTTATCGTTCAGAGACCCAGAAGTGGAGCCTCGGCTGAGAGCCTTCTGCAGCAATTCCTGGCCTTACCGATGGGGTTTCCGACTTAGCTAAGGTCACAGCCTTGGCCAAGGCAAGAAATCCATCCCTATTTCCGAAATGTGCCCATGACAAGCTGCCCCTTTTATAATAAGAAAAGGAAGAGCCCTGTTGGGGGCAAAGAAAATCCTGCCACTGACTTGGAAAGAAGCCCTTTCATGCCCCAGCCCAGCCCTGGCCAGCCTCGGGGAGTGTCAGGAAGCCCTGTCAGTGTCCAGCTCAGCAGCCAGCTCTCTGGTGGGCCGTGGTCAGGAGGGCATTTCGCGTTGAGTCTCGGTTTCCATTCCAGTAAGATGGGATGAAAGATGGCAATACTATTTTAAAAAACCATCAGGATCACCTGGGAAGTTTGTACAAAACCCAAATCCTAGGGCTTCTCCCCAGGCCTCATGAAAATCCGTGAGAACCCGCCTGGCTACATAGGTCTCTGGGTGATTCTGAGGCCCTCTGACGTCTGAGACCACAAGCCTAGACGGCTCCAGGGGCCTTTTCTGCTCCTACGTCCTGTTATCTGAGGCAGGAGGAAGCGTGGTGAGTGCACTTTGACTCAGATCACGTCCTCCCAGGTTTCATCCTCTGTGGCAGATGCAGGGTCCTAGATGGGGAAAAATGTTTTGAACAGATTACTAGCTTTGGGGAAAGCACAACCGGTACCAGAGGCCCGGGAGGGGCAGGTTTTGCATTCCCACAGGGCCATGAGCCAACTGTGGGCTCTCTGACTTTCACGTGACAGGGGGAGCACTAGGAAACCCTCCCAGTTACATATCCCAACCTTAGAATGAGTTCTCTGATGTGACCTCTACCCACAGAATTTTGGGAACTCCAACTGCCTCCCAAGATTTCCTGGCTCAAACTGGTTACTGTCTCTCCCCATTCCTCAGGAGCCCCTAAATTCCAGGCTGCCAGAGTACTCCTGCCAACTCTCGGGGTGTCTGCCTTTCTGGCACGCACATACTTGGAGACATAGAGAAGCCAAACATCATTGCCCTGCTGGCCCCAGACTAAACCAGTCATGGTTCTTGGCTGCAAACAACAGAAACTAATTCTGGCTGACGGAGGCAGGAAAGGAATGTACTCAAGGCTATTGGGTAGCATCAAGACCTGCCAGGAAGACTAGAGCCAGGCTTGGGAAACAGGTAGAAACACATCTGTCTGCCTCCCAGAGAGACTCATGCCGTGGGGATTCCCTCAAACTAAACAGGGGAGTTACGTGCTATGCATCCCACAAAATGACAAATGTCCACTCCCGGATGGGTGCAGCATCCTGGAAGAGGCCGCACACCCCAGAGAAATGGTGATTTCTGCTGTGGTTGGTGCCAGCAATGACACCTTCCTGTTCTTCTAGCCAAGTGTCAGATCCCATGTGCATCCCATCTGAGAGGACTTCTCCTGGGAAGCACTTCCTTTGCTCCACTCCACATGTTCCTCATGCTGCTATACTGCTGTTTGCTACACGCAGCCAGTGGGGCTGCCGGCTTCTGGCCTCTGATTCCAGACTGACCTTGTCTCCCTGCACCCCCCCGCCCCGAAACACCTGATTCCATGCCTCTCCAATCTGCCCTACTTTCCCAGAAAAAGGGCATTTGATCAAAACCAACTACTAGGATCACATCTTTTCCCCCAGTCCATTCTCTTCCTTCACCCAATCAAGAAATATGTGCTACTGTGTGTGAGTTACTATGCCAGGTGCTGAGGGATAGGAACACACCTTCTCTGCAGGGAGCTTACAGTAGAGTGCGGGCCACAGGCATTCTTCAGTCACATGATCACCCTACCACCAATCTGCGGTAAACGATATGAAGGACAAGCTCGCACAAGCCTTGACTATTCTGGCAACGGGATCTGACTGGGTCTGGGCAGCTTCCTTGGAAAAGTGACACTCGAGTTTAGATGTGGAGGATGAGGAACAGGTGGAGGATGGGGGAGCAAGGGAGGAAAGAAAGAAGGAAAGAGAGGGAGGGAGGAATGAAGGCAAGGAAACACATTCTAGGCAGAGGGAACAGCAAGTGAAAGGGTTCTGAGGTGGAATGAAGCTTGTCTCCCCCCAAAGCAAGCAGGGTGGCTGGAGCTCCTGTCGTGAGTCGGGGGGGGGGGGGGAGACGGGCGCCGGTGTGGGGGGGGTGGGGCCCTGTCGGGAGTCGGGGGGGGGGGGAGTCAGGCTGCCAGGCTAGGGGGTAGAATGGACTAGACCAGCAGAGAATCAGCCTAAAGTATCACTTTTAGTTTTTGCCAAAGAGCAGCAGGAACTGTTAACTAAGTGTCAGGAGTTGGGGCTTGCAATGTGGAGAACAGATTGGGGACAGCAGAAGTGGATGGGGTGTCCATGGGGAGTCCAGGTGACAATGAATAATGTCATGAACTAATGACTATTGACTTTACAATGGAACCCAGAGAGCAGATGCAAGACATATTTAGGAAGTGAAACTGACAGGACTTGGTGATGAACAGAATATGGGGGCAGGTGGGGAGTAGGGAAGGCCACATGTCTAACATGACAGATTTGTGACCCTGCTACCAGGTGAATGGTGTTAGGAACCCTCATTCTGCCTGCCTCGTGTTTCCCAGTGGAGGGACGCCTATGATTGTAACACTCCCTCTCTCTGTCTCCCTCGCTCCTTATATGATTGGTGTGTTAGGGAGGAGGCGCGCTAGGGTAGCCTGGAACCTTCTGGGTTTTCTAGTCGGTCCTGCTGGCCACAGACAGATGTGGTCAGTTTGATCTCTAGGCTTCAGGGTGAGCTTAATGGAGCCTGCTCTGCCCTTGGGTAGAAGCCTGCAGTCAGGGAGGCCCATTCAGTTCAGGGTGGCACGACCAGTTCGACCAGCCCCAAGCCTTGCTTCTGACCTGGAAACGGAAGGGAGGTATCATTTTCTTGGCCTCCCCAGCGCATAGGGGTGTCATTTACTGGGGCAGGGAACACTGGAGAGTAGGTTCTGAGGGAGGGATCATGAATTCACCTTTGGGATCCTTTTCTGGCCATTTTGATTTCTTAGCTTTGACCTAAATGTCCCACTAAATTAGGATGCTTACCCACATCCACTTAAAAAATGTACTCTTTTGGGAGTATTTGTTACACAAAAATAAGAACTATGAACTTTTACTCTGTTTTGGTAGGTCTGCCTGGACTTACAAATCCGAGCCAGATGGGGTCTCCTTAGAGAGGTGGTGAGTGGGCCCCCTTCCTGGCGGACAGTAGTAACTGCAGTAACGACTATGAGCACTCATCACACATCTTGTACTGTGCTAAGATGATCGCACTTAATATTCACGATGCCCCATGGGAGAAGCACTTTTATTATTCCTACCTTACAGGTAGAGAAACTGTGTGACCCTGCAACCGGGTGAATGGTGTTAGGAACACTCATTCTGCCTGCCTCGTGTTTCCCAGTGGAGGAACGCATGACGGTAACACTCCCTCGCTCTGTCTCCCTCGCTCCTTATATGATCGGTGTGTTGAGGAGGAGGCGGGCTAGGGTAGCCTGGAGCCTTCTGGGTTTTCTAGTTGCCCCTGGAGCCCAGGGAGATTAAGTGACTGTGACAAGGCCACCTGGCTGAGAGGTGGATTTGGTATTCCAAAGCACTTGTTCTTTCTTTGTTTTCTTCTTTTCTTTTTCTTACCCCTTCCTCCTTAGGCACGTGCGCTCACCAGAGAGAAAGGGACAGACAGACACACTGAGAGGGAAAGTGAGAAATCACCTGGGTGGGGGAGGCAACACCCCAGTCCCTTCCTCATTCTCCTCCCAGGATCTCAGGTACCCACGCACACAAGCCAGTGTGATTTCAAGCCACTGTGTCTGGGACTTGAACCATGGTCAGCCATGTGGAAGTCTAACGATGTAAATGCTATGCCATCTGCTGGTCCCCCCAAAGCACTTGCTAACTGGAAGTGTACCGAGGGATCTTTGACCACTGTGTGAAAGTAAGAAGCACAACTGTTCTCATGCTCTTAGCTGAGGACATCCTGGCACGTCTTAGTCTCTGCTTTTCTCTCCCCATCCACGCTGGTTTCGTGAGCCTTTGCAGCAGCCACTGGACTCAGAGCTTCTTCCTCTCTTTCTGTAGTTTTGAGACACCCTCTTTCGCTCTTGTAACACAGATAACCTGTCTGGTAAAGCCTCTCAAATGCCAGCAACTACCTTCTGGAAGGGTCTAACAGGCATGCAGGAAGGCCCACCTGAAACTGAGTTAGCTGAGATTCTGCCCGAGGCCCTCCTGTTAGCCGTGCAATCCAACCACCACCCGATGCTGTGGGATACGCTGCTCTGGAGCACCCCATCAGCCTTTCCCCTTTGCATGGGGACGTAGCGCTGTTGTGAAATGCAGTATCTCCTATAGCTCTGCACTGGAGGTGGGAAGTGCTCCCCACCCAGCAGGTGCAGTCTCAACCCCTGCACCCGGGCCCCTGGTGAAGGGTTTTCACAACTGCTGGAGGAACGAGCCCTGAGGTCTGAGCACCTGCTCGCTGTCCTGTCTCTGGTCTGTACCTCTCCCAGGCTGCCTATGTAAATGGAGGAAATTCGTATCAGCCTGATGGAGAGAATGTATTCAAGAGAAGAAACGGTTTAGCATGTGCAGAGTGCTTGCTCTTATCATCTGCATCACCACCACAATTCTGACTTGGTTTCCCACCTTTAAAAGTTCAAACCAGAAGATCAGCAGGTGGTGTGGCGGTTAGGGTGCTGGACTCCCACATGGCCCTCCACGGTTTGAATCCCAGACCTGGAGACTTGCACTCTCACTTTCTCTCCGGTGAGTGCACATGCCTTATAGCAAATTTAAAAAACAATGATAGAATAAAATAAATAAGAATTATTTTTTAAGAATCAAACCAGGCCAGCCCTATGCTTACTGGCTAAGGGAGCTAGATTCCCACATGGCCAACTGTGGTTTGAATCCCAGTCCCCATGGCTTGAAAACACGGTGGATGTGTGTGTATGTATGCAAACCCTAAGTCCCGACAGGATGGAGAAAGGAAAAAGGGGTTGTGGTACAACCGTGCCCCATGGGGGGGGGGAGTGCTTTTCCCCTGTCTCTCTCTGGAGAACACATGCACCCTCTGGCAATAAAAAGTAAATTTAAAGAAAGAAGAAAAAATTTGAAACCAAGAACCATAAGTAGTATTATTTCTTTAATACTGTATTTAAACGAGTTTTAAATAAACTCACTTTTCTAACATAGCCTCCTCCTCCTAAGCAACAGTATCCTTGAAACCACAGGTCTGATGGTTTTAGTTATATTTTTAAAAGCTCATTACAATAATATATGCCTGCCTGTTACAGTAAGCACTCACCCTGGAGCACTGAATCATATGCTCACACCTTGCTTTAAGGACTGCCACCGGAGGTGAGTCCCGGCACGTCTCTTCATCTGTAACACAGGTGCGGTGCTAACGCTGCCCCCAGGATGGCTGCCCTGTTCTATGGGACGCGGAGCACGACCGTGCTTCACAGAGTACGACCCACTAGGGGGGCTGCTATCAGTGGTCTCCCCACTCCCGCCACATTCTGGGTTTCTCATCCCAGGTTTACAAAAGGAACAGCTTACACTAAAGCGTCCTCCCCACCCCGACCCACCCACCCCTCTTTGGTGTTGGTTGGGCTGTCACTCAGGCACATGTTTTGCTCATATCGTTCTTTTCCTTGGGCTAGAATAACCCCTCAAACCTATTTTAATCCTTTGTCCGTGTTCAGCATCTGTCCTTCCTTTTATCTTGACTCTCCTAGAGTATCAGGCCCATGAGCTATACTCAGGAGATGGCATCCCGAAAACCAGGCCCTGCCACGAGCCTCCAGTGCACCTGGCCAGCCAGCCCAGGTTCAGGGAGCAGAAGCCCCCAGGACTTTTGCCCTCACTGGCTGTGGGCTCTGCTCTTGCTCGTCTGCCCACCTAACTCACGGGTCCAAGAACGTCTCTCTCTGGACCCGACCATGAAGGCAGCTGCTCAGTCTGCCTTTCCTTCTGCGGGAAGATTGACCAGGCATTCCTTCACTGTGAGCCGCTTCTCTCTCCAGAGGGCCAGTAGTCTCCCCAGGAGAGGCCTGGGACGCCTCGGCTCCACCAGGCAGAGAAGACAGGCCTGGTGGGCTGAGCCGTGGCCCCAGGGAGGACAGGAATGAATCCCCAGCTGATGCCTGGGCTGTTTCGCATTCTCTGGCCCTGACCTGCCCTTCCTCAGATGCCCATCTAGAAAAGCCCACCCGGCCTGTGTGAGGTCCTTGCCACTGGCTGGTCCCATCACACCCGGAGAAAGTGCAGGGAGTCGGGTCGGACTTGAGGACACTGGTGGCACATGGTTTGCTTTTATTTTATAGAAGAAAATGCCTGCAGTGTCTCCCTAAAAAGTGGAAGGGATGAGCAGTTTATAAAATGGATTTACTCTTTATTCTTTTTAATTTGCTAGAGGGTCCACGCACCCACCAGAAGGAAAAAGAGAGAGAGACAGAGAGCGGGAGAGGGAGAAAGCAACCCCAATGGAGCGTGGTCACACAGTAATCCTTTTTCTCCATTTCTTCAGCCTGTTGGGATTTGGGCCACATATATGCACCCCAAATGGTTTTTAAACCACCAGGGCCAGTATTCAAACTGCACAGTCGGCAATATGGGATCCAGCTCCCTTAACCACTAGGCAGGGGGCCCAACCCAAACTGACTTTACTCTTAGCCTCTCCGTGTACCACGGGGACCCGAGAAATGGGCAGATCAGCCCTGTGTCTTCCAAAGCAGTCAGAGGCTGTGAAGGTGGGGGGTCCGCAGTGACATTTCTGCTCCGTTTGGGGAATCCTGGGCCCTCTGAGTGAAGCTGTGGGCCCCTCCCACTGATCGTCTGTCCTGTCACCCCCATCTACACCCCAACTCCTGCCCCTTCAGACTTTCTCATCCCACCATTCCTGTTCCAGGACACTCCTAGTGACCTTAGCCTTTAAGACTGCTCAGGCACTTGGCCACCTTGGTTTCTGCTCTCCCTGACCTGAGACTGGGCTGGAGCTGGTGGGAGGAACAGGCTGCTGGGTTCTATAAAACGAGCTAGCCTCACCATCTGCCCAGCCGGTCTGGTCTTGGTGTAGCCCCTGAGTGTGGAAGTGCTTACTGAATCTCTTCTCTCCCTCCCCCTGGATTGACCTGTCTCTGGTACATGTCCCAGGAAAAGCAGGGGAATAGGCAGAGGCTGGAGTGCTATAAAAATCCATTCTTCTCAGGCCGGCAGGTGGGGTGGTGGTTAAGGGTGCTGGATTCCCACATGGCCAACCATGGTTCAAGTCCTGGATCTGGCAGCTTGCTTTCTCATTTTCACTTTCTTTCTCTGATCAAATTAAAAAATAATAATTACAATAGAATTAAATAAATAAATAAGTAATTGATTTGTTCTTTTGGAGAGGTTTTAGCTATAGGGTGCATGCGCTTGCCACAAAGACAGAGACAGTGAAAGAAAGCAAGAAATCAAGGAGGGATGGCTGCACTGCAATCCCTTCTCCTCCACTCTCCTCTTGGGATCTTGGGCACGTGCGCATATGCACCCAGCGTGAGTTTAGGCCACCAGGTCTGGGACTTGAACCGCGGTCGACTACATGGGAGCCCAGCGACATAGCCATTACAACAACCGCTGGTCCCTAAATAAATAATTCTTTAAAAAAATAATTATTCCCTGGATGTATATTTAATTGATTAGAACACTTAATTTGTTCCATGGTATGTATTTCATTATACTAACAATTGTCGTTTCTTATAAATGAAGTTCATAAACGGTTGTTCCAGCTTATGGAACTCAGTGGGGAAAACTTCCGGAATAGTGACTCGGTGCACTTCCCACAGAATTAGACAAGCTGAAGATGTATGGGAGCATTAGCCCTCATTATAACAGCCTCACATGGTATAGACGGTACAGAAACACTCACGATAAGGAGTCTAATAACGATAAAGCACTACTTCTAACCAAATTGCCTCCTGCTGTTGGGCTCTGTGTCAGATACTGAAGCTTTCAAATGAATAGACAGAGGCCACAGTAGCTCAGGGATTGAGGGGGTGCAGCAGACCCCCCCAGCAAGGCCGACCCACACGGGAAAGTTTGAGTTTGCATCCGGAAGACCTCCCTGAGTCCGATTCTGGGCCCACTCGTGCCCATGATCTGGGCTGAAATTGGGGGTAGACGTGGTATCAAGACCCTGCTGGGGATATCTGCTTGTCTCTTCCTGTCTCTCTCTCGCTTTTTTTTTTTTTTTTTTTTAAGCTTTATGCATTTATTCTACTTTGTCCCGGCCTGCGGGACGTATCGGGCAGAGAACTCGAGCGAGGGGGCAGAGGTCTGGAACCTGCGCAGCGTCTCAGCACAGGAGCGAAAGAAGTGTCACAGCTCACACAGTGTCACAGCTCTTGATGGTATGAAAGTTTTGCTCGTTTATTGAGGGCCAGAGCACTTTCTTATATACACAAGGCAGGAGAAAATAGGCGGGGTTTACAGCGGACCTAATTGAGGACCTGTCAGTTTGTCTGAACCAGGAAGTTCTGTGTTCCTGGTGTACGTGTCAAGGTCGCACCGGCCATTTTGTTATGTGAAGGGCATGGCAGCCATTTTGATGTGGGGGGGCTTCCCCATAGACACGTTTTTGCCATAAGGCATATGCACTTGCCAAGGAGAGACAGAGACAGAGACAGAAAGGGAAAGTTAGAAATCATCCCCTGGGGGGTATGGTCATGCTGCGATCCCTTCTCCTCTATTCTCTTGGGATTTAGGGCACGCATGCACGGCATGATTTTCAAGTCACCAGGCCTGGGACTCGAATCATAGTTGACCATGTGGGAATCCAGTGCCTTAACTACCACCTCACTTGCTGTCTCCCCTGCCCCACATTCAATAAATAAACGAAAAGAAAGTAAGAAAGACGTGGTATCTATGTTCAAGGGCCCCAGCCTAGATCACTTTGACTCAAAAGAATTTGCAATGACCCTTCAAATCCATTCTCTCTCCACTGGCCCCAACTGAAGGGCACCGGCTTGCCATGGGATGGGTACGGGTGTGACGGGGTCAGGTACCCTCACTTGCTTTCCCTTCACCACTCGGTGTGCCCAGGTTTGTGTACGTGGTGCGTGTCCGCACAGCCCTTCACACTTTCATCCACAGCAGTTTGTGTTTTTGCTTTCCAGCTAAAATTCCCAACGGTGAGAAGCAAGTTTATTTAGTCATTTCAATTGTTTTGTGCAAAGATCTGCTCAGCCGGACACCTGGAGCATACTTTGATAACGGTGATGTAGATGTTGACAAAAGCTTGATAATTCAATAACTATGCAATGTGTCCTATTTTTAAAAGAAAATTTGGCTGGAGCCCAACTAAAGCTACAGATAGAATGCTGAAGAGGTTTCTTCTAAAAAAAATAGTGAAAAAAAAAAAAAAAGGATTCAAAACCCACCAGATGAAAAACTGTGCTCCTGCTGGCAGTTCTGCCTGTGATTGGCACTGTCTAGGTCACCCCCAGAACGGCACACCATCCCTGTGGGCCTCATCCCATCTGTTTCTGTCTGTCCTGGCCCAGGGCCCACCAATGTCCCAGGCCTGGGCTTCCTCTGTGAGTCATTCTCATGGCAGGGGTGACCCATGCAGCGTCTCAGAGTGTCTTCGCTCCACACTTCATCATGAGCCTCAGCATTCATCCAGGAACCGCAAGAAGTGCGAATATTGTCCTGTGCCCAGTCAAAAGCTGTCCTCCAAAACAACAGTGCAAGATGAGTTGTTTCCAGAACTAAAAATAAAGCCAAATGAATGCAATCGTAAGATATGCTGCTGGCCAGACTGGATGCCTGATGTCAGAGACAGCACTGATACCCTGGAAACTGCTCAAGTCCCTCTACCCTCCGAGAGCAGGGCCGACATTAGCTGGGGCTGAGGGTAAGGACCACCCATCCCACCTGCTTCTCTGTGCCCTCTTATCTCTGGAAGCCCCCAGGGAAGAGCTGGACTGGCTCCACCGTAGGTAGAATGGGCAACCGTCATGCTGCACAGAAAGTGATGGGAGAGCTCCCAGGTCCCTTTTGAATCCCAAGAGTCCTGGTAGCTCCACAACTGCCCCCCGAAGTTTGCCTGGTCATGTCGCTAAGCCTGGCTAGAGGCACTCCAGCTGAACAGTGCAGTGAGAAGTACTCTGTATTTTTACATACCTAAAATGTGTGCCCTACTTGGCCGGGTGACTAGAAATACCAGCTCACAGGAGCTGGGACTTGCTAGGACCATTCCTTCTGCAGATATTTCGAATGTAAGGGAAGAACTTTGAAAACCAAATTCTTAGAGCTATCAAGAAGATACAGGGACCAGCAGTTAGCATAACGGCTATGTCACTGAACTCCCATGTAGTCGACCACAGTTTGAGTCTTGGACTCGGTGGCTTAAACTCACGGTGGCTTAAACTCGGGTGTGTGTGTGTGTGTGTGTGTGTGCATGCCCAAGATCCCGAGAGGAGAATGGAGGAGAAGGGATTGCGGTGTGGCCATTCCCTCTGGGGGTTATTTCTCGCTTTCTATCTCTCTGTCTCTCTGGCAAGCGCATGCGAACTATAGCAAAAACCTCTTTCTCAAAAAAAAAAAAAAAAGATACAAGTGGAGAAAAGTGCCCAAGACTGATGCATAAAGATACAATTGAGGAATCAGCAGTTAGCGTAATGGCTATGTTGCTGGACTCCCACGTAGTTGACTGCGGTTCACGTCCCGGGCCCGGCGGCTTAAACTTACGCCGGGCACGTGTGCATGTGTGCCCAAGATCCCAAGAGGAGAATGGAGGAGAAGGGATTGTGGTGTGGCTATCCCCCCAGGGGGTGGTTTCTCGCTTTCTGTCTCTCTCTGTCTTTTTTTTTTAGAGAGGTTTTTGCTATA
This sequence comes from Tupaia belangeri chinensis, assembly GCF_000334495.1. Lineage (NCBI taxonomy): Eukaryota > Metazoa > Chordata > Mammalia > Scandentia > Tupaiidae > Tupaia > Tupaia belangeri. The sequence continues at coordinate 6,509,139 of NW_006160028.1, forward strand.
GGACGCGTGCACTCGCCAGACAGACAGGCTGACTGCGGTTTGAGTCCCAGACCTGGCGACTTGCTTTCTCACTTGTCCCTCCCCCACTCTGTCCCTCTCTGATCAAATTAAAATAAATAAAGTTAAATAAATTTTTAAAAAAAGATAGAAGTGATATATGACTCTGGTTCCTAAGAGGGGATTATTATGCCACTGGTGAGAGCCAGTGGGGCCAGAGGCCCTGTGGGGTTGTGAAGATGTCTTGGATATAGCAAATAACCTGGCTATCTGCATGTGTGAGAGACGTGAGTGTGAAAGAAACTCTCTGGCTAACACCCAAGGTCTGTCACCAGCTAGATAAACGTTCATTAAGGCTGCCCCGAGCCGTCTAACAGAGGGACCGTGGACATCCTGGGAAGAACTTCTCCCCTGACTCTCTTAGTCACCCAGACATGTATTTAGTATTTCCCAGTTCCTAGCCCAAGAAGGGAAGGTGCACGTGGTGGGCCTGGAGAGAGCCTGGACCAACGACAGAGGAACCTGAGTTTCCTGCTCACGCGGAGGCCCTCAGTCTAATCTGTCTTCTGATCCTTCCCTCGTGGGCCCGGCTATGCTGGGAGTAATCTCTGACAGTCTAGGTTGGCTTGCTGGCTGAAGAAGAGGGAATGGAGATTTGAAGAGCAAGAACCAAGCACAGCAATCAGTTGGCCACGGTGAGCTACGCCCAGGCTGCCCACAAGGCAATTCGGGTCGACATTTACGGCATTTATGACTAACCCTTCCCTGTGGATCGCCTGCAGCCTGCGGCCCACCACGCACCCAACTGGCTGGAACGGATGGTCCAGTGTGATGAGAGAACCGCAGAGACTCACTGGAATCAAGGGGATCATAGAGCGCCAGGCTGGCACGAATGAGGAAACTGAGGCCAGAGAAGGACGTGTTACCCTTACTGGTTCCCATGGCCAGATTAGCACTCTAGGGCAAGGACTGTCTTGGAAGCCCTAAAGCCCAGGAGAGGGTTTGGCCCGTGGAGGATGCTTAATAAATGTCTGTGAAAGGGGGAAAGGGAGGAGGCAGGAAGACGGGACTTGCTGAGGCCACGCTGTGCCGTGCAGGGCTGGCCCTCCCTGACGGGCCTCTCTGGAGAGCTGGTGCTGTCCCTCTCAGCACTGCCAGCTCTCGTCAGCGCTCTCAGCAGGTCAGGCTGGCTATCTTTATTGTCCCAACAGTGTCCCGATACCACCAGACCCCACTGGTACCAGCAGGGCCCAAGGAGGCTCCCATGTCCTGCAATGCGAGCAATGTCCGAGGAACCAAGACCGCCTTTGTCCCAAGTCCCCTGCAGAAAGGGCTCAGAGTGGCTATTGCTCAGGCTGGTGTGCAGCTGAGCAGGCCCCCGGGGTGGGTGTGCTTCCTGCACGAGGAGTAGAACCAGGGAGACCAAAGAGTGAGGCTCTCCCAGGCACAGCAGGACTGAGCTTATCAGACCGACCTAGCAGGCATCCACGCAGAGGGTGGCAGAATTCTAGAGACGTTGAGGCAGGGCCTAGGAAGCCGAGACCATAGAGCAGAAAGCCCGTACTTAAGCTCATCCGTTGTCAGAGGCGGAAACGAAGGAGAGACAGAGGAGAGACGGTCTCTCCATTGAAGGGAGCGGTGGGCACAGGCCGAGAGGAGGAGAGGGAGCTGGAGCGAGTCCCCAAGGCTATCTGGTGTGGCTGCGGACTCTGTTTCGGGGCATGGCAGAAGTGGGACCGGGGACTGGGGATCACTGTGTCATCTCAGACCTGGCTCTACTTTCTGCCAGCCTTGGCAATGTAGCTCCTCTCTGTCCTTTGTACTGTCCCCACACGGGAGGGAGAGGGCCCAGAGTCAGGTGTGACGGTGTTCTAAGCAGCCTCCAGCCTCAGCCCTTCTGCAGTATCCACAGACACTTCCTGGGGTTCTTCCGTGTCCTGGGATTGGCGCTGGCTGTAGATCTTAGTCCCCGGCCCCAGGGCTCTTACAGTTCTGCTGGGGGAGTAGGGGTACACTGGAGACCCCCAGCCCAGGGCACTGCACGGTGGGCAGGGCTGTGGGCACACCCACGGTTTAGAGAGAGCCTCAGGGCGGGTCAGCATCTTGGAGGAGGCGACGCTGGAACTGGAGCGTGAGCATCACGTGCTGGCAATGGGGTTTGGCGTGAAGCCACTGTAGCTGGAACTCGGGACACCCCGCAGGGGCAGCTCAGTCATGGGGTAAAGGCCAGGGTTTCTGATGCGGTGTTTAGCAGCAGAATCCTTTGCCAAAGGAAAGCTTCCTCGGAATGTGCCAGCCGCTGAGGGCTGCGCTGCGCCTTATCCCACTAACTCACACTCACCCCGAGAGGTGAGCAGAGCTCTACTGCAGGACTCGCTGAGCCTCGTCGTTTTCTTTCTTTCTTTCTTTTTTTTTTAAAGTTCATTGATTTCTTCCATGAATGAAATAGAGAGAGGGGAGGGAGAGAGTGTGCACCCCCAAGAGGTTCCAACGCTGCGACCCAACCTGCTGGCCCAGATCACAGGCAAGGCCACAATTCAGTGTCCTCATGGAGGTCTGCAGACTAGAACCAGGGACCCTCCCAATGTGGGACCGCCTCACGGAGCATGGCATTTTTACCACTGCACTGCCATCTGGCCTCCACGCCACATAGTGGAGGAGCAGAGAAACTGGGGCACAGAGAGCAGAAGAGATGAGCCCAAGCTTATCTGCTGGCAGGAGCAAAGGCAGGCACCAGCAGGGTTCCGTCTCCTCCCTGCAGCTCGGGGCTTTTGCCACGAGACCTGCCACCTCCAGGATGGGGCCAGACTGGAGACACTGTCAGCACATCAGACCAGATCATGGCACAGCTGGAAACTGCAACACTCTGTGAGGTCGACCCGCACGGCAACGTTCTGGGTTCATATCCAGAGGACTCCCTGACAACACCAGGCACATGTGTACCCATGATCCAGGGCTGGCTGGATATAAGGTCCACAAATGGAGAGCCCGGGGACGGGTTTGGGCATGAGCATGGGTGTTCTTTTGGGCATTCCAATTTGGCAGCCCAGCTACAGCCGTAATCGCTTGAGGTTCCAATCCCTCGATTGAGAAGACGGGCAAATCTGAATCATCTGAGATGTATTACAACCATGCGGGCTTGGAGAAACGGGAGGGGATGGTGGTTTGAACTAAGAGGGACGGACAGCAGTGATTACGTTTTGGTAAATCAGCAAACTGTGGGTGAGTTCAATGAAAGAACCAGTGCTTCCTTAAACTGCAGTACACCTGTGCCTATTCATTCATTGGCCTAATGATGTGACCTTAATTTAAAACTCAAAAATCATTTTAAAAGCCCTGTCTGGAGCTCACAAATAATGCAAGGAACTGATCGTGGTCTTTTTTTTTTAATTTTATTTTTTTATTATCATCATCATAATCTTCTTTATATTACATTGGATTACATATAACTTTACAGTGTATTACATTGTTTTTTCAAAAGGGAATGCCCTGCATGTCAGTCAGTACAGAGACATTAATCTCCCCACTTCAACATTCAATATCTTTTCTATGTTTTCCCCAATCATTATTTTTATTATTCTAATTATTTTTTAAAACAGTCAATTGCTATTTCTTATTTTGCTTGTAAAAATACTTTGCCCATCATGAAATACTTCTCAGACCAATCCAGTTGAGAATACTATACATGTCATCATCAACAGTTAATAAGCCCTATCTGTTTCTCACTAACGTCCTGCCTCTCTATTGTTCACTTGCTATCTTTCTCTATCCTCTTCTCTTCACTTACCCCATTCCACACTGTCCTATTCTCATTAAGTACCTTCACTGCTTTTATGTCCTCCGATTTTTTGCTCTCTATCATAGAGTGCGGATAGTCGGTATATATTGAGTGGATACATACAATATCTTTCTTTCATAGCCTGGCTTACTCACATGTTCTTTTTTTTGAGAGGTTTTTGCTATAGGGCATGTGCGCTCACCAGACAGACAGAGAGAGATTTTCACCACATCCCCGCCAACACTTATCACTTTTTATATTCTTAATCTTTGCCATTCTGACAGGGGTTAGGTGGTATCTCATTGTGGTTTTTATCTGCATTTCCCTTATGATGAGGGATGTCGAGCATTTCCTCATATGCTTTTTGGCTGTTCGTATGTCTTCCTTAGAGAGACTTTTGTTCAGCTCACTTTCCCATCTTTTAATCGGGTTAATCATTTTTTTTCGCATAAGGCACTTGAGTTCCCTATGTATTCTCGTTATCAGTCCCTTGTCTGAGGCATATTTAACAAAAATATTTTCCCATTCTGAGGGTTGTCGGTTCACACTTGTTACTGTGTCCTTTGCTGTGCAGAAACTTCTTAGTCTAATATAGTCCCACTTGTCTATTTTAGGGATTATTGCCTGTGCTTTGGGAGTCTTATTTAAGAAGTCTTTGCCTACTCCAATGTCTCCCAGAGTTTCCCCAGCATTTTCCACAAGTAGTTTTATTGTCTGAGGTCTTAGGTTCAGATCTTTGATCCATTTTGAGTTGACTGTTGTTAATGGTGAAAGATGGGGGTTCAGTTTCATCTTTCTGCAGGTGGATACCCAGTTTTTCCAGCACCATTTACTAAAGAGGTTTTCCTTTTCCCAATGGATTGACTGATATCCTTTGTCAAAGATCAGTTGGCTATAAGCTTTGGGAGTTATTTCTGGGGTCTCTATTCTCTTCCATTGGTCCACATGTCTGTTTTTATGCCAATACCATGCTGTTTTGATGACCACAGCTTTATAGTATATCTTGGGATCAGGGAGTGATATGCCTCCTACTCCATTCTTCTTACGCAGGATTGCTTTTGCAATACGAGGTCTTTTATGGTTCCAGACAAATTCTATAATTGTCTTTTCTAGATCTCTGAAGAATATCTCTGGTATTTTGATTGGAATTGCATTAAACATGTAGATTAATTTGGGTAGAATTGCCATTTTGATTATGTTAATTCTACCAATCCAGGAGCATGGGATGTCCTTCCACTTTTTTATGTCACTTTCAATGTCTTTTTTAAGATTCTCGTAGTTTTCTTTATAAAGGTCTTTGACTTTCTTAGTTAGGTTTATCCCTAGATATCTTATACATCTTGTGGCTATGGTGAAAGGGATTCCTTTCTTCAGCTCTGCTTCATTCAACTTGTTGTTCATAAATAGAAATGCTATAGATTTTTGGATATTGATTTTGTATCCTGCCACCTTACTGTATTCACTTATTACTTCAAGCAGTTTTTTCATGGATACCTTTGGGTCTTCTAAGTATACCATCATGTCATCTGCAAATAAAGATATTTTCAACTCTTCTTTGCCTATTCGAATGCCTTTAATACTGTTCTCTTCTCTGATTGCAATAGCTAAGACTTCCAGTACTATATTAAAGAGCAGTGGAGAAAGTGGGCAGCCTTGCCTAGTACCTGTTTTCAGAGGAAAAGCTTTCAGCTTTTCCCCATTCAGTATAATATTAGCTGTAGGTTTTTCATAGATTGCTTTTATTGTGTTCAGAAATGACCCTTCTATACCAATCTTACTGAGAGTCTTAATCATAAAAGGATGTTGTATTTTATCAAACGCTTTCTCCGCATCAATTGAGATGATCATATGGTTTTTATCTTTCTTTCTGTTAATGTGGTGTATTACATTTATGGTCTTGCGTATATTGAACCACCCTTGCATCCCTGGTATAAAGCCTACCTGGTCGTGATGAATGATCTTTGTTATATGTTGTTGGATACGATTTGCGAGTATCTTGTTGAGAATTTTCGCATCTATATTCATCAATGATATTGGTCTGTAGTTTTCCTTTTTTGTCATATCCTTATCTGTTTTGGGGATGAGGATGATGGAGGCTTCATAAAATGAATTTGGAAGGTTTCCTTCCTTTTGAATCTTTAGAAATAATTTTAGTAAGATAGGGGTTAATTCTTCCTTGAAAGTTTTGTAGAATTCACAAGTGAAGCCATCTGGGCCTGGGCTTTTCTTTGTTGGGAGATTATTAATTACTGATTCAATCTCCTGGCTTGTTATAGGTCTATTCAGATTCTCTATGTCTTCCTGATCCAATCTTGGTAGTTTATATGCATCCAGGAATTTGTCCATCTCCTCCAGGTTATCTTGTTTGTTGGCGTAAAGTCGCTCATAGTATCCTCTAATGATATTATGTATTTCTGCTATGTCCGTGGTAATATTGCCTGTTTCATCACATATTTGATTAATCTGGTTTCTTTCTTTCTTCTTCTTGATCAGTCTAGCCAATGGAGTATCGATCTTGTTGATCTTTTCAAAGAACCAGCTTTTGCTTTCATTTATTTTCTGTATGGTTCGTTTATTTTCTATTTCATTTATTTCTGCTCGAACCTTTATTATTTCTTTTCGCCTGGCATTTTGGGGGTTCGTTTGTTGTTGTTTTTCCAGTTCTCTGAGGCATGATGATAAGTTATCTACTTGCCATCTTTCCATCCTTTTCTTATGTGCACTAATTGCTATGAATTTCCCTCTTATGACTGCTTTTGCTGTGTCCCATAGGTTCTGGACACTTGTGTCCTCATTATCATTTGTTTCCATAAATTTGTTTATTTCAGCCTTAATTTCTTCAGTAGTGAAGAAGTCATTCAGAAGTAGGTTGTTCAGTTTCCATGTGTTCGTGTGTTTTCGGGGTTGTTTCTTGAAATTAATCTTGAGTTTAATTCCATCATGGTCAGAGAAGATGCTGGGTACAGTTTCTATGCCTTTGAATCTGTAAAGGCTTGATTTGTGTCCTAATATATGATCTATCTTTGAAAAGGTTCCATGTCGGGGTGAGAAAAATGTATATGTTGTGGATGTAGGGTGGAAAGTTCTATAGATATCTGTCAAGCCCATTCCATTTATAGTATCATTTAAGTCCTGTATCTCTCTATTTATTTTCTGTCTAGAAGATCTGTCTATAGGAGATAACGGGGTGTTGAGATCTCCAACAATTATAGTATTTTTCCCTATGTCTCCTTTTAGCTCCAGCAGTCTTTCCTTCACATATTTAGGCGCACCTGAGTTGGGTGCGTAGATATTTATAAGGGTTATATCTTCTTGCTGGATTACCCCATCTACTATTATATAATGCCCTTCTTTGTCTCTTCTTACAGTCTTTGTTTTAAAATCTATTTTGTCTGAGATCAATATCGCTACTCCAGCCTTTTTCTGATTTCCATTTGCATGGAATATCTTTTTCCAGCCCTTGACTTTTAGTCTATGTATATCTTTATCCATAAAGTGAGTTTCTTGTAGGCAACAGATAGAGGGTTTCTGTTTTCTTATCCATTCAGCTAGTCTATGTCTCTTAACTGGGGAATTTAATCCATTGACATTCAATGTAATTATCGATATTTCCATACCTGATCCTATCATTAAGTGAGCCATTTTCTTAGTTGTTTTTTGTTCTCGTATAACTGTCTCTGATTTTTTAGTTTTCCTGGTATAGTACTCCCTTCAAAACCTCTTGAAGAGCTGGTCTGGTGTTGGTAAATTCCTTCAAATTTTGTTTATTTGAGAATGTTTTTATCTTTTTTTCCCATATAAAAGATAATTTTGCCGGGTATAGTATTCTTGGTTGAAATTGTTTTTCACTCAACACTTTGACTATGCTTCCCCATTCTTTCCTTTCCTGCATTGTTTCTGCTGAGAGATCCGATGTTAGCCTGATGGGGTGACCTTTGTAAGTAACCTGGCGTTTCCCTCTTGCCAACTTTAGTATCTTGTCTTTGTCTGTTGTTTTTGCCAGTCTGGCTATGATGTGCCTTGGAGATGATCTTCTTGGGTTGATTCTACTTGGGGTCCTCTGTATTTCTTGGGTCTGGATATTTGAATGCCTTTCTAGATTTGGAAAGTTTTCTTCCAGGATCTCATGGAATAAATTTTCCAGGCCCTTATTATTTTCTTCCTCCTCCGGAATACCAATTATCCGAATGTTGGGGCGCTTGATGGTGTCCAGTATTCCTCGTATATTATCCTCATTTTTCATGGTTGTTTTCTCAATCTTCTTGATACTTTTATCTAGGTCAGATGTTTTGTCTTCTACGTTAGAGATTCGGTCTTCTGCCTGGTCTAACCTACATTTAATGCTTTCAAGGGAGGTTTTGATTTCCTGTATCACATTCTTCAAACCTAGAAGTTCCATCTGGTTCTTGTTTAGGGTATCCATTTCTTCTTTCAAGTCATTAAAGGACTTCCTCATCTCCTGGAGCTCCTTGTCTCTTTTCTCTTCCATCTCAGTTAGTTTGGTCACTACAAATATTCTGAATTCCTTATCAGACATGTCCACGACGTCCATTGTATTGACTGTGGGTGATGTAGGATTGATGATTTCCCTTGACGGAGAGGCCTTTTGTTGATTGCTCATATTTCTTGAGCCTTTGCGATTGTTCTTAGTCATCAGGTAATCTATATGTTTCTTGCTAACTTATTTAAGGTATCTCTGATTCTTAAAAGTTGTACAGGCTTAGAAGATTGATGATTTATCTTATGGTTGGCCCACCTGTTACTCACAATTACCATTAACTATTGCCACTAGCCCTGGAAGGCCCAAAGTCCTCGCTGTATCTAAGGAGTGGTGAGCCTTCAACTGACCAAATAAGCAACACCCCAAGAGCAAAGAAAAACAAAATGGAAAAAGAAAATCGCGCGGTGCGCAACGCGCGCCACGCGCTACTCAAATCACCAAAATTCAAACAGTCCAAAGGCTAGTGGAAAGGGATCAGACAATGAATGACAGCACCAGGTTGGTCGGGCCTGCAGCCTCAGTCCGCCTGGGGTCCGGAACTGCTGGCCGGCTCGATCCCGGATTCGGGTGGGGAGGGGTG
>NW_006160028.1:6518075-6523051 GCF_000334495.1 Tupaia belangeri chinensis
AAAACGGGGGGGAGGCGTGGAGTTTCAGTAGGGTCGGGCCTGCAGCCTCTGTCCGCCTGGTGTCCGGAACTGCTGGCCGGCTCGATCCCTGATCGCGGTCTTTGAAAGCTACACAAGACCTTCTGCCTGTCTTCTCTGAGGTTTATCTTGGCCAAGCCTTCTTCGAACTGGGCCCCCACCAGTGTTTATGAAAAATCTGAGTTTCGATGACCTTGTGGCTGAGAAGGCCACTGGGACTTGGGGTGATGCGGAACATTCTAAATGGACAACATATCGGACCAGATCATGGCACAGCTGTAAACTGCAACACTCTGTGAGGTTGACCCTCATGGGAACGTTCTGGGTTCCTATCCAGAGGACTCCCTGACAACACCAGGCACACGTGTACCCATGATCCAGGGCTGGCTGGAGCTGGAGACAGACTGCAGGATCAAGACCCTGTTAGGGTGGAGGACCAGCAGTTAGCGTAGTGGCTATGTCGCTGGACTCCATGTAGTCAACCGCGGTTCACATCCCGGACCCGGTGGCTTAAAACTCACGCCGGGCGTGTGTGCGTGCATGCCCAAGATCCCGAGAGGAGAATGGAGGAGAAGGGATTGCGGCGTGGCCATCCCCCCTGGAAGGGGGGGGAAGTTTTCGCTTTCTGTCTCTCTGTCTCTCTCTGTCTACCTGGCGAGCGCATGCACACTATAGCAAAAACCTCTCTCAAAAAAAAAAAAAAAAAAAAAAAAGACCCTGTTAGGAGTGCTGTCTCTCTGTCTCTCAGATCCGTAGAAGAAGTAAATCAACTTTAAAAAATAATATAATGGGCAGCATAGGCACGTGTTCTTTTTCTGATTATTCTTTTATACAACCAACTTAGGAAGGTTCATCAGGAAAGATCAGTCACTCCTGAGGCCTCAGAATCAAACCACCTCTTCAGTCACCTGAGAATGCTGCTCTGCCAGGACTCGGCTCTCCCAGCACCAGTGCCATCTTGTATCTGCGGAGGACTTTATCGCCTGCAGAGGACTCGCAGATACATTCTCACTTGATCCTGCCGAAGCCCTGTGAAGCAGGCCAGGCAGGCCTTTCTGAGTTGAAAGACAGTCAGAGGCAAGGTGACTTGCTCAGGGTGGTGTCACTACTTAGCATTTATTCACACTTATTTGTGAATGATATTTGCTATTGCAGCATGGGGCCTCATCTGCTGACTTTCTTCCCAGGCCTCATTCAGCCCCACCAGGCGGGCTTGTTCTCCTAAGAATGTAAATAAAAATGGATTTTCCACTGGAAACAAGTCAGATGACTTAATACAGCTATAGACAATCCAGAGCGACCTGGTAAATCCTCAGTGAGTCATGCTTTATTTGAATAACAAACCAGAGGAACTCACAAGCCTGCAGCAGAAAGAAATAGAATTATACAGCTGTAAGGAACTCATTTATGGAGACCAGTGGCTTTTAAGCATTATGAAAGCACAAAAGCCATTCCTAAGATAAAGTCTTACCTCTAACTCAGTGTGAAAGCCTGTCAAAGCCTGAGGCCTCACTTAGCATCTTTAGGAAACCCACCTGTTTATAGATGAGCAAACAGGCCCAGAGGCCCAGGGAGACGTCCTTCTGGAGCTGTTGCTTGAGCTGGGGCCAGAACCCCAAGCCAGTGTTAATACCATGGAAGGGTCTTCATGAAGAATAAGCTGCCATCTCACCTGGTGAGCTTTGTCTCCCACCGTTCCCGGTATCTCTAAGTATACTGTATCCTTTCTAGTCTCCTTTGGCCAAGCCATTCCTCCTTCTCAGAATGTGTCTCTACCTGTGAAATGTGCACCTTTCCCTCCAGACATAGGTCAAGGGGATTCCCCTCCCTGTGAAGCTTTCCCTAAGGGCTTTCTCTAAGCTAGAAAGACCCAGTCTCACTTCTGAGTCTCTCTCTAAAACCTTTGGCAACAGGTTTGTGATGTCCTGCTTTGTCTTAGCACCATTTGGGCTCAATCCCACCCCTGAGATTCCATTTTTCTTTGGGGGTGGGGCTTATCACAGAACCTAACCCAGCGTCTTTCTGCTTTAAATGACTATGAAGCTATGAACTCAAAAGATGTTGCTCTGGAGTACCAGCTGGTGGCACAGCAATAAAATTCCAAGTTCTACAAGATGCTGACCCATGTGGGTTGGCATGAATAACATGTCTTTGTGCCCAGAGACCTCCCTGAGTGTGCCGAGCTAAAACTGGCCAGGGATGGATTGTAGTTTCAAGGCCCTGTTGGGGTGCTGTCTCTCTGTCTCTCTGTCTCTCTCACTCATGGAAGATTGGAAGGAAGGAGGTAAAGAAAAGAGAGAGAGAGGGAGGGAGAGAGGGAGGGAGAAAGGAAGGGAGAGAAAAGAGAGAGAAAGATGTAGGTCAGCCCTGTGGCCTACTGGTTAAAGGAGCTGGATCCCACATAGCCAACTGTATGGTTTGAATCCTGGCTCTGGTAGGTTGAAAAGTGTCCTGGACATGTGCATGCGCTCGTGTGTGTGTGTGTGTGTGTGTGTGTGCGCGCGCGTGTGTGTGTGTGTGTGTGTGTGTGTGCATGCGCCGAAAATCTTAACGGGATGGAGAAATGGAGAAGGGATTGCCACCTGCTGGGGAAGTGCTTTCTCTCTCTTGCTGTCTCTGGCAAGTGCACATGCCCTCTGGCAACAATAACAATAGCAACAAAAATGTTGCCCTAAAGTAGAAGCCATGTGTGTATGTGTATGTGCGTGTCTTAAACGGGACTGATGTAAGACTCTGTTTCATTTCGGAATGTCCAACTTCTGGCTAATTATTGGGTCATCAGAGAAGTCATGATGAATTTCTCTATGAACAAATGTGTCATGACTTTTCCAATGACCCGGTAGATTCTTCTAAAGCTCAACATCATTCCTCCCATCCTATCCTCTTCTTCATTCTCATGTGTTCGTGATCCAGCTACCTGTAAACACTGTGCATGACAGATCTTGTCTGGAACCCCTAAAGCCAACGCGGTCATTGCTAAGCCCTGGCCAACGAGTCAGATTGGGCTGGGTCCCCCCACACCAGCCCTGCCATTTCCTGGACAACCTCCCTGAGAGCCCCAGGTCTTCAGCCCTTACATATGGCCACTCCTGTGACAGTGGTCAAACCCAGGGTCTAGGGAGACTGCCTTCTTAGCCAGCCTACTGGAATCAGTGGGAAAATGTAAAAATTAATTTTCTAAGATTAAAAAAAATGAGTGTAATACCAAATAACTGGTTTATCTGCATGTACTCTTTCCAGCGAGCTGCTCTGGCATTCTACAGTTCCAGGCTTCCTTCCACTCGCAGGCTCAGCCCTGAGGCCCTGAGGGTAGCTGCTCCCTCAGTTCTGTTGACTCCAACTGAAGCTGCTGACTCATTCCCTGAATAGTGTTGAGCATCTATTATAGTATGCTAGGCTGCTATGGGTTGAATTATGCCCCCTCAAAAAGATCCGTCAAAGTCCTCACCCCTGGTAATTGTGAATGTGCCCTTATTTGGAAATAGGATCTTTGTAAATGTCATCAAGTTGAGGTGAAGATGAGGTCATGCAGAGTAGGATAGACCTGGCTCCTCGAGGACTGGTGTCCTTATAGGAAGAGAAACAGACACAGAGGAAAGGCTGCTGAGGGAAAACAGAAGCAGAGACTGGAGTTGCACGGCCACTAGCCAAGGAAGGCCTAGGGCTACCTCTGGGATCCTCCTCTAGAGCTTTCAGAGACAGCATGGGTCTACCAACTCCCCGATTTATGACCTCCAGCTACCAAGACGGTGTGAAAATAAACTTTTTCTTGTCTTAAGCCACCCAGTTTGTGTCCTTGGTTATAGCAGACCTAGGAAACCAACGGCAGGCAGGTTGGGGTGCCAGCACAGAATAAGAGAGCACAGGGGACTTATGTTTTGACGGAGAAGTCTGACAGTAGATATGAATGAATAGAGGTGTTTGCTTTCTACAGCTGGCCTGACAGGGTGACTCCCACAAAGAAGGGTAGCTAGAAACAGAAGGACCACTCTGCAGTCAATGAGGTGGTGCCCAAGAACACACCATCAACATTTACAAGTGTGTCCATGGAGAGGGCTTCAAAAGAAGAAACATGCCCACCAGGCACTCAGAGAGACTGGGAAATCTGCTGTGAAGAAGATGGGGAAGCTGGACGTGCCCACTGAGACCAGACTCCACAGAGCTGTCCGGGCCAGAGGAACAAGGAGTGCCCCATATTGTACCCATGTGCAGTAGTCCAGAAAATGTAGTAAGGGTGAAGATCTACCCGGGAGCGTTGTACTTTGGTAACCTGTGTACCTGTGGCCACTTTCAAAAAGTCATAGTCAATATGGTTGAGAACTAACCACTAACTGTCAAAGTTATAAAACTACCCCCCAAAAGAATGAATAAATACAACTCTGGCCGGTTCTGCTAAGCATACTGAAGGAATAAGCAGGAGCATGTGACATTGAAAATGCCTCTTACCGGAAGGACAAGAAGCCCCTGTGGGAGAGGAAGGCAGGAGCGGGCATGTAGGGCCCTGGGACGATGTCTGCAAGGACAGATGGCCCTGGAGCCAGGGTGGCCATGACAGACCTAACTGGACTGTTGGAATGGATAACGATAGCTTGAAAGAGAAAGGCAACCATGATGGAGTGAAAAGACAGACTCGAGACAACGTGATGGTAGAACCAGTTTTTGCTGATGGGCTGGCTGAGGAGATGTGAGAAGGATCAAGGATGAATCTGGGCTTTTGGTTTAAGCCCAAGCCGTTATTTTGGGGTAGATGGTGAAGCTGTCTACCGGAATGAGGATGATCAGGGAAGGTACATGTTAAGGGAGGGTGTGAGAGGCCTGTATGCATCTTTGTGGAGCTGCTGCGAGCATTGGCTGTCAGGAGGGCCCGCAAGTCTGGCATTCTTCACCCTGTCTGGTGATGAGATCGTCCCAAATATAGAAACCCACAGTGAGATTGGAGTTCATTTCTTTCCACTCTT
>NW_006160028.1:6523272-6525946 GCF_000334495.1 Tupaia belangeri chinensis
CCCCAGAATTCCAGCTGAGCATGTGCTGGCCCCCTGGGAGCCCCTGAGTACCTGCAAATGCTAGGAAACCTGCTGGGTAGCACTGAAGTTTTCCAACTCCTCCCAAAATACAGTGTGCTTCATTTGCAGAGCTGTGTCTGGCTGCATCAGCAGAGCTGGGTCTCTTGGGCCTTTCAGGATAAGCTGGGTGGAAGCAGGAGAGGTGGGGGCTGTAGGTGACCTTGGACAGTATTCCCAGGACTCTAGGCCCCCAGCTGCTTGGCTAATTAAAGGAGAAACCTTTGGCTCTGTACAGACCCACTTCTTGCACAAAGAGCTTGGAAAAAAAGAGCCCAGAATGTTGGCACTCTGGGCTGGCCAAGCCTCACTGGAGGGTGCTGACTCAGAACTAGCAGCTGCCTGCCCTGGGATCTGGCATTGGCTGGCTCAATCAAAGATCAATTAAAACATGCCATTCTGGTTTCCTCTCCATACACCAGCCCCTCCAGGGCACTTCCTGCCACTTTCAGCTTCCCCCAAAGAGTTTGCTGCCTAGTTAACTTGGAGCCTAGTGCCTGGGAAGGAGGCAGACTGTACAGAAGGGGGGAGCCTTGCACCAGACCTGGCACCTGCTTTGGCCCCACCGTAACTATCCCTGTGACCGGCAGCAGGTCACTGAACTCCTTGGGCCTCGGGTTTCTCAGCTGTGGAACGGGTAGTGATGTCCGTCCAGGCACTTTGGTGGATTATGGTGAGAGTAAAAAGAGAATGCCTATGACCACACCCTATAAACAGTAAATTTAACTGTTTCTATGCTATATAGCATGTACGATAGGACAAAACATACATATTGAAACCCATCTTTAACCCATTTTAAAAGCAATCCCGACTGAGTGCATGTGTGTGCATGCCCAAAATCCCAAGAGGAGAATAGAGGAGAGAGAAGGGATTGTGGTGTGGTCACCCGCTCAGGGGTGATATCTCACTTTCTCTTTCTCTCTGTTTCTCTCTGTGTCTCTGGCAGGAACACACACCCTATGGCAAAAATCTCTCTCTAAAAAAAAAGAAATCAAAACGCAATCCTGAGAAAAGGGATTCTTGTTGAAAATTTTAGGGGAAAGAAATCGACAATCCTTAAATTTCAAGGATTCCTACCACTGACACTCTCTCTCTGGCCTCTGTGGCCCAGAGGGGGAGCTGTTACTACGTACCTCAGAACTACTGCAGTAAAGGGTTCCAACATCCCCCAGGGAAGAGTTGCCAAACTGAGCAAATTAGAAGATGGGATGTACAATAAAATCTGAATTTCAGATAAACAATGAACAATTTTTACTGTTAAGTATGTCCCAAATATTGTATAGAATAGAGCTACGCCAAAAAGAATATCCATTTTTATTTGAAATTCAAATGTAACTGGTCATCTTCTATTGCAACTGACTAAGCTATATCAGGCAGGAGACTCGCTCACTCAGGTCTCCAGGAGAGAGCCCTGCCTTTGGGATAGGGTCTCCTAGCTCTTCAAGCTCTTGGTCAAAGGAAATGTTCCTTATTATTATTATTATTATTTTAAAAGTATTGTTATAGGGTGTGTGTGTTTACCAGTGAGAGACAGAGAGAGAGATACAAAAAGTACAAAATCACACCCCAGCAGGGATGGCCATGCTACACTCTTGTCTCTGTTCTCCTCTTGGGATTTCGGGCATGTACGCAAAGACACCTGGCATGTTTTTCAACCTGCCTCCGTGCTGGCCTGAAGGTGGTCTGTCTTTAATAATTCAATACATATGTTGGAGGGCTGCCTTTGTGCAGAAGAGCATCTTCTAAATGCGTAAGACAATAGGCCTAGTCACCATGGAGGTCGTTTCTCTGACGTTTAAGAAGGAAGGCCTTAGGCCGGGCCTGTAGCCTACTGGTTTAGGAAGCCAGATCCTATATGGCCATCTGTGGTTCAAGTCCCAGTCCAGTGCCTTGGAAACCACTGCAGGCCCATGTGTGTGTATGTCCCAAAGACCAACTGCATGGGGAAATGGAGGAGAAGGGATTGCAGTGTGAAACACCTCCCAGCCCTGTCCCCCGTGGTGGTGGGGGCAGCTTTCTCCCTCTCTCTTGGCTCTCTCTGGCAAACTCATGTGTCCTCTAATAATTTAAAAAAAAAGAAGAAGAAACAAAAAATAAGGAAGGAAGGTCTCCTTCCAGTCAATAGAAGAAGAAACCAAGTTCAAAGGAAACAATGAGATAAAGGGTTGGCGGTGTTACTGAGACGACCCAGCAGCGAGGAAGGCTGAGAGCGTCCCCTCCTCCAGCCCGCTCTGGGACGGCCCTGGCCTGACCTGTGCCGATGCAGCTCTTCTCTGCAGCGTCCACACGGGGCCAGCCATGGCTTTCCAGTGAGGTGCAGGGAAGCAGCGAGAGAGAAGCACCTCAGGCCGTGTCTCACCTCAGAGCAGCCCATTCGAGACTCTGCTGTGACCAGACCCATCATTAGCCACTCAGAAGTGCACAGAAAAGAAAAAGCAAAGGGGATTGGCTGCTGACTCCACCATACCCAAGGGCCCATGGAGTCTCCCTTCCTCCTTTCCTTCCTTCCTGCCTTTCCTCATTATTTCCTGACCAACCACCATGAGCAGACCTTACCTGACTCAGAGGGGAGTCGTGAGACTCCTGCTCTAGGATGCAGAGTCAGAGGCAACGGGGG
>NW_006160028.1:6526131-6532182 GCF_000334495.1 Tupaia belangeri chinensis
CACTCTTGCCCTCTCTGATGAGTGCACACGTGCTATGGCAAAAACTGAAAAAAAACAACCAAACAAACCAACAAAAGCAGCAGCAGCAGCAGCAATAGGACTGAGGACTAAGAGATTATGTCCGAGAACCCAGGAAGGCTTTCTGGAGGAAGCTGCATTTTGTCCTGAGTCTTGAAGGACATAATATTCAGACATGTGGAGACCGGGGAGAAGGAGGACACACCTGCACAGAGGAAGGAGGATGAAGCTGGGAATGGAGGTGAGGGAGCACAGAGCACGGGAAGGAAGCGATGGTCAGGGCGCCTTCATTCTGCGGCTGATTTCAAGACAGGATTCGACCAGGGGCCCAAACGAGAGCAATGTCTGGAGAAAGAGCCTGGCCTACTTGTCTACCTGTTTTTCTCTTTTCCTTTCTACCGAGCACAGCACTCTCTGTTGGAGGCTCATTTATAATTCAGGCAGCCTCCTTCAGAGGGAGCAGGTGTTTCTCTGGGATGAAGCACCTTGGGAAGCAGAATGTACACGTGGGGAAAAACATGTCCCAGCACAGTCAGGCAGAGAGAAGCCTGGGTCGGGGCAAGGGCAGAAAGAAGAGAAGGCTGGTCGGCATGAGAGGATAAGACAGTGAAAGAGACAGCGTCGCCCCTTCCCACCCTAGTACACGGACACCCACACACACGTGTTCATTCTCTCTCTCGAAATTTGATTGATATTACCTTCTTCCAACCCCACTGTTGATCATTCCATCATTAGAATGCTTTTTTTTTTTTTTTAAGAGAGAGAGATTTCTGCTATAGGGCATATGTGCTTGCTGGAGAGAGAGAGCAAGAGTCAGAAAACGAAAAATCATCCCAGGGGAGATGGCCACTCTATAATCCCTTTACCTCCATTCTCCTCTCAGGATTTTGGGCACACATGCCCTGGTGAGTTTTAAGCCACCGGGTCCAGGACTCAAACTGCATTCTACGACATGGAAGTCCAGCGATGTAACCATTATGCTGTCTGCTGGTCCTTAAGAATGTCTTTCTTTACTAATTTTTTTTTTAAGGTTTTTGCTATAGAGTCCATGCACTTGACGGAGAGAAACAGAGAGAGGCGTGACAACCATGCCACATTCTCTTTTTAATTTGCCATAGGGCAGGTGCTTTCACTGGAGAGAGACTCACAGAGGGGAAGTGAGAAATCACCCCCTAGAGAGAATGGCCATGCCACAGTCTCTCCTCCATTCTTCTCTTGAGATTTTGGGCATACACACATGTGCACCAGGTGTGTTTTTCAAGCCACTGGGTCTGGGACTTGAACTGCACAGTAGGCCGTGTGGGATCCAACTACCTTAACCTCCACGCAGCTGGCTGCCCCTCAGTGTCACGTTTTCACCACAGCGCCACCATCTGGCCCTTAGAATGTCTTTTTCTGAGCTTTAACAGCTCCTCCTTCAAGACTCCCTTTTTAAAATACTCACATCCTTTTGGTGCCAACCCTGGGCTCCTTGAGACAGAGCCCGAGGTAAATGCTCAGCTCTGTCTGCGTTATTAGGGGTGCGATCCCCGGGAGCCACAGCAGGGAGAGGAGGCGTGGGGGAGAGAGCCCAGAGAAGGGCCTGTTTCTAGGCTGGCCACAACTTCATTTAAACACACTGCTCATTCGCGAAGCCATCTTCTGAGGCCACATCAGACACCATAGTAGACACTCCTTGGTCTGGAGGAGGCAGAGGATCCCTCGGCCAGCTCCCGTCTCTATTGCAGCATTTGGGCCGCAGGGCATCATTCCTCCACCCCTCTAGACTGAGCGTGTGAGTGCCAGCCAGGCTGCAGGGCCTTCATGTGTCACGGTCAACAGGAAAGCCCGTGGCTGGTGGTGAAGGGTGTGGCCAGCATCCAGGTGAAGTTGTTGATCCCCCTGTGAAGCTGGGGCGGGAACATAAATGGCCTTTGAGAACCCAGATGGTTCTGGGCGTGTGTGTGAGCGTGCCCAAGATCCCAAGAGGAGAATGGAGAAGGGATTGCAGCGTGGCTATCCTCCCTGGGGGGGTGATTTCTCACTTTCTGTCTCTCTGTCTCTCTCTGTCTTTCTTGTGAACACACGTGCCCTATTGCAAAACAAACAAAACAAAACAAAAAACAAACAAAAGAAGCCAGATGGTATCTGAGATGGCTAAGCCATACCTGGTCCTAGGGCAGCCCCTCGCCTTGTGAGTGGCTCTCCCCCAGCTCTAGCACAGGTGCTGCTGACTGCCCTCTGAGAGCAGGAGCCCCACACCGACTGGACACTGGACCCGGATGGGGGTGCCGGAGGTAAACAGCAGGGGGGCGGCGCAGGCTGCAAGCCAGCTCTCTCCCCACGCTCCGTCCCAGGCCGGGGTGAGATTGCTCATTTGAGACTGGGAGGCAGGCCCCCAGGGGCCTCAGTGAGCAAATAGAACCCCAGCCAAGACAAGGCCTTAAAGGCACCCCTGAGACCCCAGCATGATTAATGGCCTGTTCAAGCCCAGGCAAATCAATAGCCGTTTAGAAAGAGCTCCAGGAAAATAAATAAATAAAACTAGTTTAGATTAAGAGTAACGACGAAAAACAAATAATCCTTGCTCTCCTTGCGGAAGAGAGGATAAGGCATGATTTCCCCCATATTGGTGGCATTTCTATAACCTTTGATCAACACATGTCAGTAAAGAGGGCTTGTGTGCGAGTAGAAATTAACGACTAGATTGGTGTTTAGTTTTGTTTTGTTTTAGTTTTGCTATAGAGTGCATGCACTTGCCAGAGAGAGACAAAGACAGAGAGAGTGGAAGTGAGAAAGCGTCCCCCTTCAGCCATTGGGGGATGACTGTGCCACAGTCCCTTCTCCTGCATTCTCCTCTCAGGATTTTGGGCACGCATGCACACGTGCCCAGAGTGTTTTGCAATCTACCAGGTCTAGGGCTTGAACCACATAGTTGGCCACGTGGGACCCAGGTGCCTCAACCACCACACCACCCATTGGCCCTAGTTTGATTTTTTAATCTAATTTCCCCTTACCTATCCAGAGATCCCAAATTCCAAGACAGAAAATACACGATTTTCTAAAACAGATTAGTACCTTTTTCCCCAAAGCACTCAGGAAATGAAAAAGGCTTTTTTAAAGCTCTAGAGGATATATTTGAAATGCACTGTACTTCTTGTTTGGCAGCAAAGGTAAAAACAATCCCTGATCCCATTCAAACGGTCCAGTGTTTATCTAATGCTGTTTTCCAGGAGCGCTGAGACCTGGGTGGAAGCACTTCCTGCTGCCCCCAAGGGCGCCGGGCGACCAGTAGCACGGGAAGCTGGGAGAGCAAACCGTATGCTGGCACCAAGGGTCCAGCCGAGCCCTGTGAGGAGCTGTCCAGAGGAACTGTCTTCTTGATGGAATTGCTGTTTCAGAATAGAAATCACTGTATGGGGGGAAGAGAGGGGCACCCCAGATCACAGAGGACCACTCCTGGGTCTGGAGATGTATTTTGTTCACTTCCTCGGCCCCCTCACCCCGCAGGACTGAAGTCAAGCAGCCATCTGGGGCCGACCGGCCAGCACTGCACTCCAGTGAGGGCTCCCCTGGGCCTCCCAGGGCCTTGTCCAGACTCAAGAGTCGGCGTTTGCCCCCGTGCCCTGGTGTGGCTTATGTCATGACCTAATGCGACTCGGGCTCAATTGCCCTTTGTTTAGAGTCTTCCATGTGCTAAGTCCTGAGCCGAGGGGTCACGTGGGGCTGCACTTGGTGGAGGCAGAAGGGAGAACCATTCAGTGCTTTCTTCAGAGATCGTGGCCCTGAGGCAGGCCCGCACCAGAAGCTGGGGTCATGGCCCTCCTCTACAGGTGGCCCGGCACAGGGGGAGGCAGCACAGTGCGGAGGGTCGTCCTAGTTTGGGTTCAAACCCCAGCTCTGTCATTTATGCTGCTGAGTTGGGCCTCCTTACCTGGGAAAGGAAGGCGATGACCTTTAGCAGGGGAGGGGATGACCTGTATAATGTATGTAAACGCCTGGCACATAGGAGGCGTCTAATAATCCCAGTGGTTGCCAGGCTGGTTTATTTCCGTGTCCCTAGGGGGTCCTATGTCACTAGGCTGGAAGCTGTGCCTCGCCTGGTTTCCTGTGTCACTCCTGTTTGGGCTTGTCGTTGCCAGGGAGGCCCACAGGTGGAAAAACACAGGCACTCGAGCTTGCCTCAAAGCACACCTGCTGCTCGCCCAGGAAAGTCAGGAAGCTTCCAGATTACAGGCCCCAGGCCCCTGCGTGCAGCGTGGGGAGGAGAGGGGTTTACACACGCTTGCTTTTCTTTGTGGATTTCTTTGGAAACCTGAAAGGGCAGCACTATTGCTGAAGAGACCGTGTTTTCCACCTCGGCCTTCCCGGTACCACCTCGTCTATCAGGCTTGGGGCTGGGAAGAGGATCAGCTCTCCAGAGACGCCGGTCTGCTTCCTGATTCCCGAACCGGCTGGAATTCCTTCAGGAAATGGAATTGTCAGGAGGAGGAGAACCGAGCCGTTCCTGGAGACAACGCCAAGGCCCTCGCACCCCCACCTCTATCCCGCTCCCCACTGCTCCAGCAGCCCCCGGGGCAGAAGCCACACAGCTGACCTGGACTGACACAGGAGCCCTGCCTCCTCGCCCATGCGCTCCCACGGGGCGGCTCTGGCTGAGGGACACTGCACTGTGCCAGCGAGCCCGGGTGCGGCCACACTGGCCCGCCAGCAGAGCCCTGCTGAGACGCAGGCTCGGGGCGGAGGATGTCTTCCACCTGCATGGCGGATGGTCGCCCCAGGGATCTGCTTTCTCGTGGGTGACATAAACACGGAGCGTCTTCCTATCATTGGCTGCGTGGTGATCGCCCTCCCCCATGTGTATGCTGACGTCCTAACTCTGGCACCTCAGAATGTGGCTGTAAAGAGGTGGTTAAGTTAAAAGGAAGCTTTTTAGGATGGGCCCTGATCCAGAATGCCTGCCGTCCTTAGTTTTTTTGTTTTGTTTTGTTTTTTTCTTTTTAAAATTTTGCTAGAGGGCACATGCATTCTCCAGAGAGAGAGAGAGGAAAGTGAGAAAGCAGCTCCCAGGAGGTTGGCCACACGGCAATGCCGTCTCTTCCATTCCCCTCTCTGGATTTTAGGCACGTGTGTACACGCACCGGACGTGTTTTTCAAGCCACCGCTGGTTCTGGGACTCAAAACTGCACAGCTGGCCATGTGAGATCCAGCTGTCTTCCCCAGCACCCCACAAGCTGGTTCAATAGTGTCATCCTAAGAAGAGGAAATTCAGACACACAAAGGCACGATGGGGAAGGGGGGGAGGTCTATATGCTCAAGGATGAAGACGCAGTGGGAGGCAGCCATCTGCAAGCCCAGGGGAAGGGCCTCAGAAGATACCAATTCTGCCGGCACCTTCACCTCAGACCCCGGACACCAGAGCCAGGAGAAAGTTCATTCCTGTTGTTTAAGCCGCCCTTCTGCGGTCCTTTATCGCGGCAGCCCTAGTAGGCTAACACACTTTCCAGTCTCCTACTGTCAAGTGTTGCTGATGGTTTTAAATTGGGAGTCTTTTTCTTGAGTTTGAGGGACATAGTCAAAGAGAATCTGTTTTACCGACGAGTAAGGTGAATTAGAAGTCACTTCATGAAGTGCTTGGCAAATTTAGAAAAGGATAAAAAGAGGGCGGGCCGGTGGTGTGTGGTGGTTAAAGGCCCTGGATCCCGCATGGCCAACTGTACAGTTTGAGTCCAGGACGGGCAGCCTGAAACACATGCAGGGCACCTTTGCATGCATGCCCAAAATCTCAAGAGGAGAATGGAGGCAAAGAGATTGCGGCATGGCCATCCCCCATGTGTGGGGAGTGTTTTCTTACTTTCCCTCTCTCTCTCCCTCTGTCTCTCTCTGGTGGGCACACAGCACTCTGACAAATTAAAATAAATGGATAAAACGAAAGCCCATGCCCACCAATGATGGTGCATTTGCACTGTGGATCCTCAGCTGTAGAGATCTCTGGAAGATGGATCTGTTTGTACTACCACAAAAGGCTGTGAGTTTATGAGATTTTTCCTGCTG
>NW_006160028.1:6532213-6544166 GCF_000334495.1 Tupaia belangeri chinensis
GTGCCAGGAAAAATGAGTGCTTACGGTAGCAAGTTATTCATCTTAAAAATTGATTTATAGGCATCGTTAAAGAACCTGATATTTGTCTCCCTGAAAAGACTACTTTTTTTATTTAATAAAAATATATGAAAAAAGAAGAAATATATGTCTGCCAGTTGTCATTTTAGTTAACCTAATATAGTATGTTCTGAGCTTCAGTTTCAGTTTTTTTTCTTTAGTAGGTAATTTGATAAACCTTTATTGCATCTGCTATTCTTTCTAGGGCCACAAGATTGTAGACTTTCTGATAATAACTTTCTTTTGAATAGCACTTTTTCTCTTTTTAAATTATTCTAGAAGGCATGCATGCTCACTGGAGAGAAACAGAAAGCGAGAGAAGGAAAATGAAAGAGCATTCCTATGGGGGATGGTCACGCATCAATCCCTTCTCATTTCTCCTTTCAGGATTTTGGGCACGTGTTCACATGTACCTGATGTGTTTTTCATGCTGAGGGGCTGGGACTTGAACAGTGCAGTCAGTCGTGGGATCCACCTACTATGAGCGCCATGTTACCAGCTGGCCCCCAGGGCAGGACAGCTCTGAGGAAGTGCATGTACCACTCCTAATAACTAGCATGTGTATAGTACTTCATCTCTTACAGCAGGTGTCCTCAGGGCCGTGGGCCAATGCCACTCTGTGGTCTGTTGCAGGGTGGGCCATGGATGGTGCCAGTCTGCTCGCCAGACAGGGGTGGGGTGTGACAGGCAGGGGAAGCTTCGTCTGTGTGTGAGGCTGTTTTCTATCACTTGCTGCTGCCTGGGCTTCATCGCACGTTGGATCAGCGGTGGAAGTGGGTTCTCATGGGAACACGAACCCTATTGGCATGTGATGGTTTTATTGCATATCACAGCGTGGTAGTGGTGGACACGGGGCACGTGGTGGATATGGTGTGCTTGGGTCATCCCAGGACCAACCCCCACTGGAGGGATTGTCTTCCACAAGGCCAGTCCGTGGTGCCAGGAATGTTGGGGACCACTGTTTCACACAGCAGGTTCACACACACTGTGTGTTTAATTGCCAGAGAAGGTAAATGAGGAAAAATGAAATGAATTGGTCAAAGATACATGCATTTCTTTTTTTTTTTTTTTTTTTGGAGAGGTTTTCGCTATAGGGTGCGTGCGCTCGCCAGACAGACAGAGAGAGACATAGAGACAGAAAACGAGAAATCACCCCCCAGGGGGGATGGTCACGCCACAATCCCTTCTCCTCCATTCTCCTCTCGGGATCTTGGGCACGCACGCACACGCACCCGGCGTGAGTTTTAAGCCACCGCGTCCGGGACGCGAACCGCGGTCGACTACGTGGGAGTCCAGCGACATAGCCATTACGCTAACTGCTGGTTCCCAATAAATAATTCTTTAAAAAATAGTAAAATACAGATGCACCGACCTTCCAATTCCAGTAGTATACTGTTCAAGCAATGCTGATCCATACGGAAGGTGGTGGGTTCTAATTCCTGATCAACCTATACTCTCCGGGCACCTGCCCACCACCCTGACTGGCTGGGAAGGTACGGGATGGAGTGGCATTGTGGAAATCACAGCATAAGATCCTGTTGAGGATGTTCGTCTTTCTATTTCTCACACCCATGGAACAAACCTAAAAATTCTACCTGGGGCCCTTGAGGGACCAACAACGCAAAGGAGCCAGGGCAGGCAAAGCTTGGCTGGGCTGAGGCTGGTTGGTAAAGTCCACCGGCCCAGCGGTATGTCAGCAATGTTACTATGGATAGGACGGTCTTCAGAAACATTTTCAGCCCATAGTTGTTAGGGATGATGGAAGGTAACTCATAATCGGTTTCAGTTGCTAAATATTCTTTATCCTGGGGGCTGTCCCTGTAGCACAGTGGTTTAACGCTTGGTGGAAGGAGCCGGATGCCACATGACTAACTGCACTTTGAATCCTGGTGGCTTCAAAACATGCCAGGCGTGTACGAGTGCATTCCCAAAATTCTGAGAGGAGAAAATGGGATTGTGGCATGACCAGGCCCCGTTCGGGGGTGCTTTCTCTCTCTCTCTCTTTTTCTGGAGATGTTTTCTCTTTCTCTTTGGTGCAATACATGCGCCCTTTGGCAATTGAAAAAAAAATATATATATATTGTTTATCAATATATCGTATTTTCCATAACTAATTTCTCTGTAGTCTTTGTGTTCTCTGAGGGTGTTAGATAAACAGTGAAAATGAAACATGCTCTCAATTCTGAACACTGCCACTCCCAGGACTCAGTCCCCACCCTGATCTGACCCCCAAGCCCTTCTCTTTTCTCATCCCGACTCTAAACCCTCAGTCGCTTCTTTGTTTGGAGATCATCTTAAAACTGCATGTCGAGCTGCTAATTTCTGACACACAGGCAGACAGCAGGCTGTGTGAAATTTTTCCTGAGCAATTCGCGCACAGCAAAGAGTGATCTTTTTTGAGGCTTGAGAATATCAATATGCGGCTGCTTCGCTAAAGTGCTTTCTGTCTCTCACAGCCAGAGAAAGCTGCCTGCCTTGAGCTAGCCTCAAGTTTCTTGTTAAGAACTAATTTTAGAGCTAATTTGAGTTCCATTAGTATATGGTTCTGTTGCAAATCTGACATTAACATCAGCGGCGTGATGAGTAACAAAGGAGGAAAAGCCTTTTACCCTAACTGCGGCGAGGCAGGCACATATGGTGTCATTTTTCAAGGAACAGATTTTTGTCTTTCATGCCATTTCAGAGCTGTTTCCCTCTGAAGTTACCAGCTCTAATTTAATGCAGAACATGCCTGGATGTCACTGCAGAGAGCTGGTTAAACCGAGAGCTGGCAGGTCCCACCGGTTTGCAAAAGCAGTGCTCATTTGCACATATAATACCTCCCAAGTCCCTGCTCACGGCTGGGAGTGGTCTTCTAGCCTCTTCCTCTCTGAGTCGGGGCTACCCAGAATCCCAGCCTGGGTTGGTGAGGCAGCAGGAAACAATCCTCCTCTCCCTCTCTGCCTCTGCCCAACGCATGAAACGATTCGATGACCCTGAGGTTGAGGTTCTGCTCCCACGAACCCTAGTGAGGGGAGGTTAGGGCACTTTCTGCTTTACCCCATGGCTAGCTGCCCACATGCTTGGGGCTGGATGGCCGTAACTAAGATCTGTGGTCCCACCTGGGGCTGTGGCAGGGAGGAGGTGAGGCCTGCGTGCTGATCTGAACTCTGCCTGGCAGCCTGGGCTGGGTGACCCTGTGCTCTGGGCCCCCATTTTCTCACCTGTAAGAAGAGGGAATTCTGAGTCTCTGGTATCTCAGCTCAATAGCCCATAACACCAACTTGCATTTATCTAACTTTTTATATTTTTTTCTGAGAACTTTTATGTTTGCTATGTCCTGTGATTATCACAACATCCTGTGAGGCAGACATTCCTGTCTGACAGTTGGGAAATTCTGACTCAGAGAGGTGAGGAAACTTGCCCAAGGTCACACAGCTGGTAAGAATCAGAGCTAGACTAGAACCCAACTGGCCTCGTTCCCAGTTCAAGGCTCACAGAAATCAACAGACCAAATCAGAAACTAAGCTCTGAACACTGCAGCTCATTACTGGGGGCCTGGGGAGCAGCCAGCCATGTACTGCAGGCCTACGCTGGTGAAGGTTTTCCAAGGTGGAAAGATTGCACGATGACTTAGGAAATGTATTTTCTTGCTTTGGGACATGCAATATCATGAATGGGCATCCCAGAAGAGGCTGAAATGTAGTAGGAAACTTACTAAAGGTGATTCTGGTTTTGATTTTTGTCTCAAGTCCATGTGTGAAGTTAGACAAGTCTCTTGGCCTCTCTGAGCCTTAATTTCTAAAAGAAAAAGATCAGTTACTCTCCAGTGACTTCCCTCAATGCAGGTATATAGGGTCTTATGGCAGGAAGTTTAATGCCCAAAGCAAAGAACACAGCAACGGGTTATACCTTTGTTCATGGGACAGCCTCCCTGCCTAAGATATTTGAATTCTGGAAAAGCAAAATACCCCAGGAACTTAAACAGTGAAGTTGAAACAGGAACTTAAACATCACTTAAACACTAATAGGTTACTCCTATTAGTGTGCTAAAACAAGGGTCATAAACTCAAACGCTACATGAGCCAGGGAGGTTAATAATGAGAGAGGTAGAGCCCATTATAGGACAATAGGGACTGGTGGAGACTGTGGTAAATTAGCAAGCACTGCCTGATTAAGGGGAACACAGACCACTCAATTCCAGCCAAGTGCTCCAGGCAGGGATGACAACATAGGACACACAATCTTCCAACTTTTCAAGAGAATTGGAAATCTGAATATTCATGTGAAATATCTTAATTTTTAAACATTGGAATCAAATCCAAACATTTAAACTTTCGTGCCAAACAAAATGTGTCTACTAGCCATATGCAGCCCACGAACCCCAGTTTGCTACTTCTGTGCTAACATCCTCCGGATTCATTTGTGTCTGTCCTTGCCTTGAACAATTCCAGAGGGCCTGTTTCCTGACCTTCTTGGGAGCAAGCTGCAACAGTGACCTGCCTGTACCGCGGCAAGTCAACAACATTTTGCATCACACAAATCTCATTTTCCTGTCCCTGGCCTTTGAGGCTGGACCCCTGACAGGGGCCAGCATGCATGCCTGGCTCCTGCCCTGCCTGCCTGCCTGCAAATAACCTTCTCCAGAGAGACAAACAACAGTGGGAGAGGAAACAGAGTTATTTAGCCTTGCTAGAATGAAACAGACAAGGTTATTTTTTTTTCCTGCCAAACTTTCTACTTCATTGGATCACATAACCATTTTTATTTTTAATTTAGATACAAATTAATTGCTGTGCAAATGGATGAAAACACAGACAAATGCCCTCACCATGACGCGAACTTTAAATGGCAATTAGGAGGCTTCGTAATCTAATAGAGCAGATATTAGCGCAGCTGTGGTGCGTTCTCTGGCCCAATTCGCCGCTAATGGGAAGAGTGGCTGTCCCTGGAGATCCCCTAATAACCGGAGCAAACCTGGACGTAGATGTCACAGATTCCAGAGCCTCTGTGTCCGCCCAGTTTCCTCTTTTTAAGTGTGATTAAATATAGGTATTGGAGGGTTTACTAGTATTCTCATGTACTGTTTTTCCCCAAGGAGGATTATTATTATCACACTTTGTACTTATTTTTTTCCTTCAGAGTCACATATAAAACATCAGTCCTGGGGGCTGACAGGTGGCGTGGTGGATGGGGGCGCTGGACTCCCACATGGCCCCCCGCCATTCGAGTCCTGGACCTGGTGGCTTGTTTTCTCACTTTCCCCCTCTCTCTCTCTCACTCTGTCCCTCTCTGGTCAAAATTCAAATGAGTAAATAAATAAAATAATTCTCTTTTTTTAAAAAAATCAGTCCTGGAAAGCACTGTGGGGACTCCTGTCTGTGTCCAGGCAGCACCCCAGCTCCGCTGCCTGAGGGTAAGAGCCTCCCGAATGCTCCCTGTTGGGGTCTGATGGCGCTGGACTGAAACCATCTAGTTATGAGGCTAAGTCGTCCCCAAATGGACTCTAAGCATCTCAAGAGCAGGGACAGCATCTTATCCATTCCAGTGACCCCTGCTCAGGGCATGGCCCCTGGTCACAAGGTAGGTAGCAATGCTGAGAAAGAAACCAAACAGAAACCTGGCCGATCCCCTTACCTGACCTGTTGTGGTTGCCTCCTGGTGAATCTTCGCTACATTGTCCCACACAATTTCCTCCTGTGTGTCACAGACTTTTGGCATTTCCAGCCTAATTTTGTCATCTAACAGTCAAAACATCCACCTAGAAATATGTCCTTAGTTTCCATTTGTCCAATCAATTTCATCTCTCCCTTACAAATAAAATGTCGTTACTTCTTGATAAAATGGAAAGATACTGTGTGAACATGGAATGGTACCATATCAAATTTCTTTTCTGAGAAAGAGAGAAAGTCCCTTAACAAACAGCAGTCAATACCAGACTCCAGATTACCTCCAACAAATACTTTTCTCTTACCCTTGAGACAGTTGCGCTGGAAATTGTTTTGAAGTGTTCTGTAATGGGAATTTAGATTCTCATCACAAAGAACTGAAGGCAAAGTAGTCCATTACCAGCTTTCTCTAAACACTATAGCCATTTGTGAGCCTGCCTAGAATTCAGAGAATTTCTGACTCACTTGCAGGACATTTTCTTAGTCTACGTGTTTTACATTCCAACAGAAGAGCACTTAACTTTTCATCAGAAGTGGTTTTAAGCATCAATTATAAGCCAGCCATAATGACTTTGTTGTAGTTATTCTTG
Source organism: Tupaia belangeri chinensis (assembly GCF_000334495.1). Classification (NCBI taxonomy): domain Eukaryota; kingdom Metazoa; phylum Chordata; class Mammalia; order Scandentia; family Tupaiidae; genus Tupaia; species Tupaia belangeri. The sequence goes on from NW_006160028.1 coordinate 6,538,509, forward strand.
ATTTCCTAATAGAGGTTGGTTACATAGATCTGTGCTCAGGGGCCGTCTCTGTTTTTAAGCCTAGTACAGTGCCGTATCGTCGATCAGTGTTGAATGAATGAAGGAATGAATGTAGATGGGAGTCTCTCAAAGAAAGGTAACAAAAATACTCATCTAGCGTAGAGTTGTCCTCCGTTTGATGAGTGTGATAGAACTCGTAGACTGAGGGTCATAGAATGTCAAAGGCAAAATAAGCCGGCGATAGCTCATCTGGTTTGGCATTTTTTTACTTACCAGATTTAGAAATTAAGGTTCAGAGAACTCCAAAATCACCTGGAATAGTCAAGGGGAACTTCAGAAAGTTGTACCGAATATGAGCCCTAAGGTAGGTACGCATTGCTATGACAACCAAACACAGGTTTGTTAATTACCTTTTTCCCCTCCAATTCACCACAGGGTGCATGGACTTGCTGGAGAGAGAGAGAGAGAAGGAAAGGAAGAAAGTATCCCCCATGGGGATTTTGGACACAGAAGCACAAACTCCTGGCATGTTTTTCAAGCCACTGGGTTCAGGACTCAAACTGAGCCATCTGCCACGTGGCCGGTCACCTTAAACACCACAACACTGGCTAGGCCATTACTTTCTATTTTCTTTATCTTTTGCAAAAAACGATATTCTTGTCCCCTGAGAACATTAGTTCCATGCAGAGGAATTGAGGGCTTTTGCCGAAATGGTTCCAGCTTTTTTCAAAGGAGTCTTCCTTGGAAATACCTTCAGTGCAGAGGAGCGTTTCCCCCACAGTGAAGCCTTGCAGCAGGTGGTGTGGTGGTTGAGGTGCTGGATCCCATAGCTGACTATGTGGTTCGAGTCCCAGACCCAGTAGCTTAAAAAATCAAGCCAAGTATATATGCATATGTGCCCCAAATCCCAAGAGGAAAATGGAGGAGAAGGGACCGTGGTGTGGTGTGGCCATCTCCCTGGAGAATGGTTTCTCACCTCTCTCTCTCTCTCTCTGGTAAGCACATGCATCCTATAGTAAAATCTAAAACAGAAAGGAAAACAAGATAGTTTCTTGGGGGGTCCTGGGATGAAGGTTGAGGTTGTGAGTTTGAGACCCTGCAAATGGCCCTGATGAGAAGCAGACCACAAGGAACAGCACTTGGAAGAGCCCAAATGCAGGCAGGCTAGCCCCACATAAGCAGTGCCCCATGAGAAGGGGGACCCATCCAAAGGACGGCTGTCCTCTACCTAACAAGGGCAAGTAGAAGAGGAGGGGCCTGGTCTTGCTGAGGAAGGAGATCAGCCATGAAACCTGCATTAGGTGTCTCGTCCTTTCCCAGCTGGAAGGGCTGGGTGCCACTCACTGTCCTGGTGCTTTTGCACAGAACAGCTCCGCCAAGGGCAGTCACCCTGGGAATGAAGTGCCTCCGCCCAGCTGCATGGCTGGACACCTCACGCCGCCTACCCGCCGCACCCCTGCTCTCAGGTGGACTGCTGGCCCTGAAGAGGACACGTGGGATCAAGTGTATTCGGCCTACTGGGTGTGAGACACCTTATCTATATTACCTCATTTAATCACCTCCACGACCACGGGAGTTGGGTATTTTTATCCCCGTTTTACAGATGAGGTAATGAAGGCTTAGAATCTTAAGCAACGAGGAAGACCTGTGAGTCTTCCCAGAAAAGGACTGACCTGAAGGCCTCCTAGTTCTCAGAACTACTCTCCCTGGGGGAGTGGTGGCAATTACAGAAAAAGGATCGGGCTGAGAACATGAGAGGCTTCCCCTGCCGCCTCAGACGGGATTCAGCAAAGGGCATCTTCTGAAAAGGTCTCGGCCAGCTGACCAGAGAAAAATCACCACTCTCTTTGGAAATACATTTTTTTTTATTGAAAAAAAAAAGCCCAAAAAACTAAAATCTGCTTCTCCTCTGCAATTTTTATCACCACTGGGTCTATTTCCCAGTTGGACCAAGCAGGGACACCATGAGAGAGGACTAAGGAATTCTGTGTCCCCCGAATCAGCCTGGGGGGACAGGAGCCCCAAGAGGGCGGCTAGGTGGTGGCAGCTGGGTCTATGGGTAGAAAGTGGTAGGGACCCCACAAAGAGCACAGAGGGGCAGTGGGGGCTTTCTGCAGGCCAGCAGCCGAAATGCCCAGGCTGGCCGTGGGCCTGCAGCCGGCAGTGTGAAGAGCCATGCTGAGCCTCACATCCGGTCGGAAGCAGGAGTCTGCAGCTCCTGGCTCAGCCGGCTGCAGCTGTTCTGGGGATCTGCACAATTAAAATTCTCCCAGCGCTCCGTGCCCACAGGAATCCCATCACGTGGCGGACGGGGTGCTGGAACTGGGGTCAATGAGAGCTCAGTCTGTGAGGGAAAGCAGCATTCCGGCTCTGCAGGAGCTGCTGGGCTCTGCTCACAGCCACCCCGACCTCCCGGAGAAGGACCCTGCAAGGGCCCAGGAATCCTTTTCCCCTGGTCAGGATAACATCTGCCTACCCTTTGTGTGTGTGTGTGGGGGGCTCCTTACTGATACTGCCCCTGCTTTCATTCGTGTTCCTCGCCACCTGCATAAGGAGAAATTCTGACTACTTGGTCCTATTCCAGAATTATTCCTGGAATATCCTGGAATATCCCAGGGGGCCTGGGAGAGTTGGCCTACAAACATTAACAGGGGCCTACAAACTTGATCAGACCCTGGATAGTGGGATGCTACCCCTCCCCCAATGGTTGTTTTGTGATGCGTGCATGGTAAGCCTTCTTACCTCTTCCTGTAAAGCACAGACATTCTTTTGCTGATTTTTCTTTAGCCAATTACCAATCTAAGAATTTCAAATTCACCAACAAGGTAAAGGACTCATACTGACTGACAACTTTCCTGCTCTCAAAACTATATAAAAGCAACCACTGGATCTCAGCACCCTAAGAAACATGCTGATCTTTCTCCAGGTCTGGTCACTTGATTCCATGCTTAGTGATAATCCGCAATTAATTATTATTTCTAGAGTTGGTTCTTCCCATTGACACGGATAACCTGAGAGAGCAGCCTCAGAGAAGGCAGTGCTCCCTGGCCTGCCACCCTTGGCCACTAGGCCTAGCAGTGAAGTCAGGGGGAAAAGGCTTCAGTAGAATTTCCCGAGGGAAAGCCACGGCTTTGTCGTTTCTGGGTTTGGAAAACGGAAGGACCAGATTTCCCTCTCTTCTGCTTCCTCGAAGCCTGTTCAGGGGAAGTGTTTCCCAGTCTCCTATGTGCACACCTGTGCCGTCCGGGATCTCCTAGACACTCCCCTTCCAACCCATTCAACTCCCTGCTGGCAATGACACCAGACCCAAGATCGCACCCAGTCTGAGCCTCCCTGTTCCAGCGTGTTTTTATTACTGATGAACTCCCTCCACACCCAAGTGGCCATTTCCTGAGGGAATCTGATTCCTCCCTGCTGTTTTCCAGTTTGTTCTGCGTTGCTGCTTTTTGTCCTTCCTAACAGAACTTGCATTCCTGTCAAAGACCTTCTGTCAGAAATGGCTCCTCTCCTGTGTCATGGACATTAACGTGTTGTCAGACATCCGTGCTCTGCTATCAGCAATCGGTTTTCCTGTCAGAAATCATTGTTGTGTCCGAAATCACTCCTCTCCTTTTAGAAATCACCGTCCAGGGAAACATTCTTGATCCCTTGTCAGATATCCACTCATGTCCCCAAAGAAGCCAACATTTTCAGTCATAAACCACTGTGTTCCTGTCAAAAATCCCTGGTCTCCTGTCAGAAATTTGTTTCCTGTCAGAAGTCATTATTTTTCCATCAGAAATCACCACTCCTTGGCTAATCCTTCTCTCCACAGGATCTTGAGAGTTGTCTGTCATCCTTTGACCTTGGTAGTTTTCCTGTGACTTTCTTGCTGGGAGAGGAAGTGGCACTGCTGTCTGTTCACACCTGTGCTGTTACAGCCTTTGAAACTCAGCACTTGGTCCAGAAGCAGCCTGGGGGGAGGCCACTGTCGCACACACCCCCTTCCGGGTGATTGCAGACAAGTTGTTACTGTTTGCTGGATTTTTCCCTCATCTCTTTGCTAGGGATGATATATTATCTACTCTGCCTGCCTCACAGCATCATTTAATTTAGAGCAGTGACACTTCTGACTTTCAGAAAGTTGTTACCTTGTTTGAGCCAAAATCTCTCTTCTGTAAATGTCACTCACCGCTGTCCATAGAGCAAATCTAATACCCGTGGTTCTTCTGAACCACAGCCCTTCAACCCCACCCCTAAATCTCTTACCAGGTGCTAATGCCCCCAGTTCTCTAACATCCAGACTCTACCTGCTTAGTTCCTTGTGTGACATGGTTTCCAGACCTACCACCAGCCTGTCCAACTCCCTTTCTCCATTTTCTAGTTTGTCTGGATTTCCCGTAAAGTGTGGTTGGGGGAGCAATTCATGGGAGAGCAGGGTCATCACCTCCCTCCTTTTAAAACAGAGGAGTAACGTGGTCCAAGATTTTAGACCCGAGATTAATTACGTCATTCACCCTGTTGACTTTTGCCAGCCAGAAGCTCTATTTATTCATTATTTTTTTCCTATTAGAGAGATATAATTTTTTTTTAATAGATTTTGCCTATCCTTTTAGGTCAATTCCGAAACGCTCTGTGTTTTGGATTCTTGTTCTCTCTCTTTTTATTTATCCTTTATTGTATTTATTTTTAGTTTTCATCCCTGGAATCCAGAAATGGTATTGATGTAGCTTTCTCTTGTAATCTGCGATGTTGCTGAACTGACTCGTCATTTCTGCTGTCTTTCCTAGAGTACTCTGCATCTTTCTTGAGGTGTATCCCCATTCTGTCTTGTGATGGAGACAGCTCTATGGCAAGCTGTAGCCTGTGCTCTAACATTTTCTACTTGGAAACATTTAAAACTGGCAACAACATCCTCTTAAGGAAGGAGTCGTGCTGGCTACGTCTAAGAGAGTACATCAGAGTACAAGGGAATGGAGATGATATTATTAGAGGGGGTAACTTTAATTAATTCTGATTTCTGCCAGGTTTTGCCCTGTGGCTCATGTGCTTTCCTGAGAGACAGAAAGAGACAGTGAGAGGGAAAGTGAGGAGTCATCCCCTAGAGGGTGGGGGGAATGGCCATGCCACAATTTTTTCTTCCTCCATTCTCCTCTTGGGACTTTGGGCATGCACACACTCATAAGTGGCATGATTTTTCAAACCTCCAGGTCTGGGATTCAAACTATAGTTGGCTGTGGGGGGAAGGGAGGAGCGTCCAGCACCTTAACCACCATGCCACCTGCTAACCCCTTTGACTTCTCCTTCTAAAACTAAATCATTCATCACTCCTGGGATTGGCCAGCCGGCTGGGTGACTCTGTGTGCCAGCTCCTGATCCCTAAGATCCAGGAGTCCGGGCTGCCTTCCTCCCACAGCCCGCCTACTGCTTTCCGCTGCCCACTTGGGTCGGTCACGCTGGAACATCTGAGCTCGCCGCCCACACAGACGGATTACAAGGGCCAAGAAGCTAGCTGAACAGATGTTTCAGGGAATTAGTCTTTTCTCTGCAATAGCTGGATTTATGTATGGGCTGCACAGTTTGAATGGACTGTCTATATAGTTATGGCTGGCTTTGCTTTTTTCTGTTTGTTGACACTTCACCACGGCCCACGTATCATGGACAGCCCCTCAAATGGTT
>NW_006160028.1:6545544-6576930 GCF_000334495.1 Tupaia belangeri chinensis
TCCCCCTGCCGCCTCAGACGGGATTCAGCAAAGGGCATCTTCTGAAAAGGTCTCGGCCAGCTGACCAGAGAAAAATCACCACTCTCTTTGGAAATACATTTTTTTTTATTGAAAAAAAAAAGCCCAAAAAACTAAAATCTGCTTCTCCTCTGCAATTTTTATCACCACTGGGTCTATTTCCCAGTTGGACCAAGCAGGGACACCATGAGAGAGGACTAAGGAATTCTGTGTCCCCCGAATCAGCCTGGGGGGACAGGAGCCCCAAGAGGGCGGCTAGGTGGTGGCAGCTGGGTCTATGGAAAGAAAGTGGTAGGGACCCCACAAAGAGCACAGAGGGGCAGTGGGGGCTTTCTGCAGGCCAGCAGCCGAAATGCCCAGGCTGGCCGTGGGCCTGCAGCCGGCAGTGTGAAGAGCCATGCTGAGCCTCACATCCGGTCGGAAGCAGGAGTCTGCAGCTCCTGGCTCAGCCGGCTGCAGCTGTTCTGGGGATCTGCACAATTAAAATTCTCCCAGCGCTCCGTGCCCACAGGAATCCCATCACGTGGCGGACGGGGTGCTGGAACTGGGGTCAATGAGAGCTCAGTCTGTGAGGGAAAGCAGCATTCCGGCTCTGCAGGAGCTGCTGGGCTCTGCTCACAGCCACCCCGACCTCCCGGAGAAGGACCCTGCAAGGGTCCAGGAATCCTTTTCCCCTGGTCAGGATAACATCTGCCTACCCTTTGTGTGTGTGTGTGGGGGGCTCCTTACTGATACTGCCCCTGCTTTCATTCGTGTTCCTCGCCACCTGCATAAGGAGAAATTCTGACTACTTGGTCCTATTCCAGAATTATTCCTGGAATATCCTGGAATATCCCAGGGGGCCTGGGAGAGTTGGCCTACAAACATTAACAGGGGCCTACAAACTTTATCAGACCCTGGATAGTGGGATGCTACCCCTCCCCCAATGGTTGTTTTGTGATGCGTGCATGGTAAGCCTTCTTACCTCTTCCTGTAAAGCACAGACATTCTTTTGCTGATTTTTCTTTAGCCAATTACCAATCTAAGAATTTCAAATTCACCAACAAGGTAAAGGACTCATACTGACTGACAACTTTCCTGCTCTCAAAACTATATAAAAGCAACCACTGGATCTCAGCACCCTAAGAAACATGCTGATCTTTCTCCAGGTCTGGTCACTTGATTCCATGCTTAGTGATAATCCGCAATTAATTATTATTTCTAGAGTTGGTTCTTCCCATTGACACGGATAACCTGAGAGAGCAGCCTCAGAGAAGGCAGTGCTCCCTGGCCTGCCACCCTTGGCCACTAGGCCTAGCAGTGAAGTCAGGGGGAAAAGGCTTCAGTAGAATTTCCCGAGGGAAAGCCACGGCTTTGTCGTTTCTGGGTTTGGAAAACGGAAGGACCAGATTTCCCTCTCTTCTGCTTCCTCGAAGCCTGTTCAGGGGAAGTGTTTCCCAGTCTCCTATGTGCACACCTGTGCCGTCCGGGATCTCCTAGACACTCCCCTTCCAACCCATTCAACTCCCTGCTGGCAATGACACCAGACCCAAGATCGCACCCAGTCTGAGCCTCCCTGTTCCAGCGTGTTTTTATTACTGATGAACTCCCTCCACACCCAAGTGGCCATTTCCTGAGGGAATCTGATTCCTCCCTGCTGTTTTCCAGTTTGTTCTGCGTTGCTGCTTTTTGTCCTTCCTAACAGAACTTGCATTCCTGTCAAAGACCTTCTGTCAGAAATGGCTCCTCTCCTGTGTCATGGACATTAACGTGTTGTCAGACATCCGTGCTCTGCTATCAGCAATCGGTTTTCCTGTCAGAAATCATTGTTGTGTCCGAAATCACTCCTCTCCTTTTAGAAATCACCGTCCAGGGAAACATTCTTGATCCCTTGTCAGATATCCACTCATGTCCCCAAAGAAGCCAACATTTTCAGTCATAAACCACTGTGTTCCTGTCAAAAATCCCTGGTCTCCTGTCAGAAATTTGTTTCCTGTCAGAAGTCATTATTTTTCCATCAGAAATCACCACTCCTTGGCTAATCCTTCTCTCCACAGGATCTTGAGAGTTGTCTGTCATCCTTTGACCTTGGTAGTTTTCCTGTGACTTTCTTGCTGGGAGAGGAAGTGGCACTGCTGTCTGTTCACACCTGTGCTGTTACAGCCTTTGAAACTCAGCACTTGGTCCAGAAGCAGCCTGGGGGGAGGCCACTGTCGCACACACCCCCTTCCGGGTGATTGCAGACAAGTTGTTACTGTTTGCTGGATTTTTCCCTCATCTCTTTGCTAGGGATGATATATTATCTACTCTGCCTGCCTCACAGCATCATTTAATTTAGAGCAGTGACACTTCTGACTTTCAGAAAGTTGTTACCTTGTTTGAGCCAAAATCTCTCTTCTGTAAATGTCACTCACCGCTGTCCATAGAGCAAGTCTAATACCCGTGGTTCTTCTGAACCACAGCCCTTCAACCCCACACCTAAATCTCTTACCAGGTGCTAATGCCCCCAGTTCTCTAACATCCAGACTCTACCTGCTTAGTTCCTTGTGTGACATGGTTTCCAGACCTACCACCAGCCTGTCCAACTCCCTTTCTCCATTTTCTAGTTTGTCTGGATTTCCCGTAAAGTGTGGTTGGGGGAGCAATTCATGGGAGAGCAGGGTCATCACCTCCCTCCTTTTAAAACAGAGGAGTAACGTGGTCCAAGATTTTAGACCCGAGATTAATTACGTCATTCACCCTGTTGACTTTTGCCAGCCAGAAGCTCTATTTATTCATTATTTTTTTCCTATTAGAGAGATATAATTTTTTTTTAATAGATTTTGCCTATCCTTTTAGGTCAATTCCGAAACGCTCTGTGTTTTGGATTCTTGTTCTCTCTCTTTTTATTTATCCTTTATTGTATTTATTTTTAGTTTTCATCCCTGGAATCCAGAAATGGTATTGATGTAGCTTTCTCTTGTAATCTGCGATGTTGCTGAACTGACTCGTCATTTCTGCTGTCTTTCCTAGAGTACTCTGCATCTTTCTTGAGGTGTATCCCCATTCTGTCTTGTGATGGAGACAGCTCTATGGCAAGCTGTAGCCTGTGCTCTAACATTTTCTACTTGGAAACATTTAAAACTGGCAACAACATCCTCTTAAGGAAGGAGTCGTGCTGGCTACATCTAAGAGAGTACATCAGAGTACAAGGGAATGGAGATGATATTATTAGAGGGGGTAACTTTAATTAATTCTGATTTCTGCCAGGTTTTGCCCTGTGGCTCATGTGCTTTCCTGAGAGACAGAAAGAGACAGTGAGAGGGAAAGTGAGGAGTCATCCCCTAGAGGGTGGGGGGAATGGCCATGCCACAATTTTTTCTTCCTCCATTCTCCTCTTGGGACTTTGGGCATGCACACACTCATAAGTGGCATGATTTTTCAAACCTCCAGGTCTGGGATTCAAACTATAGTTGGCTGTGGGGGGAAGGGAGGAGCGTCCAGCACCTTAACCACCATGCCACCTGCTAACCCCTTTGACTTCTCCTTCTAAAACTAAATCATTCATCACTCCTGGGATTGGCCAGCCGGCTGGGTGACTCTGTGTGCCAGCTCCTGATCCCTAAGATCCAGGAGTCCGGGCTGCCTTCCTCCCACAGCCCGCCTACTGCTTTCCGCTGCCCACTTGGGTCGGTCACGCTGGAACATCTGAGCTCGCCGCCCACACAGACGGATTACAAGGGCCAAGAAGCTAGCTGAACAGATGTTTCAGGGAATTAGTCTTTTCTCTGCAATAGCTGGATTTATGTATGGGCTGCACAGTTTGAATGGACTGTCTATATAGTTATGGCTGGCTTTGCTTTTTTCTGTTTGTTGACACTTCACCACGGCCCACGTATCATGGACAGCCCCTCAAATGGTTACCTGTTCAAGACTCGGGCACAGCAGACAAGAAACCAGGAGTGGAAAAATTAAGAGGCATGCTAAAAATAATGGGTTTGGATGTTCATGATTTAGCACCTGACTCGGCTTCCTGTGTGATGAGCTAAACGGCTTTCATCCCCAACAGGAGCTAAAACCACCTAAGCGCTTCACACAGCCGTGCACAGATTTCGTTCTCTTTACATTTCATTTCTGGGTTTTGCTTTATAAATACTTACATTTTATTTCATTTCTGGGTTCTGATTGATAAATATTTTAATCCTTCTCTTCATTATCTTGCTCTGAAATGGAGAACAGAAAACACAAGTATGCAAAGTTCCTTTCAGGTGTACATAATGAAGAATAAATGCCTCATAAATACAAAATAAAAGTAAATCATTCAGTAACTTCAGTAACTCAATTTTTCTTTTATTATTAGATGGTATGTACACTCACCAGAGTGTGAGGAAGAGATGTGGTGGGGGCGTGGTCATGCCGCAACACGTTTTTGTCCATTTCTCTCTTTAAAAAAAAAATTTATTTATTTATTTATTTATTTTAATTTGACCAGAAAGACACACACACACACACACACAGAGGGAGAGAGATAGAGAGAGAGAAGGTGAGAAAGCAAGCTGCCAGGTCCAGGACGCAAACCGTGGTCAGCCATGTGGGAGCATCCAGCGCCTCAACAACCCTGCCACCTACTGGTCTCCCGTCCATTTCTCTTTTGATCTTGGGCATTTACAGACACACACACACACACACACACACACACACACACACATACACACATCCTATGTGTGGTTTCTTTTTTTTTTTTTTTTCTTTTTTACAAGCCATCAGGGCTTAGATTCAAACCAACTGCTTAACCACTATGCTATGAGACCAGCCTGGTAATTCAATGATTAGTAGTAGCAAATGACCCACCACATACTTCAGGAGCGCACTGTGATTACGTTGAAGTTGAGAACACCTGGCTTGATGAGTACAGACTTTTTTTTTAACCTGAATTGAACACTCTAAAATGGCAAATGTGGGGGCCAAATGGTGGCGCGGATGTCAAATGAAACGTCTGACTGACCCACACAGGAAAGTTCCTGCTTCACATTCTAAAACTTTCCTGAGTATGCCAGGCCCACTTGCACCCATGACAGGGACCTGGCTGAGACCAGGTATGGATTGTAGGGTTGATTCTGCTGGGGGACTGTATCTCTCTTTTTCTTATGGAAGAAATAAATAACACTTTTTTTAAATGGTAAATTTTTAAAAATTATTTATTTTATTTTATTCATTATTATTATTATATATTTAATTTGACCAGAAAGAGATAGAGAGAAAAAGGAAAAGTGGGAAAGAAAGCCACCAGGTCTGGGATTCAAACCATGGTCAGCCATGTGGGAGTTCAGTGCCTCAACCACACCACCTGCCAGTCCCCCCAAAATGGTACATTTTGAGCTACATGAATTATCCCTTACACATACACACACACGTGCACACTCAAAAAAATGGAAAAATGATTAAAAATGGGTTTGGAGGGACCAGCAGGTAGTGTAGTAGTTAAAGCACTGGTCCCAGACGCAGCAGCTTGAACATCATGCCAGGTACGTGTGCAGTGTGTGCTCAAACTCCCCAGAGGAGAATGGAGGAGAAGAGACTGTGGTGCAGCCATCCCCCTTGGGGGGTGATTTCTCACTTTCTCTCTCTGGTTATCTGTCTGTTCCTCTCTCTCTCTCCAGCAGGTGCACACACCCTATGGCAAACATCTAAATTAAAAAAATAGAGAGGGAGGAAAATTTAAAAAATAAAGATAGGTTTGGAGATAACCGGTTTGAGTTTGTGTCCCAGCTCACAAATGGGACCTGTGGCCTTGGGCAATTACTTGATTTCTCTCAGTGTCATCTAATGTAAAATGGAGTTATGAATTTCCTCTCCTTCATTCCTCTGATAAAATAACCTCTCTTCCTCACTATCTGGAATGACCAGTCAAATCATCCCATTCTCTTAGACACAGTGATTGGTGAGGACATGCTCACCTGACCTAAAGAAGCTCAATGAAGGCTCTTTTTTTGGTTTGGTTTTGTCTTAGAGATTTTTGCTATAGGGTGTGTATGCTTGCCAGAGAGACAGAAACAGAAAGCGAGAAATCACCCTCCTACGGGGGATGGCCATGCTGCAATCCCTTCTCCTTCATTCTCCTCTTGGGATTTTGGGCACGCACGCACATGTGTCCAGCATGAGTTTCAAGCTGCTGGGTCCGGAACTTGAACTGTTGATCATGTGGGAGTCCAGCACCTTAATCACTATGCAACCTGTAGGTCCCTCGATCAAGGTTCTTGAGGACTGATGCAGAGGTTGGGTCAGGATAGGATTCTTTCCTTCTGAAATTGTAAGATGTAAGGTTTATGGGAGCCAGAGCCACCGGGGTCATCTTTCTCGTGACTTGGAAAAGAATATACTGGAGCATGAAACTAACATAGAGGAAATGAGGGAGAGACAGAGAGATTTCTGACATGGAGTGCATGGATCTAGCTTAGCCTGCAGCTAGACAATTCCTGGTGTTTTCATTAATGTGCACCAATAATTCCCTTTTTTCTTAAGCTTGTTTCAGTTGGGTTTCTGCCATGAGCCACCCAAAGAAACTTAACACTGAAATCAACTTTTAAAAATATTTTTGCCAGAGGGCACATGTGTTGACTAGAGAGAAACAGAGAGAGGGAGAGAGAGAAATAGAGAAAGTGAGGAAGCACCACCTCATGGGGCATGCTCACACCACAATCTTTCTCCTCCATATCTCCTTTTGGGATTTTCGCATTGCACATATCCGTCATGTTCAAGCCTCTAGGTCCAGGACTCGAACTGCACAGTTGGCTATGTGAGGTCTAGTCACTTCATCTCCCATGCCAGCAACTGGCTCTTGAATATAGAATGTAAACATGAATTACTCAGAATTGTCCTCTGCTTTCCACTCATTTCTGGGGGTTAAAATCGATGCAATCTCATTCCCGTTTTGCTCCTACCCATGGCTTTCTCCAGTGACCCACGGTCAGGGAAATGACCCTTTGCAAGATTCTGTATTCCTGTAGGAAGATGCAAGGAAGCTTAGCGCTCTTCACTTGCTAATGCAAAAATGTTGCCAATGGATGTATTTTCAGCCATAAGGCCCGGGGCATAATTTTATACCCAGAAAGGCCAATTGAAACGAATACTTTATTTTTTCATTCATCAGGCATTCACTTAAGGGCTTCTAGACACATACAGTGCCCAGTGCTAGAAAATCAAAAGAAGACGCTGTTCCTGAGGTCAAGGAGAACAGTATCTTGCAAGGACTGTTCCCTGAATGTCTTGTTCATCGAGATTTCAGAGTTCAGATGCAAATAGAGATGTTGCTGACTTTACTGAGCACCTACTGTGTGCCAGGCACTAGGTAGACAAGTTCATCGATACCGCCCTGACACATGGTGATAATTAGCTTGTATCTCTACCTCCCAGAAAACCCAGTCCAGCCGAGGCACAGAGGCATGAACCTTTGAGAACTGATTCTCCTGTCTCAAAAAGGCCCTGACCCTCAGAGTCCCACTGTCCCTCATCCTTGCTGTCTAGTAGTAAGGGAGGCTGGAGCTGTGTGTATGTAAGCATTCGAAGTCCCAGCTCTGTGGAAGATATGAGGCATTGATTTGTACTCACCTACTTGGGAGAAAATCATTTTTATATTAATATAAATGCTGTTAGATCATGAAACAAAGTTTAAGCTTGTAGTATGTTTAATATTTACTCATATTTTAGGCTAGCTGGTGGCATGGTGGTTAAAACAGGTGGATTCTACATGACTGACTACACAGTCTGAGTCCCAGACCCGGTAGCTTGGAAAACACACTGGGCACATGTGCATACATACCCAGAATCCAGAAAGAAAAATAGAGGAGAAGGGACTGTGGCATACCAGTCTCTGGGGGTGGGAGATATGCAGATGCTTTTTTCATTTTCCCTCTATCTCTCCCTTTCTCTCTCCAGTGAGCACAAGTACCCTATGGCAAATTAAAAAAAAAAAAAAGAGTTCATTTTCTTCAAGATCACAGGAAAATTTTTTAAAAAGTGTTCCCCCGCATACCAACACAACTATAAATGCTGTTAGATCATGAAACAAAGTTTAAGCTTGTAGTATGTTTAATATTTACTCATATTTTAGGCTAGCTGGTGGCATGGTGGTTAAAACAGGTGGATTCTACATGACTGACTACACAGTCTGAGTCCCAGACCCGGTAGCTTGGAAAACACACTGGGCACATGTGCATACATACCCAGAATCCAGAAAGAAAAATAGAGGAGAAGGGACTGTGGCATACCAGTCTCTGGGGGTGGGAGATATGCAGATGCTTTTTTCATTTTCCCTCTATCTCTCCCTTTCTCTCTCCAGTGAGCACAAGTACCCTATGGCAAATTAAAAAAAAAAAAAAAGAGTTCATTTTCTTCAAGCATTATTTATTGCCTGCCTACTATGTGCCAGGTATTGTTCCAGACCCTTGGGGGATTGAACAGTAAATAATGCAGTAAAAAACTCCTGCCCTCATAGAGCTTACATTCCAGTGGAGGGAAACAGATGAAGTCATATAGTATTTCAGATGGTGACAAGTGCTCTAGAGGAAAACTGGACTGGCAAGGGACTTCCTGCCCTGATGAGATGGCTGAAGATGCCCAGAGATGCCCAGCTTGCAGAGAACTGGGCCAGATGCCCTGGACCTCCTTCTCCTCGCCTCTGTCACAAGGGTTACCTGGGCAGGACACAGGGTTGAGAGTTGAGCAGGAAGTGAACGGGCCTGAGATGCATCTTGAGCACGACCTGAAGAGAAGCCAAGGGAGGGTGGAGATAAACTCACCCACTCAGGGGTTCCCCCCGGCTCAGGACCCACTCCCTATGGGGCCCAGTCAGGACTGGGTCCTCTTCAGCAGGTCTCTGTCTCTGTATTTCCACCTCTTCACTCTTCACAACGCCCCTGGGAGTTGGTCAGACTTCCAGATGGCTGCCCTGAGAACTTCCTTCAGATAACCCATGTTCACTTGCTAAGCTTCCTGAGCAGCTCCCAAGGCTCTGCCCCAACCTATATGCCCTTCCGGCCAAAGGCAGCCCTGCTCTCAGTCACCATCCCACCTCCTCTCACTACAGACCTGCTCCCAGCCACACCCCCGTGGTGCCTTCTTGTGCCTCCCTCCTTCAGAGCCCAGGAGAGCAGGGCAAACCCAGGAGAGGACTGGAGGAGCCGTGGGGTGGGTCGGGACGCGGGGAGTCCTGTGCACAAGGCAAGTCGTTAGCCAGGGGTCCTCACGTGACCATGCATCAGAGTCGGCAGCAGGATGGTTGAAACAGAAGGCTGGGCCCCGCCCTAGAGCTTCGGGTCCAGTGGGTCTGGGACGAGGTACAAGAACCTGCATGTCCAACAGCACCAGGTGCTGCTGATCCGGAACCGCAGAGGCCCACGGCTCCAGGTCGCTTGCCTCTGCGTCGCCGCCTCTCCGTGGGCTCTCCCCTTCGCTCTACTCCACGCACCCTTCTCTCTCCATCCTTCCCCCTCTCAGTCATGGCGTTTGCTCCCTCTTCCTCTAACACATGGGTTGGAGTATGACCTGAAAA
Source organism: Tupaia belangeri chinensis (assembly GCF_000334495.1). NCBI lineage: Eukaryota > Metazoa > Chordata > Mammalia > Scandentia > Tupaiidae > Tupaia > Tupaia belangeri. The sequence continues at coordinate 6,555,071 of NW_006160028.1, forward strand.
TAAGTATACTTAGGTTCAAACGGAAGACAAACCCTATCCTCTCTTCCAGGAATTTGAATTTTAACTGTCCAATAAATCCCACTGCTAGGGAAATAAAAGTCTAAGCGTGGACTTCAGGGATCGGCTAGTGAATGGTGGCAGTGTTTGGGGCTGTGAGCTTCTGAAACTGTGGGTGGCCATCTATCTCACCCCTCTGTGCCTGCGGGCCAACGTCTCCTACCGGCCGGGGAGAATTGAATTCTGTGGCCCTCTTCTCCAGGAGCGGTGAGGCAAAGATGCCACCACGGAAGGGCAGGACAACTCCTTCCCTTAATGCCAGTAATTAAAGTCCCCAGGGGGACAGGATTCACAGCGTCTTTTGTGTTCTGGCAGCGTCTCTCTCGCTTTGGTGGACAGAAAGAAAATCTGTGGAGACAGGCTCTGGTGCTCCCGCTGGGGAGGCCCGCTGGGGTTGCATCCGGGCCCGGGTCTCTCTCTAAAGAACAAGCTGACTAGAATTTTAAAAAGTCAGGCCATGGGTCCCCACTCCAGCTTAAAAAGCAAAAGCAGAAAGGCTTAGAAGTTGGGAGAGAAATACATAAGGAAGAGGCTGGAAAAGAGGGTGAGTGTAGGAAGTCAGCCATAGCCGGCTGGATTTGTCCAGAATTTCACTCCTGGCACCCGTCTAATCCCAGGGAATGTCCCTTCCTCTCACCCTTCTCCTAGATGAGATCGCCCTCCTGGAAAGAATGAAAATGCCTTCAGGACAAGGAGCAGTGAGGAGGGAGCTGGATCTGATGGGACGGCCAGAGGGCATTGTCCCCCTAAGGTGACTAAGGACAGTGATGTGGCACAGTGGGCCAGCACTGTGTAGCCAGGTGCAAGTCACTGTCCTCTCCAGCACCCAATGAAGAGTGGACAGGGACGACCCCTAAGTGACCTTCAGACTGAAATTCTACCAGCACCTTCTGCCTTGAGAGGTGCTTCCGGAAGGAGCTAGTGCTTCAGGACTACTTGATGCCACTCGTTTTTGGGTTTGTTTTCTTTGTTTCTTTTCTTGGCTCCAGATGGAATTGCACACGAGGACGTGTCTGCTACTGCCTCCATTTGTCTTCAGTGGCTACTTCTTTCTTTCTTTTTTCTCTTTTTTGAAAAGTTTTTTTTTTTGGGGGGGGGACCAGCAGATGGCATAATGGTTACGTCACTGGACTACCACATAGTCAACTGTGGTTTGTATCCCAGACCTGGCGGCTTAAAACTCACACTGGGTACATGTTCATGTGTGCCCAAAATCCCAAGAGGAGAATGAAAGCGGAGGGATTGTGGCATGGCAGTCTCCCCTGGTGGGGGTGGTGTGGTGACTTCTTGCCCTCCGTCTCTCTGTCTCTCTCTGGCTCTCTTGCAAGCACTCCCTATAGCAGAAATCTCTCTAAGAAAAAAAAAAGTTCTTACTAACATATTTCTTTAGAGAGACAGAGAGAAGGAGAGGGATCCTGCCCGCCCAACAGGGTCTTCATGACGTCACACACTCCCAGCTCACCCAGTCCTGGGTCACAAGCAAGCGTGTGCCTGGCATGCTCAGGGATGTCTCCGGGCATGAACCCAGAACCTTCCCATGTGGGTCAGCTTCGCAGAGTATCGTGCTTTACCACCATGCCACCTAACAGCTCCTTTGGTTGATATTTTTAAGCCACTTTATATACTAAGAAACTGCCACTCTGTTCCACCTCCTCATCATTTTCAGTTGGTTTTGCACAAGGAACTCTGCGGCCATCCCGACTTCCCTTGTCTGCCTCTGAAATCCCTCTCCATGGTGCCCTCAAGAGTCCGGGATAGATGCTACAAGGTATGAATTTACTTCACAACGTGTGCCTCTGCAAGTGTGTGTGTGTATGCGCACATGCATGTGTGACACCAAAACCAATCCTGGAGCCATTATAAAGTGGTGCTTGGGGCCCCCAGGTGGCATAGAGGTTAAAGTGTGTGACTCCCACATGGTTGATCACAGTTCGAGTCCTGGACTTGGTAACTTGAAAAATCATGCTGGGGGTGTGTGCATGCATGCCCTAAACCCCAGGAGGAGAGTGGAGAAGGTTGTGCAGCATGGCCATGCCCTCTGAGGGGTGATTCCTCACTTTCCCTCTCACTGTCTCTCTCTGGCAAACACACGTGCCCTATGGCAAAATAAAACAAAATAAAACGAAGTAGTGCTTAAGATCTCAGGACCTGGAATCCTATCTACTAAATTTAAATTCTCCTCTTGCCACTTAGTAGCTGTGTGACCTTAGGCAAATGGCCTAATCTTTCTAAGCCTCAGTTTACTTAATGCGAATTGATAATGATGTGCACCTCAAGGATTTTCTGGGGCTCTTCCTTCCTTCTCAGAGGATAGCATTCATTTCTGAGATGAGCAGAAGGGTTTGTCAGTGCCCTGAGCAGGTGTCTTCACTTAGCACTTCTGTCTACTGCTGTGCTCTCACCGAGGGCACCTTCCTGTGCCTCCCCACACCCAGAACTCTGAGCCAGGGACCTCCAGACATGAGTGAAAGCCAAGAGGTGGCTGACTGAAAGAGGCTTCTCTTCTTTTGACCCATGGGCCCTTCAGCCTCCACAGTTCACACATCGGGTACATGCAGAGTTGGACCAGACTTAGATCATCACAAGGAGGGCTCACATGTGCGCACCCCATTCCTTGGAGCTCTTGTTTTGTGCTGGCCTCAGACCCTTGGTGGGCTCTCCTTGCAGGCTATGTGTTTTCTGGTTTCCACAATGGACCTTGTGGTTTAGAGAGAGCCTAAGATGCCACCTTGCTGGCCCATACCCTCGGATTCTCAGCCACTTCCAGCTGAGGCTGCTGTATCCTTCACCGTGGAGTCTCCTTGTCAGGCCTGCTGTCTTGTACCTCAGCTACGGTCTCTGTTTCCTGGGGGTATCTGAGGCCTTTCCAAAGCACATGAGCCTTTAGGAAGGATGGGGAGCTCTGATGTGGCTCTCTCCCTGTCTCACCACCTCATGTCGCCTTTTTTCTCTTCTTTCTTTCTTTCTTTCTCTTTCTCTCTCCTCTGTCTCTCTTTCTTCCTTCCTTCCTTCCTTCCTTCCTTCCTTCCTTCCTTCCTTCCTTCCTTCCTTCCTTCCTTCCTTCCTTCCTTCCTTCCTTCCTTCCTTCCTTCCTTCCTTCCTTCCTTCCTTCCTTCCTTCCTTCCTTCCTTCCTTCCTTCCTTCCTTCCTTCCTTCCTTCCTTCCTTCCTTCCTTCCTTCCTTCCTTCCTTTCTTTCTTTCTTTCTTTTTCTTTCTTTCTCTCTTTCTTTCTTTCCTTATTTGCTATCATGTGCAAATGCTCCTGGAGAGAGAGGAAGAGGGAGGAAGTACCCCCCTGTGGGGGATGGCCACAGTCCCTTCCCCTTCATTCTCCTCTTGGGATTTTGAGCACATATGAACACATGCCCAGTGTGTTCTTAAGCCTTCAGGTCTGAGACTGGAACCACACAGTCCTCCATGTGGGATCCAGCCACCTTACCCTGCCATTGACTGGCCCCTTTTTAAGTTTATTTATTCTGAGAGAGAGAGAGAACCCTTGGCAGTGTCTCGGTGCTGCTTTTCACCCCAGCTCCAGCCAGCCCATATGGGCCGGCTCGAGCTGATATGCTCAGAGAGGTCTCCAGACATGAACAGGCAACCTTCCAGTGTGGGTCTGCCTTGCAGAGCATTGTGTGTCACCACCGTGCCACCACTCGGCCACATCGGGAGCCATTTGTAGCTCTTAATGTTAAGTGGTGGTGCCCTGAAAGCTGATCTCACAGAGGCTGCTGAGGAATGTTAAAACAAAACCAAACAGAAGGCCTGCTTGTGGCTTTCTCCAGCTGCTATCTAACTTCTCCTCCCGGAGTTGAATGGGGGCGGGGGCAGCAGAATTCAAGTCTGCCGATTTCCTTTCTCTGTTTCTACCTCTGCTCCCTCTCCCAGTGCCTACTGGGCAGGAGGGCGAGGCTCTCCTCCTCTCGGACTAGTCTTCATTTCTCCCGTTTCCACACAGCAGTGGACTCGCAGTTTGGCCGTCGTGAGGGAAGCCGGTCTTTTCTCTACACGGTGGAAGAAATGAGGAGTGGAGGCTCCCAGGCTTGACTTTTGATATAAGACCTGCCTAGTGGCCAGGAAATAAGGACAAAAATGAACTGTTTTTCCACTCCCCAAATAGCATCGTTGTATTTTATATTCAGATATAGTCCCAGTCTTTCTCTAGAGGAACTTTGTTGCTTAGAAAAACGAAAAGGTTAGGCAGATAATATGCATTTTTAATTTCTGTTATGTAAAGTCACCCTGCTGGGGAAGGGAGAAACCAACGACAGCATGTGGTTTCTGACCTGAGCATGCTCAGAGTGCAGACAGAGGTAAAGGAGCGGCCAAGTTACAACAGGAAGTTGTAAGGGCTTGTTGGGGCTATGCAGTAGGCCAGCAAGAGGAGTTTTGCAGAGGCCTCAGTGTGCTTTGGATAGCATGCAAATGGGAAGAGGGGTGAAGAAGTCGCAGAAAACTGCAATGACCAGGATTTCAAGACTGGACATCAGGAACATGGAAGTTTTGAGAAGGCAGGTTTGGTTTTGTGTGCTCTGCGTCTGCTGGAGCCGTGGCTCTAGCTGCCCACCACACATCAGGCATGGCTTCTGGGCCTTCCTCGAAGCTCGGTGTACCTTATGGCTGCTGCGTGGATTTAAATCCTGTATCCCTGACTGGTTTCTAATGAGAAGGTAAGTGTGTAGCAAAGCGTGACTCATTCAGGGTTCCCCTACAAGAAGAAAAAAATAGGACTTTAAGAATGCAGTTATTTGGGGCCAGCAGGTGGTGCAATGGTTAGGGCAGTGGATTCCCACATAGCTGACCATGGTTAGAGTCCTAGACCAGAGGCTTGAGAATCACACTAGGTGCGTGTGCATGTGTGCCCAAAATCCCAGGAGGAAGTGGAGGAGAGGGGATTGCAGTGTGGCCATTGCCCCTAGAGGCTATTTCTCACTTTCCCTCTCACTGTCTCTCTGTGAGTATACTCACCTATGGCAAATCCCCCACCCCACCCCACCCCCCAAAAAAACAAACAAAAAAAATAGGGTTATTCTACAGAATGCCTCTCAGGGGTTATTTCTCTTCTTGTAGCAAACTGATCACTAGCTACCCTCATCATCGACAGCAGCAGTGGCGGCTACATCTGTGGCTCCTGCCACAGCTCTAGCTACAGTGACTCGAGACACGGACTGGGAGAGCCAGCAGGTTCCACCCTAGGGAGGGTCCAAGAAGTAGATGACAGGTGCATAGGAGTCGTGAGAAGGCTAGGAGGCCTCGGGTGCATTAACGCTACAGGCATCGATCGAGTGCCCACTCTACACTAAGCTTCGTTCTAGGCGTTGGGGATACAGTGAGGAGGGAAATGGCAAGGCTTCTGCTCCTCTCATAATGTATTCCAGTAGAGAATGTAAACATCAACAAGTAACAAACTATAAACAAGAACATCGAAATATCAGAGTGGGAAGGGCCATGCAGAAAGTCAGAATACAGGGATGGGCTAAAGACAAGCTGCACTGGCATCTTTGGAGGAGCTGGTGAGGAAAGTGCAGCACAGAACAGAATACTCTCTGTGAGCTTCTGAACTGAGCGTAAGTGACCCTGTCGTTATTGGAGTAGATCATGTTCATTGTCTCCGCATGCCTTGGAGAATTTCTGTGTGTTATTTCTTCCTTGTACAGTTTAGAGAACATTGAGCGATAATTCAGTAACAGGCCACACTTGTCTTCTTTTCTCCTGAGCTTCTCTTAGATTAGATTGAGAGTCCTGTTGAAGTGGATGGAGTGAAAGAGGTTGCTTCTTGGGGAAACTGCAAATAAATCAGATAGCCCTGCAATGAGCGTAATTTCCATGAAGGAAAATGGAGGAAGCAATCAATTCATTAAAGGAGGAATCAGAGAAAAGGAAATGAGGGCATGGGCTATGGGCAATATGGACCATAAATTGTGAGCAATCGTCTCATTTATGGTTGATGGGAACATTATACCTCCTTTCTTGTCTGTCACTTAGCAGAGCTAACACTCAGCCAGGGGTCATTTCCCCTTCAGATAACCTCGTTTTCTCTGAAAGGATCCTTTTAAGATTATACAATGCTTAATAGCCTTGTTCAAACACTCCAGAAAGAAAGTCTAATGGTGACCCTAAAACAACAATATTGGCCATTACAACCTACGGTTTCTGAGGCTCTGCAGTCAGGGTAATCAATGAAGTATGACAAGCCCGGGGACACGGTGGCTCATGCCACTTTAGAGACTGGCTGGGACTGGGTGGACAGATGTGACCAGTTCTTTCCCCAGTTTCACTAGTTGGCTCTGCTCCATGACTTAAAGCACTATGGATTTGTCCGTGACGGGCAAGTACTTCTGTAGAATGGGGTTTGAAATAATACTGTTCCAGTGCATTTTACTTCAACTTACCAAATTTAAGAGTTGAAAATAGTACTCAGAAATGAAAGGAGACTTGAGCAGAATTTCCTTAAATCTCATTACCCTTTTGATAAACCAATTAGTTTCCTGTTCAACTTTCTGCTTAATTTTGTTTCTTTTCTTTTTTTGATGGTGATATCAATCTTTTTTTTTCTAAAGGATTGTTTATTTTTATTATTATTATTCAATTTGACTAGAGAGTAAGAGGGAGAATGAGGACAGAGAGAGAGGGAGAGTAAGAAAGCAAACTGCCAGGTCCAAGACTTGAACCATGGTCAAGTCCAGCCCCTCAACCACCACATCACCTACCAGCCTCAATATCAATAATTCTAAATGTTGTTTCTCAAAGTCTTCATTATAGATAGGAGCCTTAACAAGTAGACAGTCACTGTGTGCAAAATTAGTAGTTTAAACTCAGAAGAGCAGATGGGAGGAATCAGAAGTGATTTTCCTTTTTGTCCTCTCTGTACAGAGGAAAATTCACTGTGACTTTGGAGGAGGAAATCTAGGTGGGGATTGATCGAAGCCATATTTAGTATGAAGAGATGCCTGCGTTTTGGCACCTCAGAGGACTAGAACACTCAATGCCAAGCGGAAGGAAGAGAAGTAGTTTTGTGGTGAGAGGGGAGTGCATGCTGATCGAAGGATGCCACCTTCTTCGTGGCATTTGGATCTGTTGGTAGCACGAACAGACCCTGCTTACCAGGGAGCTAACGTGGAGGTTCAAAGTGCCAGAGGTGCCCTATGTGGAATGTAGGTGGCTGCATACCTGGAGGAACCAGCATGCAAGCCGTCTTCTGAGAACCAACCTTACCCCGTTCTTAGAAAAGCCGCCCCCACCACCACAGGGGCTTGGTGGTTAGGCTCTGATTCCCATATAGTAGACCACAGTTTTAGTCCTATACCAATGTGAAATTCACCCTGGGTGCATGTGTGTTTGTGCCCAAAACCCCAAGAGAAGAATGGAGGAGAAGGGATTGAGGTGTGGCCATGCTCCCTAGGGGGCGACTTCTCACTTTCTGTCTCTTTGTCTCTCTCTAGCCAGCACTTGTACCCTATGGCAAAAACCAAAAAAAGAAAGAGAAAAAGGAAAAGTTACACTCCCCCATCACTGCTGAGTCTTTGCTTCATGCAGTCCCTTACCTTCTCCACAGCAGATTTGACCATGAGTAGATACGTGACTCCCTACTGGTCCAATCAGATGCCCTTTCCTAGGAATGTGAAATTAGGTCTCAGAAACTTAGGTTTCTGCCAGGCACTTGTATTATTGGTTGGATGTTGTGTTTTTGCTTTGTTTTGTTTCATTTTTTAATTTGTTATAGGGCACATGCACTCATCAGAGAGAGAGAGAGAGAAAGTGAGAAAGCACTTTCTCAGGGGAGATGGCCACATAGCAATCCCTTCTCCATTCTCTTCTTGGGATTTTGGGCATGCATGCACATTTCAAATCACTGGGTCCAAGATTAAAATGGTTCTGTGGGATCCAGCTGCCTTAACCTCCATGCCATCAGTTGGCCCTGCTATGGTTAGAATATATATGTTCTTCTGGGACCAGAAGATGGTGTGGTGGTTAAGGCACTGGACACTCCCATATGGCTGACCACAGTTCAAGTCCTGGACCTGGTGGTGCTCTCTCTCTCTCTCTCTCCATCCCCTGCACAAATTAAAAAATAAATAAATGAATAAACGAAATAAAAATTTTTTTTTAGAAAAGAATGTTCTTCCAAAATTCAATGGTTGGGACCTAATAACCAATGTGACAGTATTAATAGGTAGGAACTTGAGTCATGAGTACTTCATCCTCATGAATAGGACTACTACTCTTTTTCTTTCTTTTTTTTTGGAGAGGTTTTTGCTATATGGCGCGTGCGCTCGCCAGACAGACAGAGAGAGACAGAGAGACAGAAAGCGAGAAATCACCCCCCATGGGGGATGGCCACGCCGCAATCCTTTCTCCTCCAGTCTCCTCTCGGGATCTTGGGCACGCACGCACATGCGCCCGGCGTGAGTTTTAAGCCACCGGGTCCAGGACGTGAACCGCGGTTGACTACGTGGGAGTCCAGCAACACAGCCATTACGCTAACTGCTGGTCCCCCAGGACTACTACTCTTATAAAGAAGTTAAGACCTATCCGCTGTGGCACGGTGGTAACATAAGTGACCTGAAAGCCTGGAAGCTATATGGCCAGCCCCAATTCAGATCTCTGTGTGGGTCTAAAAATATGCTAGGTGTGTGCACAGGCATGCAAGATCCTGAGAAACTGGAGGGCTAAGGAAAGGAGATTGCGATATTATGAGACCTTGTCAAGAATGCTTCTTTCACTCTCTCTCATGCATGTGCACATATTCTGATAATTTTTTAAAAATGTTGAAAGGTGTGTCCTAGGTCCTTTAGTGCCCGTCCATCTCTTCCGTCATGTGAGGACACAGCATTCATTCCTTTTCACCTCTGACCCATGAGGACGCAGCAGCAATAAGGCTCCATCTTGGAAACAGTAAGCAGCCTTCGCCAGACACTGAATCCATTGACATCTTAATCCTGGGCTTCCCATCCTCCAGAATTCTAAGAAGTAAATGTCTAGGTTTATAAATTTTGTTACAGCAGCACAAACAAACTAAGACAGAAATAAAGTTATGATCAGGGCATCCATGTTTGAGCATGGTTACGTAGGCAAAGAAAGCTAATAATGAAACCACATACTTGCAGTGTGGCAGGCTCTGTTCAAAGAACTTCACGCACATGGACTCGATCTCACAGTAATCTGAGGTCAGCGCCATTATTACCTCTATCCCACTTTACAAGTGAGGAAACTGAAGAGCAGAAGCTTAAGCAACTTGCCCAAGGTCACAAGTAACTCAGTGGTGGAGCTGGCATTTGACTCCAGAGACTGCACTTAGCCACATGCCGAACTGCTCTCTGGAGAGAGGAAGAGAGGGAGAGGGAAACGAGGCATGTGCCCCAGAGAGCCAGAAATAATTGGAGAGAGAAGCCAGCCAGCGCTCGTCAGTTCTGCGACTGCTGGCAACCACCTCTCTGAAGACTGCCCTCGCTTTCTGCCTTTGTTTCCACCAGATCCCTCCATTTCTCATCAGTTTTCTTTTTTGCTTATGCCAGCTTGAATGAGTTCTATTCATTGCAACCAAATGATCTCTGACTCAATAAGTTGGAAAAGGAGGGAACATTTTCCAGCAGGGGGTATGAAATTAGCTAGAGATGTGTTAGGTTAATCAGCTAGAGAAGGAGGGGAGTGGTGTTTTCATTTTGCTCTTTCTTAAATTGATGCAGTATACTAACCAGGGATGATCTAATTGCTTTAATAACCAAGATTAAACTTTATGTAAAAATATGGACACTAGGAAACCAGGTCTCTGCCCAGTGACTAGAGATGAATGAAATCATGGCTCCACTCCCTCGGGGGCAGTTGGCCCTAAATTGCTGGGATAGCTTTTTAGATGGGAATCAACCAAGGGCTGATCAACTGGAAGGGTATAGACGATACGTTCTTTTTTTGTCCCCCTAAAGAATTGTTTTATTTAACTTTATTTCTGTATTTATTTTAATTTGATCAGAGAGGGACAGAGGGAGAAAGAGAGAGAGAAAGGGATAATGAGAAGGCAAGCCATGAGGTCCAGGACTCAAATGGCAGTTGGCCATGTGGGAGTCCAGAGCCCTAAACCACCACACGACCTGCCAGCCCCACAGACAATGTATTCTTAGTTTGTCTTAATTTTTGTTTCTTAGTAAGTGTGTTTTTGGAGTTTTTCATTTCGGCATTACAAGTCAGCCTTAAAATCTCAGTGGCTTGGGGCCAGCAGGTGGCCTGGTGATGAAGGTCCTGATTTCCACATGGCCGATCACAGTTTGAGTCCTGGACCCAGTGGTTTGAAAATCACAACAAATAACTAGATAAATAAACAAATGTTAAAACAACAACAACAACAACAACAAACCTCAGTGGTTTCTATGGGTCGGGACTTCAGATGGGGCAAAGCAGTGACGGCTTGTCTTTGCTTCACAATATCCGTGACCTCAGCTGGGAAGGCACAAAGTCTGGGTGTGGCTGGGATTATCGGCAGTGGGGTGTGGTCTGGACTCGCATTGTTGCTGGCTCTTGCTTGCTGGCTATTGGCTAGAACCTCACCTGGGCTTTCATCCAGAGCACCTGCACATAAGTTCTCCAGGTGGTTTTTCTGCATGACCTACTTTGGCCTTCTTCACAGTATTCCTGCTAGATTCCAACGATGAGCATCCCCAGAGAGAACCAGGTAGATGTTGCGTCAGCTCTTATGTCTAGCCTTGGAAGTTACACAGCATCCCTCCTTCCACAAGCCTGTCTTCCTTAAGAAGTAGAGCAGGGCCAGCAGGCGGTGTGGTGGTTAAGGCGCTGGACTCTCCCATGGTCAACTGTAGTTCAAGTCCCAGAACTGGCAGCTTGCTTTCTTACTCTCCTGCCCCTACCCACACCATCTTTCTCTGTTGAGTGCATGTGCCCTATAGCAAATTAAAAAATAATAATAATAATAAATAATAAGTAAAATGAAATAATACCAAAAATTGAATTTTTTTAGAAGTAGTAGGAGCACCGTTTGAGGGGAGAAGTGTCAAAGTCACATGGTAAGAAGGGAACATTGAGTGGGAGATAGTGTATAAATCTTTGAAAAACTAGCAGAGGCAAAATACAATGACAAATGCTGACTTTTTAGAAAAGTCGTGCTTCTTTAAAAATCAGAGCATTTGGTAAAATCTTATGATTGCAAATCTGATCAGGATAGCTTGGTGGTTAAGGCAGCTGGAGCTCTCTGGCTCACTGTGTGGTTAAAGTCTGGATCTGGTGGCTCGAGAAAACACCTGATGTGTGTGAGCGTGTGCCCAAAATCCCCAAAGGAGGGAGAGTTGTAGAAGGGATTGATGGCTACTGTCCCCCTTGGGAAGTACTTCCTTACGTTCCCTTTCTCTGTCTTTCTCCAGCAAGCGTACAAGCCCTCTGACAAATTAAAAATAAATAAACAAGGGAACCAGCAGATGGCACAATAGTTACGTTGCTGGACTCCCATGTGCTTGTCTGCAGTTCAAGTCCCAGACCTGGCAGCTTAAAACTCACGCTGGGCGCATATGTGTACATGCCCAAGATCCCAAGAGGAGAATGGAGGAGAAGGGATTGCAGCGTGGCCATCCCCCCTTGGGGGGTGGTGATTTCTCACTTTCTGTCTCTCTCTTTCTGATGAGTGCACACACCCTATAGCAAAAATCTCTCTAAAAATAACAAATAAATACTATTAATATTTTTTAACACTTGAAAGGAATAGGTAACAACAGCAAGGGAAAGTGTTACTCCAGCCTATTCTGACCTGCAATGAATGGCTACAGATGTGAGCATAACGCACGCTTGGAGAGGTGTCCGTCCTGTAAGGGCTGGGAGTGTATCTTCAGCCTTGAGGAAAGCAGGTTTCGAAAAGTTTCCAAATCGGGCAGTGGTAAAATGTGGCGCTCTGCCAGGCTGACCCCGGGGGAAGGCTCCAGGTTCACATTTGAAGACCTCCCTGGGAGCGCTGGGCACAGGTGCACACGTGCTCTCGTGAGCTGGGCTGCCAAGGCTGAGGTGGATTGCAGTGCTACGACCCTATCAGGGTCTCTCTCTCTCTCTGTCTCATCTCTGTCTCTGTCTTTCTCTGAAAACAGAAATGAACATTTCTTAAAATCGCTTTCTAAATAGTTATTTTTTAAAATTTTATTTATTATTGTTATTATTCAGTTTGACCAGAAAGAGAAACAGAGAGAGAGAAAGAAAGCAAGCCGGCAGGTCCAGGACTTAAACCAGGTCAGCCATGAGGGAGTTCAGCACCTTAACTACCATGCTACCTGGCGGCCCCCATAAATCAATATTTAAAATAAATTCAAAATAGATGATCTCATGATGAAACCCTTCAGAAAGGCTAAAAAAATAGTGGCTCTAAAAATAAACTTTAGAACCTAAAATTGCAAATGATCCTGATGAGGAAGAAAATGAGGAAACATAAATAAAAACAAAACAAAAACACAGCATTTCTGCCAATTTTTTTTGTGTCTTTTTTTTTTTCTTTTTTTTTTTTTTTTTTTTTTTTTTGAGAGAGAGAGAGAGAGGTTTACTCTAGGGCATGTGTGTTCACCAGAGAGACAGAGAGACATAGAGCTGGAAATGATTCCCCAGAGGGAATGGCCACAGCGCAATCCCTTCTCATCCTTTTTCCTCTCGGGAGTTCCTTGATCACATGTGTTTTAAATTTATTTTTCTTTTTCTCTCTTCCTTCTTTCCTTTCGTTCTGTTCTTTTTCTTGCTCCTTCCGTTCTTTCTTTCAAAGAGCGAGAGAATCACCCTCACAGGCTGTCATCCTGCAGCCCCGTTCCCAGCCTTTCCCAGTAACAGAGAGCATTAAACTGTGGTCACAAGGACCGGCAGGTGGCATGGTGGTTAAGGCGGCTGGACTCCCACATGGCTGACCATGGTTTGAATCCCGGAACTTGCAGCTTGCTTTCTCACTTTACTTCTCTCTCTGGTCAACTTCAAAAAAATAAAATAATAATATCCATGAATAAATTTTAAAAATAAAATCACCCAGTTTCAAAAAAATATTTAAAAAGAATTGGGAACCAGCAGTTAGCGTAATGGCTGTGTCGCTGGACTCCCATGTAGTCGACTGTGGTTTGCGTCCCAGACCTGGTGGCTTAAAACTCACGCCGGGCACGTGTGCATGCGTGCCCAAGATCCCGAGAGTAGAATGGAGGAGAAGGGATTGCGGCGTGGCCATCCCCCCTGGGGTTGATTTCTCACTTTCTGTCTCTCTGTCTCTCTCTCTGTCTGGCGAGGGCACACATCCTATAGCAAAAATCTCTCAAAAAAAAAAATTAAAAAAGAATTGTGGTCACACACCCAGGACGCAGGTCCTGGGATAAGATAAGAATTGTGTATGGTTTCTTGTACCTGGGTATGTATCGAAATCACTCAGATGGCTTATTAATCATCAGTGTTGGAACCACCTCCAGAGTTTCTGATTCAGCAGCTGTCAGGTAGAGTCTATTAATCTGCATTTCTTTTTTGTTTTTTGGTTTTTTTTTTTTTTTTTTTTTTTTTGAGAGATTTTTGCTATAGGGCACGTGCACTCACCAGAGAGCCAGAGAAACAGAAAGTGAGAAATCACTCTCCAGCGGGATGACCACACCACAGTCCCTTCTCCAGTCTCCTCTTGGTATTTTGGGCATGCGTACGTGCCTGATGTGAGTTTCAAGCTGCCGGGTCTGGAACTCAAATTGTAGTTGACCATGTGGGAGTCTAGCACCTTAACCACTATGTCACTGCCCGGAGTCTGCATTTCTAATAAAGTTTCAGATGATACTAACACTGCTGGTCCTGGGACCACACTTTGAGGGCCACTAGCTAAGAACAGGCCTTCTCTGGGCCTGCCCCATAGCACAGTGGTTAAGGGAGCCAGTTGCACATGGCTGATCGTGGCTAGAATTAAAACCCTGGTCAGCTTGAGAAATATGCTGCCCCGAAACATGCTCCCAAAACATGCCCCCCAAATCCTAACAGTAGATGGAAGATTGCAGTGAGACCATGCCCACTGGGGAGTGCTTCCTCTCTCTCTCTCCATCGTGCCATCTGGCAATTAAAAAGGGTGGGGCAAGGACAGGCCTTCACATCCCCTTAACATCCAGGATCTGATGCAGGAGCTCTGGGGTGGGGCCGATTCTGGTGTCTGCAGCCATGCTTTGAGTGCCAAGAGTCTAGAGTCGATAGAAAGTACTCTAGGAGGAGTGGAAATGGGCTTGAAAGCATGGACAGGAATTGCTTAAGTGGAGAAAAGGGAACGCATTCCAGGCAGGGCAGAGCGGGGCATGCGGAGAACACTGAGTGGATACACTCAGCAGGAGCAGGCGCTCTCATCAGAATCGGGAACTGAGGGTGGAGAGAGCGGTAGGGCCAGAATGTAGAGTCTTGGCAGGGAGGTGTGTGTGGGGGGGATGTACGTCTCCCTGAAACTGGTGATTTTGGAGAGTGCCAGGGAGGCAGATCTCCAAAGCACTCTCCTGTCCCATTGCCATTAAACCCGAACACCCAGTCAATGTTAAAGTAGTGTCCCAGACGGACCGAACACTCCAGGGATGTGATTTCCTCGGTGGGACATCCTACGCGGAGCACCAAGATGGGGGAGCAGAGGCCTCTCTGAGGCAGGAGATTGCTTCAGGATTTGGCTTGGGGAGGTGTCTCTGGGTGAACTGGACTTGTCCTGTTTTTCTGTAGGATTCTTCTGAAACATGAGGATCGAAGGGAGTGGGAGCCTTAGAGGACATCTTAAGTCTCTTCAAACAGCAGATTCCATGATTTGGGGTGGTGTGTCCCCCCTCAGTCAGCTCCTCTGTCATGAAGGTCTGCTCTAAGCAGACCCTGCTGTGCTGGGTCAGGGCCAAATAGGAAGGGGATGTGTGTTCAGTGGTCGCAGAGCAAGGGGGGCTTCATGGAGTTCCCAACTCCTAGTGTCTTCCTTCAGGAGTAGGACTCAGGACTGAGGCCGTTCCAGCTCCCAGAGAAGCATTCAGGGTATTTGCCTTGACCTCTACGACCTATGGCAGATTCTGGTGGGCCCAGGAAGGAAGAGGGGTGGTACTGACCCCAAAATTACCAACGGATGAGGCTCTGACCTGAACCATGCACCATGCCCTGAGCTTCCTCCCACCTCCCTCTCAGCCCACTGGAACCAGAGCTTAGGGATGTTCTGGCTACCTGGGACCTGGGCAGGGGCTATTGCTTGGGGCTGGTATGGGGAGAGGGAAGGGGAGGTTTATTGATTAAATAAACATGATTCTAGCAATGTGTACGTATCAACTAAAAGGGCAGGAAAGATCAGAGACTTTCTCTTTGAAGGCTAGAAGGCAGAGTTACTGCCTCTGCTGCCTGAACAGAGGGCGGGCACCCTAGCTTATCTGGCCTTTGTCATGCTCTGCTCCTACCGGCAAGAAGGCTCCAGGTCTCAGCTCTTGCCCTGCAGGAGGTGAGTGAGCCCACTTCACTGAGGTTTTAATTCCAGGGTAATCCCTTCCTTCCGGGACAGGTTGGGGCTGGGGAGACCCCTTGCATCCCGGTCTTTGATCTAAGTTGGAGCCAAAGAGAAAGACTTCCATAAAACTGTCAAGGAGATGGGAAGGGGCCTTGAAAGAGAGGTTGTAAACAGGCACTCACCTTTGATCAGTCACCCCAGGTCCTTCTTACAGCCTAGGATTATGGGTTTAGAAGTGCCCTTCCTGTGTCCCCAAAGGGGTCCTGTGACTCAAGAACAATTAGATTGTTTCAAAAGTTTAAAGAAAAACAAAACAAAATTGTAGAGAGACTGTGCCCAAAAGACTTTCATTTTCATTAAGGAAAGAGGAAGAGAAAAGAATGAAAAAGAAAGCACAGGCCCAAACCACAAAGCAGATCCCTAAGTTAGCAATAAATGGGAAACCCAGTCTGATTCTTTCCATGTAATAGGATACTCTCTGGCCTGGCCATTCCACTAGAATCTGTTATCTGATAAGGGCATAAGATATATTTTTATTTTCCACTCCTCCACCCTCCCTGACAAAAGAAACAAAGCATTTGTTGTCTCTCATTGTTGGATTTTTTTTTTCTATTAAAATGTCAGAGAAACAGAAACTTAGCTTGACTTTTTCACTCGGCTATAAACAAATATTAGAGCTGACTGCTGATTTCCAACGAACTTACTGTGTGTGGTCAAATGCTTCATAGGCAGACGAATGCGTCATAGCCGCATCTGTGTGTCCCTGTGACTGTGTCCCCTTCCACCCTAGCGACCACGCCAAGAGAAAGAAAGTTGACAAGTTGCCTCCTGTGTTCAAGGCTGGTCAGTGGAAGATTCTGGCCACGGCCCTCTTGCTTGCTCACTGAGGCCTCCCCTCTCAGGCAGCATGACTGTGAGCAGCCCTGTCCCTCCGACCACACTGGTAACCACACCCCAGGAATGGTCCATTTCCTGCCACAGCCCTGGCTTCCTCCGCTAGTGCCTCATCTGGGAAGCAAGAGTCATGTCCCTATGGAGCTGGAAGGTTTGCCTGGCGTTTGTCACACTCGAGCTGCTCCCCGGGCCCATTCTGAGCCCACCAGAGTCACATGGGACAGTCTCTTCCTTCTCTTAAGCCTCTTTGTTACATGGCACGGGGTGCCTACCTCTTTTTCCAGCATCTTAGGCTCCCTACTAAGAAGGAAGTGGGATCAACTCCATCGGCCAGTACTGAGCCCTGGGCAGGGCGGCAGGCCTGCAGCGGGTCTCTTTCTAATGATGGAATGACCTGCCTGATGCGACAGCAGCCCCGAGTGGGGACAACAGTGTCTGGTGGACAGTTAGGAGATTCCTCTTTACAATGAGAGAGCCCGAGGGTTAAATACTGTCAGTTCTCGTGCACGAGGCCCCGACGTCTACATGGAGGACTGCTGAGCTAGGAAGGGGAGCAGCCACTGCTTAGAACCGGAGGGTCCCTTCAAACTCACTGAAGCCTGACGGATGGACAGAATGGAGAGCAAGGCGTGGGGTCCCCTTCAAGGGAGTGGATCAGGAGGGGTCCTCACAAAGACAAATCTTTTAGATTTGGGGTTTTCCATTATTGAGTCATTTCCTCTTTCTTCCTGTCTTCTGCTACACACGCACACACACACACACACACACACACACACACACACACACCCATATCTTTTTCTCATGATTATCAACAAGTACCAGAGATCCTTTCCCTGCTCTGCCCAATAGTGCTTGGCCCTGGGAGCTAGGAAGTTAGTGAGCGCCAGGTGCTTACGAACGTACTTAAATATTCAGTGCCTGGGTCTTCATGATCCCAGATTATCTGGTTGGTATAGTCAAAGCCTCAGACAGCCTGAAAGGAATCAGTTCAAGCATGCGTGTGCTTATCGTTCATCCAGCAAATAAAGACCGCGTGTCCTGCACGTGCCGGAAGCACCAGGGAATACGAGAATGAGACACAGATGACTGTCTGATGGTACAGGATCAGCCTCGGTGGATGAGTCAGAGAGCTCACCGTCTTGCTTTTGTTTGGCTCTTTTTTTTTTTTTTTTAATTGCCAGTGGGCACATGTGCTGGCCAAAGAGACAAAGAGAGGGAGAAAGAACCCCCCCATGAGGCATGGTCACACCATAATCCCTTCTCCATTTCTTCATTCTGTCAGAATTCTGGACATGCATTTGCATGTGCATGTGCTTGGCATGTTTTTCAAACTCCTGGGGCCAAGATTTGAATTGCAATTGGCCATGTGGAATCTGGCTGCCTTAACCACTAGGCTATGGGGTTAGCCATACTCTGGCTCTTCAAGAGCCTTCTTCTCTGTTTTTGGTTCTGTCTTGGCCATCTCATTTCTGGTTCTCATGCAGGGCTCCTTAGAGGTGGGAGTCGCTTCCGCTTGCTCTCATTACACAGGAAGTATGTGCAGATTGTGATTTGAGTTCTTTCTGCGGAGTTTACTGTTCCCCTGTGCCTGGGGCAAGGAGAGTGAGTTCTAGAATGGCAAACTCTCCAAGAGCTGGTGGTGACTGACGGTGGGAGGCCAGAGGGCCTAGTGCTGTGGGGAAGAGAATGGCAGGGCAAGCTGGAAAAAGGGAGTCCTTCGTAGAGGCTGTTATTTCCATGGTGTCCAGATTGGGGCCAGAACTAGAACTAGAGCCTGGAGCAGTTCTGGCACTTCTGCCATAGGAGAAGGCCTTTCGCTAGACATCTGAGAGTGGATCATGAAGGGTGAAGAGGGTGGGAATGGGAGGCACGCTGAGCCCTCTTTCAGGGCAGCAGACTTCCCAAGTGCAGATGACAAAGCTGAGTCTAAACCAGAGGATGCGGCTGGATGAGGGAGAGAGAAGCAAAGGCCTCTCATCGAAGAGATCCCTCAGACTCATGGCTCAGCGGGGACCAGGTTCTCAGGTTCTCCCAAACTTTATTTGGGAAGGAGGAGTTGGGAACACAGAGGGAACCCATGGTGCCTCACCCTTACCCATGGACAATCCAGTACCTAAGTGACATCTTCCTCAGTGAGCCCAAGAGAAATTTCACAGGGCCATCAATTAAATCCTGATCATCTGTGCATTCATTTCTGCTGAGGATGGGATGTCGAGAAATCTTTGCTGAGCACCTCCCTACTGGGCTTGGGCAGCACACTCTTCTAATTCATCTCTTCCTTCTCAGGCCTTTCTCATAGGCCCTGCTCCTCTTTCTCAGTCCTCCACTGGGAAGCCTTCCTGAGCTCCTCTTGAACTTTCACACCATTAAACCTAGCTCTTCCCTGTCACCGTGAAGTAGGCCAGCTTGAAGCTTCATAGGACTACAGCCTTTGTGAAATTAAGAAAATCCTCTGGGACCAGCAAAAGGCATAATGGTTATGTCGCTGGGCTCCCATGTAGCCATCAGCGCTTTGAGTCCCGGACCTGGCGGCTTAAAACTCAGGTCAGACGTGTGTGTGTGTGTGCGTGGCCAAGATCCCGAGAGGAGAATGGAGGAGAAGGGATTATGGTATGGCTATCTCCCCTGGGGGAGTGATTTTTCACTTTCTGTCTGTCTGTTCCTGTCTCTAGTGAATGCATGTGCCCTATAGCAAAAATGTTTCTGAAAAAAAAGAAAGATCTCTAGTGAGAAGAATCTGACCAGGTGCTGAGGCACAGGGAGATCTGTTTGAGGAAAAAGTCAGATGAGAAACCAGGAATGGGCACCTGCAGTAAAACAGCAGTCAGCATAGTTACTCAGGGGAACGCAACCGACCGATTGATCGTAGTGAGGAGTGATTTGCACATGCTTCGATCTTGTATCCATAAATACCGAGAACACATTGAGCTTTCAAGAGTGTTCGATGGTGCTTGCTGATTGTCGACCTGAAATCAGCCACGGAAATAAACGCCTTTCTCTAGCCTCTGCCTCTCGTTTCATTAACCATGAGAAGCGGCAGCCGGGTTTAGCTCGCTGGTAACAACTGCCCTTTACTGCGTGGACGCTTGGAGGTGTGAGTGCTGGTGTGCCCTTACGGTAGACCGTTAGCTCCCTGGTGGTGAAAACCCTGACTCCTGTCCCTCACCTCCCTCAGTGCTTCACTCTGTGCTTGGCACAGGCCGAGGGGCTCCATGAATGCTTGTGGATGGACGAGGGAATGAAACGAGGAAATGAATGAAAGGGTATAGAGATGCAGCTGATGGGGCTGTCAAGTGACAGGCAAACACCGACAGCCAGCTGGGCTCCCTGTGCAAGGTACCCACTCTGCAGCATGATGCTAGGGGGACCTCACAGTGCTCCCTCGCCTTCCTTCCAGCCAGAGAGACTAGGGCTTGCCCCTGGCAGGATATGGTCCCCTGCATTTCCAAGACTGGACGAGTGCAGAATGAATGCGTCTTTCTAGGACATCCTCATCAGCTTACACTCAAATCACCTCCGCCAAAAAAGCTAAGTTGCCCTTTTTTTCTTCTGGAGGTAAAACAATCCCTGCAGGAGATTGTTTCCTGTTCGAGAAAATGTGTCCCTGGCATCACCTTCTCAGTGTTTCCTATAGCCTTCTCTCTACCTCCTTCTTCCTCCTCTAAGCAGCCTCCCTGTCCTTGTCGCTGTCCCTGAGCCTGAGCACAACTCTCCCAGCTGACCCGTAGCTCCCTGCCTGGTCTCTGGTGAATTTCTGCCTCAACTCAGCAACTTGTGGCTTTGTATGCAGATGATAACAGTAAGCCCAACTCTCTCTCCGCTTCCACAGATTCTCAGCTCCAGGAGCACTGAGCCCGGGCAAACTTGGACTAGACAACTGAAATTTCAACTGCATAGTGGGCGTTCTACATGCCACCCCAGGGGGATTCACTTAGTCTCTGAATTTCTTTTTTCTCTCTTTGTTTTGTTTTTAATTTGCTTTATGGTATGTGCACTCTCTGGAGAGACATAGAGGGAAAGTAAGAAATCACTTCTTAGTGGGGATGGCCATGCCACAATTCCTTCTCCTCTCTTCTCCTTTTGGGATTCTGGGCACATATGCACATGTGCCCAGCGTGCTTTTCAAGCCATTAGGTCTGCCAGGTTTTTCAAACCACACAGTCGGCCACGCCAGATCCAGCCACCTTTACTACCACCACTTGCTGGCTCGACTCCGGGTGCCCTAAGCTAAGGAGGTCACAGCACCCTTCTCAGATCCTTCTCTCAGGGGACTCATGGTCTCTAGGAGGAAGCGAGGCTGGCCAGCAAGGAGAAGTAGCACTGTGGTGTGGGGTGGGTTGAAGGTGTGGGATGTAATGAACAAGACTAGGGCAGTGGGAATGAGGACAGGAGTCAAAGGAACAGGTCACCAGTGGTGCCGTGGGTCAGTTCTGCATTTCTAGCAGCACAGAGGCCTGGAGAGCAGGCCCAATATTGAAGGGAGCATGTTCTGGGAGGGACCAAGATTATAACACCCACATACCTGCATATGCTCTCACACACACATGCTCACACACACACACACACACACGTCCGCGCACACGTGCACACACATAGAATCCTCTGAATCGACCCCAGACTAGGAACCTAGACAGGAAAGAGGTGTTGGGGTCAGGCGTAGGTGTCTTATACACTGTGCTTGCTCAGTCTTGGTGGGAACAGGGCTGGTTGGTAGGAAGGAAACCAGGCCGTCAGGCTGAGACTTAGGCAATGGTACATGAAGAAGGGCCAGACCATTCGTGGCCTCTCTAGCTTCACTCTCCCTCCTCCCCATGCAGCTCTCCACACTCCGAGAGGACCACAGCAGCAGGGCCTCCGTGTCCTCTGTGCTGATTGGAACTAGCCAATGAAGAGCCCGGCAGATGAGGGTGCGGAGGAGCGGGGTGTCGGGCATTTATTCCCTGCTGCATGCCGTGGCATTGCCTTAGTCTGGCTGTCTCCTTCCATTCAGAGCATCTCTGCACGGCCGCCTCTGTCCCTCCCCGGGCCCTTCAGACCGAGGGATGGTCACAGGTCTGCTGCCCCTGAGCCTGGAGTTCCGAACTCTCCTTGTGGCTCTCCTACACGCCAACCTTATCTTGGTTATTAGCTTTTTATGGGGCATTTCCTTGAATTATCTTAATTTGACAATCCTGTTTGTCTCCTTCTGGGATCCTGACTGATACAGATACAAAGTGCATTTCAGTATGGTTGCCATCTTGTTTTCAAAAATACCGTTGGTGGGACCAGCAGTTGGCATAATGGCTATGTCGCTGGACTCCCACGTAGTCGACCGCGGTTCGGGTCCTGGACCCGGAGGCTTAAAACTCACGCCGTGCGCATGTGCGTGTGTGCCCAAGATCCCAAGAAGAGAATGGAGGAGAAGGGATTGCGACGTGGCCATCCTCCTGGGGGGTGATTTCTCGCTTTCTGTCTCTCTGTCTCTCTCTGTCTGGTGAGC
>NW_006160028.1:6576961-6577378 GCF_000334495.1 Tupaia belangeri chinensis
CGTGTAAGCGCGCATTGGGAACCTCAAAAAAAAAAAAAAAAAACGTTGGTCATTGGGAAAGTCATGACGTAGTTTTCCTGTGTTTTTCTATGCAAAAACGTGCCATGACTTTGGAGAGGGCTGAGCTGCCAGGTGTCAGAGGAGCCAATGACAGCAACCATGAGCCAAGACGAAAGTAACAGCACAGCCCTGAATCACTTATTGTGATAGTTTAAGCAAGAGGCTGAAGCCACAAAGGTTCATTTTATCATGAAACAGCACGCTGGCGGGTGGATTGGAAGTGGGGGTGCCTCACTATTGTAGGAGCCCTCAACGAAAGGTTCTGGCAGTTTTTTCTTTTCTTTCTTACTTTCTTTCTTTCTTTCTTTTTTTTTTTTTTTGGCCATAGGGTACATGTGGCCCCCCAGAGGAGGAAAA
>NW_006160028.1:6577409-6586157 GCF_000334495.1 Tupaia belangeri chinensis
AAGAAAAAGAAAGAGAAAGAAAGAAAGAAAGAAAGAAAGAAAGAAAGAAAGAAAGAAAGAAAGAAAGAAAGAAGAAAGAAAGAAGAAAGAAAAAGAAATCACATTCCCCACCCCTGAGGGGATGGCCACATCACAATCCCTTCTCCTCCAATTTCCTCTGGGGTTCTGGGTGCGTGCATGTGCGCGCGCGCACACACACACATGCACCTGGCATGATTATCAAGCCACCAGGTCCAGGACTCAAACTACAGTTGACCACGTGGGAGTTCAGCACCTTAAGCACCCATCCCACCTGCTGGCCCAGTTCCAGCAGTTTTATGGATCCTGGGGTGGGTGCTGGGGGGTGACTGGAAGTGGGAAAATACTGTGTACTGAGAGTGGGGGAAATAGTCTTCAGGGTTTTCCCTGCTCTCCCTGGGAAGAAGGCCTCAGTACCTGAAGCTAGTCTCTTTCAGAAGCCTCAAGGAGATCTAGCAATGAAGACTCTGGGCCTGGAATGCAAATATGACAGGCAGCAAAGAGGCGGGGCTGAGCCCTTTGCTGGACTGCCCTTCAGTTGCAGTGCCCTGGCTGTGGGCCAAGTCTGGAGAGGGCAAGGCTCCTGGGAGGCCTGCCAGGCCAAGCCTCTGTGATTGCCTGTGGTCAGGCCTGGAGAATCACACACAGCTTTTTTTTTTTTTTTTTCTGCGTGCGCTCACCAGAAAGACAGACAGAAAGCGAGAAATCACCCCCCGGGGGGCATGGCCACGCCACAATCCCTTCTCCTCCATTCTCCTCTCGGGATCCTGGGCACACATACACACACGCCGGGTGTGACTTTAAGCCACCAGGTCTGGAACTTGAACCGCGGTCGACTACATGGGAGTCCAGCGACATAGCCATTATGCCAACTGCTGGTGACTACACGGCTTTTTTTTTTTAACCAGGAGCTGGACTCCTCAAATACATGCACACACAAAATGGAAGAAATCCACCAAAATGTTAATAGTGGATTCTCTATGTCAGGGCTGTCCAGTAGAGGAGCGATGTGAGGCCTGGCTATGGTGGCACGAGCAGGCGGGTGCCACTGGAGCTGTACGGGGAGCTCCCAGGTCCAGATCTCAGGTTGACTTGACCACACTAGGCACATCTGTGATTGCCTCCGTGATCCTGGTGGCTGGAGTGCTGTGGGAGGATTGCAGCGTGGAGACCCTGTCAAGAGTACCTGGCTCTTCTCTCATGAAGAAGGAAAGAAACTTTCTGCCATGAAAGAAAAAGGAAATGTAATGTTAGTCATATATGTAATTTAAAGTTTTATAGTACTTATATTTAAAAAGGTAAAAAGAAACAAGCGAAAGTAATTTTAATAATATATTTAATTAAATATATCCCAGAGATTATAATTTTGGGCATATAATAAGTATTTTTTTTTTAATTTGCTAGAGCGTGAGTGTGCTTGCCAGGCAGAGAGAGAAAGACAGAGAGAGGGGAAGTCATTCCCCGGGGGGAACGACCACTCTGCAATACCTTCTTCTCCGTCTCTTGGGATTTTAGCCATGTACACACAGCCAGTGTGTTTTTCAAACCACCAGGTCCAGGATTTGAACCCATGTAGAATCCAGCCATCTTAACCACTAAGCCACTGGCTGGCCCATTAAGTATTTTTTTTAAAAAATAAGCATTTATTTAATTTCATTGATAATTTTTAAAAAATTTTGCTATAGGACAATGTGCATTCACCAGAGAGAGAGAGAGAGAGAAAGTGAGGAAAGGGGGTTGAACTACAGTTGGCCATGTGGGAGTCCAGTGCCCCAACTACCACGCCACCTGCTGGCCCTCCAATAAGTATTTTTAAGTATTAATGGTATATTGGGTTTTCGGAAAAGTCATGATGCATATGTGTCATGACTTTCCCAGTGATTTAATATTTGCATATTTTGTATGAAATCTTCAAAACCAGTGTGTATTTTACACTTACGGCACGTCTCTATTCAGATTAGCCACTTTCTAGTTCAATAGCAGCACGTGGCCAGCAGCTACCGTAACAGTCGGTGCTAGGCAGCAGGCTTGCTGGTTCTTACAATATGTTTTCCACCACAAATATGTTTTAAATTTTATTTTAAAAATCTATAGCGGGGACCAGCAGTTGGCATAATGGCTATGTTGCTGGGCTCCCATGTAGTTGAACATGGCTCGAGTCCCAGACCCGGTGGCTTAAACTCACGCTGGGCACATGTGCATGCCTGCACAAGATCCTGAGTGGAAGAGAAGGAATTATGGTGTGGCCATCCCCTCGGGGGGGGGTGATTTCTTGCTTTCTGTCTCTCTGTCTCTCTCTTTCTGGCGAGCACACATGCCCTATAGCAAAACAACAACAACAAAAAGCCAAAAAAACAAACAAACAAAAAGATCTATAGCCTGTAACATCTAGGTTGTATTTATTTTGCATTTTATTTTAGTAGATTTTTCCTCTTGACAATTCTGACCTTGTTGTGGTGGCCTAAGAAGAAAAGAGGCTATTTCTATTTTGAAAGAGCTTGGAGAGTACCTGCTAGACAAAGGCCGCTGCTCTTGACCCGGCCATAGAACCATAGGAAGGGGAGGCTGAGTTACAGCAGCGACGTCTGTCCGGGGCTGGGCACCTGGCCTGGGTGAAGTCTCCTCCCGGCCTGGTGTTACCCCCTGTGTAGATCTGAGTGCCATCCAGACCAAAGCCACCCTGCCCCAGAACTGGGATCTGACCAGGCACCTCACTGGGTCCTACCTGAAAATATGCATCTCTTCTAAGTAACTAGCTGTTTTCTGAGGAATAAGCGGGACACCAAGTTTGAGTAACAGAGATCAAAGGACTCTGAGAGGCAGGCCAGCTTTGCTCTGCCCCAAAAGGTGAGGGCTTATTGTGTACTGTTGCACTTTGGAAGAATAAAAAAATGAATGACTTAGTCAGGAGTGCACAGTCTAGGTTTACAGGAAGCACTTACATTGATTAGTTGGTTGGCTTAGGAACACTTGCCATGGAAGAGAGCAGAGAACTTACTCTATAAGTAGAAGCAGTTTCAAAATGGAAAGAATCTTGACTTGGGCACCAGAACCCAGCTGCCCCATCCCTCTATGTGACCTTGAGCAAGGCACTTCCCTGTCTGGGTTATCCCGTTCCATCACAGAGGGTGGCGGGGATTAAACAGGAGTCATAAGACATCCCTAAGACCGTTCTGGTGCAAGCAGTTTGTGATTTCGCCTCTGGAGGAAGCATTGAAAAGTCAGGCAATCCAAAGAAGAATTTGGAAATAACATCTGAGTCTGATTCCTGGGACAGCTGCATTTATCATCCGGACCAACGCCGGTGGAAAAGAACCGCCCAGAGCCAAGGACCTGAGTAGGCAGGATTCGGCCAGAGCTGCCTGGGCAGACAGCATTAGCAGACTCAATATTGCTGATTTTTTTTTCCAGTGGAAAAGGCCTTTTTGTCTGAGGCAATGTTTTCCACAGCTCCTGGGGAGCTGTTATTTCCTAACAAGATTTTCCCTATCTTGTGCAGCTGCGGTCTGGCATTGGAGACCCCCAATGTTTCTAAGCTGAAACTCACTTAGGTCTTCCAGGGCTGAAGGCTGGTGAGGCAATTCAGGGCCCAGTGCTTTCTGTGCTATGTCTGCCCCTCGAACCACGGGACACTGGCCTCTTGTCCAGTCCCTTGGAATTATGACATGCGATGCATACAATGTCAAAATATGAGTTGTAAGGACCCAGAGAGGTCATCTAGTTTCGTCTTCTTACTCTATAGAAGGAGAAACCCAGAAAAGGAGAGGGACTGGCCCCAGGCCATATGGTCAATTAGGTGGAAGACCACTCTCCTGACTTTTAAAAAATAATTTTTTAATTTCATGTATTATTATTATTTTTTAATTGCTATAGGACATGTGTATTCACCAGAGAGAGAGACAGAGAAAGTGAGAAAACAAGGCACCAGGTCTGGGATTCAAACTGTGGGAGCCTCGTGCCTTACCCGCCATGCCACTGTCTGGTCCCTCTCCTGATTTTTGACCCTAGTACTCTGGACCCTCAGTCAGCACCTGTCCACTGCACTTCCTCCTTTGCGGCGATGGACAGTGAGGTGACAAAAGGAGAGAGAATTCAACTTGCTATGAATGTCGAAGGTGTTTCTACCTCACACTTCTACCTCAAGGGCACCCGGGACCTCTTTCCTAATGACTCCATCCCTGCCCTTGGGCTCTGTTAGAGATGACAGATGGAATACACAGACACAGTTTCATTCAGTAGACTTTCACAAAGAGCCTATCATTACTTTGGGTGTAGGGTAAGGCACCAGCCCACTGTGGCCTGCGGTCTTCCACCTAACTAACCTGTGAAAGACCCGCTTTCCCCCACTACCCACATCCAAGAGTGGGCACAGCAGTGCTCTGGGAAGGCACTGCTTAGGGAACACAGAGGAGAGGTGGTTTGCCTGTCAGAGACAGAGAGAGAAAGAGAGAGACAGACAGACAGACAGAGAAATGGGCAGGTAGTGCTCCAGCTGTATGTAATTGGTAGCGAGATTTTGCTTATTTGGTAAAGGAGTTGAAACCGGCCTCTAATGTGTGGGTAGACGTTTGTACTGAGTCCACAATGATCAAACAAGGGCATGAGAACCTGACCTCCCCAGGAGTTATTCCTCAAAGTTCCACCTCAGTTGGCAGTTATGTGGCCCCTTTCTGTCCCTGTTCTCCCTTATCTTTTTTGGTGTTCGGTTAACACAGCCAACTAGGTGCACCTGGCTCACTACAACCTAAAAGCCTCTGCCAATGCCTTTCTCATGGAAAACACAGCCCTAGGAGGGAGAGCAGGCTAAACCACGGGCATGGCCGAGTGGCTCAGCCTGCACTTTGTCACACTCAGGAACCACAATGGGCCTGGGGATCCCCTTTCTGCTAGGAGCTGGGAGAAAGCTGGATGGGAGGGAAAGGTAATCTTTTGGTTCTCTTTGAAAAGAAAGTCCACTTGACAATGTCAAGCACCTGGCTCAGTCCTTTCTCCAGATCGCCACTTACCTGTATAAGGAACTCTGTGCAGCCTGAAACGTCAGCTCCTGTCTCTCACAGTGTGGGATCCGAGCACCCCGGCCTGTGCTCTGACACTGGGGCCTGGACTCCGAGGCTACTTGTCGGGGTGGTCAGACACTCCATCCTGAAACTGGCCCCAGAGAAATGCTCACTAGATACTGAGGATTTGGGGGTTTGAGTCTGTAAGTTTAGTGCATCTCATTCTCCAGTGCAGTTCCTGAGCTTTATCCGTATACGTTCAAAGACGACAGCTCTAAGAACTGACTAGACCTGAGCTTCCATTCCCAAGCTTTGGTCTCTTAACCTGGCAGCTCTTCCTATATCTAGCCAACCCGCCCTCTCTTCTATGAGCTAATCCCTCTCTTGGCGCCTGTCTGGTAACGGCCTTCCCCACCCCTCAAAGCACCATATGCTTAATGATGTCCTATAAAGAGAACGGCTCTCCCTTAGCTGTCCTCTAACTTTCGGAATGTACTGTCCCCTCTATAATGTTGGAAAAAAACAAATTAAGCTCTAATGCAGCTGGAGAGCTAATGGACCTGTGTTTCCCAGGGAAGGGAAAACAAAGCTTCCAACCATTTGCAGCTCCTGAAAATCCCGCTGAGAGGTGATCAGCCCCAGCGGCTAACAGCTAATGAGCTCAAATTCTTCTAGTCTGTGATTGTCTTTTGTTCAGTTCTCATCTGCTACCTGAATTGTCATCATTTCACTTCCAGACACACTGAACCACAAGTTCATCTCAGGGACAGAAAAATGGCAACTGAGCCTCCAGCCACCACATATCACTAGAGGGGTATCTTGAAATTTAAGGCAATGTGGGTCGGTGTTATTTGGGCTTATTAGGAACTAGTATTCCAGAAGCACAAGGGTGTTTCTAGTGCAGATTATTTTAAATGTGATCTTTTTTTTTGTTTTGTCGTTTAATTTTCATTTTTAATTGTCTCCTGTCCGTCTGGTCATAGAGTGATTATAACTGGGCTCTAACTATATTTGCAAAACATGATTTCCGCCCAGGATTACACATTACTGCTCTAGATTGTTCCAGATGAAACACACACAGAAATGAGCCAGTTTCAGAAGTAGTGCATCCTCCAAAGTTTACATAACTGCACTATCGTCTTGGCTTATTCCCATCCAGCGCTCTGAGCGCTGACAAAACAAGCCAGCCAATGCGGACTAAGCTCTCACATGGCCGGCCCCCTCCCCGGCACACATACTAAACTAGCACATTTCTCAGGCATCTTTCAGAACAATGGTTCTCAATCCAGGCTGCAATTAGAATCATCTGGGGAACTTTTTAAAAAGAAAAAAAGGATCAATGCCAGGCCCCATTCCAAATCAATTAAAATGGATTTTTCTGGAAATGGGCCTCAGGCGTGGGAATTTTTATAAAGCTCCCTTGGCTACGTGTGGCCATAGATGGACCTCGCTGCTTTACACATGGCTGGAATTACTGATGATAGGTTATGCTTGTGTACCAATTGTTAATTTAATATTGTATAAAACTTAAGGTATTTACCCATTTTTGCCAAGTTTATTGCTTCTATGAGCGAAGAGAGCAGTACTCCCAACAGGGTCTTGATACCATAATCCGCCCCAGCCTTCAGCCAACCACCATGGACGCATGTTTGCCCGTTATACTCAGGGAGCACTCTGGACTTGAACCATGAACCTTCCTGTGTGAAATCCACAGAGCATTGCATTTTACTGTTGTGCCACCACCTGGCCCCAAGATAGTCATGTTTCAAGTCAAATAAAGTCAATAGGAGGCTATCCCTGTACAGCGCCATCAAGTTGCCCAGGGCAAGGACAAAAGTGGGGTGACTTGTTCCAGTGCTACCTGGGTTAGCCAGATCTTTGCTGATTGTAAAGCAGTAGCGTAGACAAATAACTGGCTGAGTTGCTAAAACCAGTTCCCTTTACGGACTCTTTCGAGCAGAGCCAAGGTTCCGTGAATGTGGGAGATCATCATGATGCACACTGTTCTTCCCATTGAGGGAGCTAGAACAAAAGCCAGTGGTCTAACTGCACTGGGTAACAGCGTCACCCAGCAGTCACGTGTTGGTGAAATCACCCACCAAGGGGGATGGCCACACCACAATCCCTTCTCCATTCTCCTCTTGGGATTTTGGGCATGCATGCGCGCACACGCCTGATGTGAGTTTCAAGCTGCCGGATCCAGGACTCAAACCACTGTCAACGAAGGGGTGTGGGAGAGCTGAGAATAGACCCAGGACACAACCTCCTCATGATGACATTAGGACTGCACAGGCTGGGCATCTTCTTGAGAATTCCATGACAATTTGAAGTATCCATCTCAAGCATCTTTTCCTAGCCTACCAACCCCCTCCCAAACTCACACCCTGGGCCAACATTGAAGGCAACTGTTTTACTGAGCACAACCGCACTCCAAAAAGACATCTTGGCTGATGCAGGTCTGTGACTTCCCTGCTGAGGCAGAACCTGCTTTCCTGCATTTGTTTGCCAAATTCATGTGTCCCCAAATGGTCCTTCTCGCAGAGAGGTCCGATTTGCAAGCTTTACAACATCTTCACTGCTTTAAAAGAATGGGGCGAATGTCTGCTTCTAATTACCACATTTACAGCTCCTTTCCCTCCCCTATAGAAAACAGACCCAGCCCCCTTTTGAAAACATGCAAATATCTCACATTTGTCTGGAGAGCAGATTTCCGCTCAAGTTTCTGGGAAGCTGAAGTCACCAACATATGGCTGTTGGGTGATACTGTTGCCGAGTGCAAACCTCACTGTTTCCTAGCATCCTTAGTCTGCCTGTTAGGCCATGGCAGGGCCAGGCAGGGAACCCCGATGTGGACCTGCTGTAAAAAGCAGCTTTCTGACTGCAGAGACCTCAAAGAGAAGAATCGAACAGGTATACAATAGTCTGTCTTGAGTCCTCTGCCTCGCTACCCCTCTCCTGAGCCTGTCCAGGCAATAGCTGTTCCTATTGGGTCGTCTATGCAAAAATGTGTCATGACTTTTCCAATAACTCAGATCTTTGTTTAGCATAGGATAGATGAAGAGTTCATGCCCCTTTTGGGAATAGAAATGGAATAGCCTAGATTCTAAGAAATATGCCAGTCTACCAAGCTTCCAGTCTGAGAATAGTCCCACTTACCATCAGGCTTCCATTAATCTGTTAGATTCTCTTTTCTTTTCTTTTCTTTTTTTTTTTTTTTTTTTTTTTTTTTGAGAGATTTTTTGCTATAGGGAGTGAGCTCACTGGAGAGACAGAGAGACAGAAAGTGAGAAATCACCCCCCAGGGGGGTTATCTATGCCACAATTCCTTCTCCTCCATTCTCCTCTTGGGATTTTGGGCATACACACACACGCACCTGCCTGACATGAGTTTCAAGACACCAGGTCCAGAACTCGAGCCATGTGAGAGTCTAACACCTTAACTACTGAGCCACCTGCTGGCCCCTAGATTCTCTTTTCTAAAGAACACAGATGAAGCGAGAGCTAATCTGGGTAACTGGCTGCTGAAGTCAGGTGCTTTGAGATCCTGGTCATTATTGCAGTCACCCTGGTCCCCAGGCCAAACAATGGTGCAGGGTAAACCATGATACTGCGAGGCAATCCCACGTGAGAGACCTCCCAGGGTATGCTGGCATGTGCACCCATGATCTAAGGCTGACTGAGGGCGGGGGGTGGACTGCAGCAACTGTATCCTGCCAGGAGTCCTGTCTTTCTC
>NW_006160028.1:6586169-6607910 GCF_000334495.1 Tupaia belangeri chinensis
TCTTTTCCCCTCACTCTTGGAAGAAATATATAAACATGCTTTTTTCAAAAAAAAGAAGTCTTCATTCATGGATGTTCAGGGTGACCAAGTGTTGAGGATTGACAAAATGCTGATCAAACTAGCTCACAAGAGACTATGAGATTATCCAGTATACACATAGAATATTAGCATGAGAAGGTATCTCCTACATTCCAGAGGGAACTTATGTCTCCATCAGGAGACGGGACCTCTTCCAGCTTGTGCATCAGTTAATGACACAGGTTGCATGAGAATCCAGAAACCCAAACCACCAGATCAGTGCTCTTCTGACTACCCTGTGCTGTCACGTCGTAATGAGAACCAGGATATGTGTATAGCTGATGGGCACATTCTTTTCCCAAGTGAGCAGGCCTCCTAGGGAAATCACGTTAGTAGCTCAGTGGTGAGCTAACAACAGGCAGATTAATAAGAGAAAAGGCAAGGGCCTGCAGGTGGCATGGTGGTTGAGGTGCTGGACGCCCATGTGGCTGACCATGGTTTGAGTCCCGTACCTGGTGGCTTGCTTTCTCATTTTCTTTCTCTCTCTCTGGTGAGTGCACATTTCCTACAGTAATTTTTAAAAAAAATAATAAATAAAATTAAATATATTTTTTAAATAAGAGAAAAGGCACGCAGATTATTTTTTAATGCACTCCTTTGTATATGGAATTGTGGTTTAAATACTCGCTCACTGCAGAAAGGACATGTGGGGGTGCAGGCAACTACACAATTTGGGGGTGAAGAACAGGTTCAGTGCTCAGGCCATGTGAGTAAACAATTGTCCTTGGGAGCTGGATGGGCCTGGGAGACGGACAATAGCTCGTGACATAATCTGTTCAGGTTTGTTGACATTTCTCAGTGTTCCCGCGATATACGCTTAGCTAATGGAACCTCAGGGTGCTCGTTTTCTTTTTTGGTGGATCCAGTCTACAGGCCAACAAGGAAATATCAGAGTAAAGTCCTTCCTTGCATTTTGGGAAAGACAATCAAAGATGCTCCAGGTCAGAGAGAAATGTTGGTTCGGAGGCTGTTTCTTCACTTCAGCATGGCAAACCCTCCATCTTTGGGGATATTGTTTTCTGAACCCCAACAGTAGAGAGTTACCTGGAATGAACAGAGGGACAGTCCAGGTTTGTGCTGGGGGAAGTGGAAGAAGCCAAGAACCAGAGGTGCAAGAAGTCATGCTGGTAAATGGACCCATGGAGACACGGCTCCCACACAGGGACCAAGGAAGATCTATGTGGCCAGGAAACTTTCTGTGGCTCTGTGGACAAGCCATAAAGAACCAGAAAGAGAAGAAGCTATGTCCCTGAATTAGAAATGGAAGCTTTCTGGGGCCAGCAGGTGGCATGGTGGCTAAGGGCGCTGGACTCCCTCATGGCCGACCCTGATTTGAGTCCTGTACCTGGTGGCTTGCTTTCTCACTTTCTCTCCTCTCTGTCTCACTCTGTCCCTATCTGATCAAAAAATTAAATAAATAAATAAAGTTGAAATAAAAAAAAAAGAAAAGGAATGGAAACTTTCTGAGAAAGGAGAGAGGAACCATCTGAAAGAAAAATTAATCCCTTCTTAACTTCTCTGTTCTTGGACACAAGCTGAAGCAAGTAGGAGGAATTTCCAGCCCAGAACCCCCAGTGAGAAAAGTCTAGTCAGTTGATTCACTTAAAGAGAAGACCTGTAGAGAATTAAAGGGACACTGCCATTTTATGGGGGAATAAGCTGCAATTGTGTTCATTCCCAGGTCACTCCAGTGCCATAGTTGGGAGGGAAAAGATTCCTTGGTGCCAGGCATGGGGCAGAGAGTTCCCAGGGATTGCTGGCAGGACACGGCTGCTCCCTCCCCCATTCTCTGGACAAATATAAGCAAGGAAATTTGAACTTGGCTTTTGAATAGGCTCATTTTGTGTATCAGTGTAACCTGAGTGCCTAGAAACCCCCAGGGCTTGGTGTCTGGTGACTTGACCCTTCAGAGGCTCTGAAGACTGCCAGAAAGGGCTGACTGATCAGGCTCAAGCCTGGTTTCCCTCTGGTTTCAATCAAAGAAGAAATAGAGGCTGCAGAGAATGCGAGGGGATGGAGGTCAACTCAGGGGCACGGGCCTTCTCTCAGCATAAGTTCACTGGGATTCTTGAAGGATCTTCTTGGTAATAAAGAGAAAGAGCTAAGGAGAAGAAGATTTCTAAAAAATGAGGTTTTATGGCAACACAAGAGTGAGCTAAAGGTCCATAAGGGGAGCCCCAAGGAGCTGCTCGGGAGGCAAACAGGAGCTCATAGGAGCCTAGACTCTGGGCAGCCATGTGCCCTACAGCCATCGAGGCTATCTCCCCAGGCACCTCCTCCCTGCAGATCCTTCCCTGTCTCCTCCCAGAGCAGCCATCAGGCCTGTTGGTTAAATTACAGTGACCAGAAATAGAAAGCCAAATCTCTACTTGTGTACTTAGTTCTGGCCACTGAGCCGGGGGAAAACTTTTGTCACGATATCCTCTGTTTAATTCCAGATCCTGAGAGACAGAGCTGCAGATGGGGTGTTCAGTAGGGAGGGCACAGTGACCTACCCAGGGACTGTCTGACATGCACTTGCACAGTTAAGGCCACACAAAGAGAGGCCTAAGGGATGGGAGCATCCACCCCCCATCCTGGGTAGGACAAACACTCCCCATTGCTGAGGAAGCAGCAGAAGGTACCAGTTCCATTCCAAGCACATCTTGGGTAGGAGAGGGACTTGATGGGACTTGCTCCAAGCCATAAAGTTCACCCAAAGGAACTCCTAGAGCCCTTTGGCGACAGCACCTGTCCATCAGTCAGCATGAATGTACTGAGCATTACTCCGTACCTAGCCCCGTGTTGGCACAGAGAGGCCACCAGGAGAAGACAGGCACAGCCCCCTACACTCATGGATTTACGTTCCAGGAGGGAAAATAGTGAACCCAAAACGACAGGCACGAGTCGTTGTAACGGTGTGTGAGAGCAAGAGGAGGGTCTAACGTAACCCGGAGGGTCAGGGAAGACCTCCCAAGGAAGCGGCATAAATCGGAGACCTGCCCGTGTAACCAGTTAGGCCGGGAGGGGAGATGGCAGGCACTGTGAGATGTCCCGCAGTGTCCATCTCCTCTCCTAGCATAGTCACAGAATTTTCAGTTGAGTATTTGGCTTCCTAGAAAATGGCTCCATATCCTAGCCCCTCTTACAGCTGGAAGGGACCATGTCATCACACTCCGGCCAGTAGGAACTGAGAGGAAGTGGTGTGTAAACTTCTGGGCTGAGGGGAAGGGGTGTGCCCTTCCCTTGCCCTCTGGCCTTTGCCTAGCTAGAGTGCAGTAGTGGCAGGAAACTGTCTTGAAGCAGGCAACACCCTCGGCGACAAGAGAGAAGAAACTGGGCTCTGATGACTTCGCAGACCAGAACTGCCACACCAGCACCTTTCTTCTTTACATAAGAAAGAAACTTCAACCTTGTATAACCTACTGTTACTTCAGCCTCTCTGTCACAGTGACCAAAGTAATACCGTAACCAATCCAGCGAAGAGAGCAGCGAAGTGCTTCTGCATATCCTAACTCCATTTGATCTTCTCAAGAACCCAATGAGTGGGGGGTTATTACCATTATTTTGGTGTTATAGAAACTGAAGGTGAGAGGGCATTGTCTTTCCCAAGTCTCACACCTAGGACAGCAACTCGGGACTGGAGCTCCATCTTCTTTGTTGCGAGTCCATGGACCGTCCACTATGCTGTGCAGCCTCCCTCTCTCTAGAGTGGGCTTCCTTGGTTCCTCTATTAGAGAGATGAGTTCCCACCAAACCATCCACATTCTACCTCACTCCAAACCCCAAGCCCAATGACTCATGGTTGTGACAGTCCCAGGCACAGGTCTAAGTGTCCACGTGAAGTGGTGATTGAGGGTAAGGGATATAAGACTTGTCACTTTTCTCAGAGGAGCTCTGACATTTTATTCTGCAAGTGAATACTTAGAAGAGCCCTCTCCCCCTACTCCCCATCGCAGCTCATCCTAGCCTTCCTTTGTGCAAAGGCCGAGGAATTCTTGATGACACCAGCACTTGGAGAGCTCAGGGGACCTTCAGCTCCCTCATTAGTGAGAGTTTCCTCTCTCCTTATTCAGTCTAGACTTCTTAGCAGGAGCAGTCCAACTCCGCTGGGCTCCCCTCGGGATGCTGTGTAAGAACAATTCGCTGTTTTATCTTTTGTCAGCCCTTTGACTGATTGCATGGGAAACTGCAGGCGAGGGCTGTTCACACAAACCTTCCCTCTGCTGATCTCCTACCGAGACACCCCTCAGGTGATGAATCACCTCTGGGGTTCAGCATTTGAATAATTCAGAATTTAAAACATTGATTTTTATTCCTCACAGCCAGGAGACAGCTTTATACATGCATCTGGCTTGACTGGGCCATGGTGCAGCTCTCCGGAGAAACTACAGCTTAATGTTGGACCTGGGCAGAGGAAGGGAAGCACAGGTCATATGCGAACACCATCTTCAATAAGCAAAACCACGTAGCTCGGCGGGCCCCTCCGTGTCTTCCTCCCTCCGTTCATGAAGCTTGTTTGAGGGGGTGTTGCTACCTGCAAAGGGACACCTGAAAATCAGATTCCTCTCAGTACTGCTGTTTTTCTTCCCATGCTTTCCTCATGAACTGCTTATTTGCTTGCGAACAGAAGTCTTCTTTCAGTTGGTAATAATTGGGAGGCACGCAGAGGATTCTTGAAAATGTTTTGAAAAATCTTCACAAAAGATCACCAAGACTCTCAGATGGTCCTTTCCCCTTCCCACCCCATGCCCTCTCCCTGGGCAATTCACACCCTCCTGTCGTTTTGACCTCTTCCTGTGACTTCTGAGCTCCCAGGTCTGGGTGACAGACAGTTTTCTCCCTGGTCCATCTTCCTCCAGGAGCTCCAGAGCTGGAGACCCGGGGTTGGGGAGGGGGGTGCCGCAAATGCCCCACCGCCCGGGTGAAGCTCATTACTTTCATTCCCAAGCTGGCTCCTTATCCTCTTCCCTCCCTGCATGACGATGTCTCCACCCATCCAGTCACCCAAGTCTGAAGCCCGAGAGTCCACAGCCACTGAGTCCCGGCAAGTGACTCTTTAATGTATTTTGTGTCTATTCTTTTCTCCATTTTCTTTCCAAGTACATTCTAGATAGTCTCCTAACTTGTCTTGCTCTCTCTTTTTAAAGAATTATTTATTAGGGCTGTCAGGTGGTGTGGTGGTTGAAGTGCTGGACTCCCACATAGCTGACTGTGCTGTGGTTTAAGTCCTGGATCTGGTGGCTTGCGTCCTCACTTTCCCTTTCTTTCTCTTTCTGATCAAATTAAAATAATAATAATAATAAATTAATTAAATAAGATAAATCATTCATTCATGGAAGAAAGAGGTGGATAAACTCCTTTTATAAGAATTATTATTATCATTTTATTTTGAACAGTAAGAGACAGACAGGGAGAGGAAAGGAAAATGAGAAAACAAGTTGCCTGCTCTCAGTCCTAAACCACGGTCAGCCATGTGGGAATCCAGACCTTTAATCAGCGTACCTATGCCACTTGCTGGCCCCTGGATTAAACTTTTTAAAAAGTGATGTATTTGGGCCAGCAGGCATTAAGGAAGTTAAGGTGCTTGATCCTACATGGCTGACTGCATGGTTTGAGTCCCGGACCCTGTGGCTTGAAAATCACTCCAGGTGTGCGCACACGTGTGTGTGTGTGTGTGTGTGTGTGTGTGTGTCCAAAATCCTGAGAGGAGAATGAAAGAGAAGGAGTTTCAGTGTGGCCATCCCCATGGGGAATGCTTTCTCACTTTCCCTCTCTCTGTCTCTCTCTGGTGAGCACACATGCCTGTAAAAACAAGATAACTAAAACTAAAATTTAAAAATGATGTACTCAACGTTACAGTATGTTAGGGATGTAGATGCAATAAATGCTGGGCTAGGGGCCTCTCCGATGGTGTTTCCACCCACGTTCTCACCTTGCCCCTAGATCATAATTGCCTGTGGGTCAGCAGATGGCATGGTGGTTAAGGCGCTGAACATTCCCACGTGACTGTCCGCGGTTCGAGTCTTGGACCTGGTGGGCTTGCTTTCTCACTTTCCTTCTCTCTATGTGTCTGTCATTCTCTGTCAAATGAAAATGGTTGAATAAGTAAATAAAATTAAGTAAATAATTCTTAAAAAAAAAAGAGTTAAAATCAAAAAAAGATCATAATCGCCTGTAGTTCTGTTTCCCGTTCCCGCTAGACTACGAGTTCTTAGAGAACAGAGACTGTGTTACTCACCTTTCTAGCCACTCATTGGTTCCATGAATATTTATTACGTGTCTACTGTATGCACAGCTCTTTTAGGTGTTCTGGTTACAGCACACAATAACATGCACTAGTCTCTGCCTTTGTGGAGTTTACGATGTCCCTAACAGACCTGGAGGGTAGGAGGCCCTGGAAGAATATCTGTTCAATGAATGGAGGGCAGACCTGAAAGGACGAGAGCATTGTCCTCAAACATCCGGAGGACAACCGTGGGAAAAGGAACACATTTATTCAAGGATACTTCAAAGGGCAGAGCTAGCAGCCATGCAGATGTGTTGGGTGGGAGCTGGTTTGGGAAAATGAGGAAGAACTTTCTGTTTGTAAAAGCTGTTGTTTATGATATACCGTACTACTATTAATGATAACACGGACGCTGGCAGAAGGCGTTCCTCAGTGGGTTCAAGGAGGTCAAGCCAACTGACCTTCAAGTCCACTCCAAATCTGAAATTTTATCATTTGGGAACACTGACATTTGTCCAAATGGTTCAGCAATCAATGTACATAGCAAATTAGCTGCCAGCTTGTGGGCGTTCTCTTCAGAAAGGAAAGCAAGCAAACGCCATTGCCCACGACACCTCCACAGTGATTTTCAGCTCTATGGGGACTTCCCTATCTCACTTGGTGCCGGAATCACATCACCTGGACAATTCTGACTCGGGGCGGGGGAGGGGGGGTGGGGATCAAGGGGAAGAGGATGAGCTACCGTTCACAAGAGAAGAGAAATGTCAGAACCCTCCTGGGCTGGATTGATGAAATGTTATTTAATAGAGAACAAAGCACATGCGAGTATGTTTGTATTATATGAAAAATAAGTTAGAAGGAGCAAATTACAGTATACCATAGATATGGTATAACCACTTTTATGTACTTTTAAAAAGAATATATTTGGGACCAGCAGTTAGCGTAATAGCTATGTCGCTGGACTCCCATGTAGTCAACCGCGGTTTGGAGTCCCGGACCCAGTGGCTTAAACTCACGCCGGGTGTATGTGCGTGCGTGCCCAAGATCCCGAGAGGGGAAAGTGGAGGAGAAGGGATTGCGGCGTGACCATCCCCCCTGGAGGGTGACTTCTCGTTTTCTGTCTCTCTGTCTCTGTCTTTCTGGTGAGCACACACACCCTATAGCAAAAAACAAACAAACAAACAAACAAAAAAAAACCTCTTCAAAAAAAAGAAAAAAAAAGAATATATTTGTAGAATTATAATAATGTAAATATATATGCTTAATTTTTATATATAGAATTATAAGAAACTGATAATGTGATTCAAATTATTTTTATTTATTTTTATTTTGGAGAGTTTTTTGTTATAGGGCACATGCACTTGCCAGAAAGACAGAGAGAGACAGAGAGACAGAAAGTGAGAAATCACCCCCCCGGGGGGATGGCCACGCCGCAATCCCTTCTCCTCCATTCTCCTCTTGGGATCTTGGGCACGCATGCACATGTGCCGGGTGTGAGTTTAAGCCACTGGGTCCAGGACTTGAACCGAGGTCAACTACATGGGAGTCCAGCGACATAGCCATTACGCTAACTGCTGGTCCCTGATTCTTACTATTTTTACTTTTAGGGAGTAGTTATTTACTATGGACAGTGGGAATGAGAGAAGATGACCTTAGTTTTCAGTTTGCCTGTAATTATTTTGCTTCTATTTTTTAGATTCATCCCTCATCCCCAGATTTTTTTGTTTGTTTGTTTTTTAGGTTTTAGCCATACGGTGTGTGCACTCACTAGAGAGAGACAGAGACAGAGAGAGGGAAAGTGAGAAGTCATCCCCCAGGGGCAGTCAAGTTGCAATATCTTCTCCTCTAGTCCCTTCTTGGGATTTTGGGCACACATGCACACGTGCCTGGCATGATTTTCAAGCCGCCTGTCCAGAACTCAAACCACGATCAGCCAAGAGAGTCCAGTGCCTTACCCACCATGCACCTGCTCAGCTAGTGTGCTATACTGACTTCCGCCAGGAATGAGTCCTGTACTTGACAGCTTGAGAAACACACGTGTTCCCAGGAGGCTGGCTGATGCACACTTCTTTCAGGACCCCCTCCTCGCCTGCAGTGTGCAGCAGTGGCTGTCCCCACAACCACGCACATAATTGGCATGATCCTTTTTCTAGATTTTGCCATATAAAAAGCATACAGTGGCATCTGCTTGTTCAAATTTGCTTTTTTTTTTCTTTTTAGATGATAAAGACCATATGAGTATTCATGAGAAAGAGAGAACGAGAAGCCCTGACGGGGTCTCATCGGGCTGCGATCCCCTTTTCCCAGTCTCCAGCTGGGAGGATCCTCAGGACGCCAGGCCCCCACATGTGCTTGGTGTGTTTTCAGGCCAACCTGAGGATGTAAAACCATGGTTGTCACGTGGCTCAGCCTTTCAGGGCACTTGCATTATCACTGCGCCACATTGACTGGGCCTGAATTTGCATTTTCCATGTCCCTAAAGCTTATGAGTCTCCCTTCACACCCACCATGGTGGACACTGGTGTACTCAGGGCCCTGCTTCAGGAATGTTGGCTGCTGAAGACTCACACGTGTGACCTCCCCAGGAATTTTACCAGCAGAGAGATCACTTCCCCCAAGCTTATGAACCTTCCATGGGGGCAGAGGCTATCCAATACTGGTCACTGCATGGGCACGAAGCCCTAGTTCCCTTAGGACATCTCGAGTTCACTGAGTACACCTAGGAAGCGCCTGCTAGCGTCCTCATGCCCCAGGGCATGGCTGAGGGGTCACCTGCACACAGTCTAAAGTCGTGCTCTGCCCGGTCCTAGCCTGCTTCCCTCTCTCCTCCAAGTGCCGGTGCCGAGACCACTCCCAGACAAACTTCCTGCTCACGACTCTTCGCTCGGAGGCTGCTTCCAGGAAAACTGGCCTCTGCCAGCTGGTTAGCTTTCCGGAGCATCGTCTTTTGTGGATGCTCCAGATTCTTGTGTAATCATATTAGTCCCTCGTTGGTTTTAGATGTTACAAATACCCACTCCTCTTCTGTCATCAGTCTACTAACTTTGCCATGGGGTCTTTGATTGCTTAGAAATCTCTGATTTTTAAAAATATGATTATTTTCTTTAATTTATTATTATTGTGACAATATTTTAAAATAAATTTTTGTTGGAGAGGTTTTTTTTGTTTGTTTGTTTGTTTTGTTTTGTTTTGTTTTTTTGCTATAGGGCATGTGAGCTCACGAGAAAGACAGACAGGGACAGAGACAGAAAGCGAGAAATCACCCCCCGGGGGGATGGCCATGCCACAATCCCTTCTCCTCCATTCTCCTCTCAGGATCTTGGGCACGCACGCACACGTGCCCGGTGTGAGTTTAAGTCACTGGATCCAGGGCTCGAACTGCGGTTGACTACATGGGAGTTCAGCAACACAGTCATTATGCTAACTGCTGGTCCCTTAAAATAAATGTTTAATAATGTCTGCTCACTCAAGAGAAGAGA
Source organism: Tupaia belangeri chinensis (assembly GCF_000334495.1). Lineage (NCBI taxonomy): Eukaryota > Metazoa > Chordata > Mammalia > Scandentia > Tupaiidae > Tupaia > Tupaia belangeri. The sequence goes on from NW_006160028.1 coordinate 6,595,935, forward strand.
GCAAATGTGAGAAAGCAAGTCATCTGGTCTGAGACTCAAATAGCGGTTGGCCACCTGGGAGTCCAGCACTTTAACCACCACACTAGCCACTGGCCCAAGAAATCTCTAATTGTAATGTATTCAAATCCATACAAATTTGCTTTACCGTTTATGCTTTGGAACTTTTATTTTATTTATTTATTTTTTAAATTTACTATAGGGTGAATGCACTCACCAGAGAGAAACAGAGAAAAGGAAAATAAGCAGTCAACTCTGTGGGGGGGTGGCCATACCGAAATTCCTTCTCCACCATCCTCCACTTGGGATTCTGGGGATGCACACACATGCGCCCAGTGTGTTTTTCAAGCTGCCAGGTCGGGACCTGAGCCATGTAATTGGCCATGTGGGATCCAGCTGCCTTAACCTTCATGCCACTTGCTGGCCCTGGAAGTTTTATTTTAAAAGAACATCCCTGAATCAAAAAGACATTTTCCTGAACCCTCTTCTACTAATTTTGTTTCTATTATTTTTTCTTTAACCTTTTACACTGGGGTCTTCAAAATTCCCAGAGCCAAGGTGGATGCCTGGTGTTCTCGGGTTCCTGATGTAGGAGCATTGGCTGCTGATGGCTCATGGGTGGGACTTCCCCAGGAAACGCCCTCAGCACCATAGAAATTATATGTGGCCTTTCTTTTTTTATATACAGTAAGCCAGCTTCCCAAATGCTATTTACCAAACGACCCGTCTTCCCCCCACTGCCATGCAATACTGCCTGTATTTTATATGAAAATTCTAGTGTACGCATATCTCTTTATCTGAGCTCTCCTTTTTTCTGTTCTGTTTCAATTGCTGTTTTTACTGTAATGACTTTGCAATCTATCTTAATATCAGATAGGGTAAGAGTCCTGCTTCACTCTCCTTTCTTTAAAGGCCGCCTTCACCATGGGTCATCGCATCGCATCTAACCTGAGTGTATTTGCCTGTCCTGTCCCTCCATAATTCTTTATTTTTTTATTTATTATTTATTATTTTTTTTAGAGAGCTTTATAGTATAAGGTGTGTGCACTAGCTGGAGAGATGGAGAGAGAGAGTGAAAAATCAACACTCCCTCCACCCCCGGGGGAATGGCCACTCCACAATCCTGTCTCCTCCATCTCCTCTTGGGATTTTGGGCATACACACACACACACACACACACACACAGTGCGAGTTTAAACTCTCTGGGTCCAGGACTTGAACCACAATAGGCCATGTGGGAGTCCCCCTTAGCCAGTACACCATCTGCCAGGCCTGCCCTCTGTAATTCTTAAAGTTTAGCACAACTGTTTCGAATGTTATACGCTGGCTTTGTTAGGCCACAAGTCCTCGGTTCAGCCTGCAGCAGTGGGTCTGCTAGCCAGCACGCCTGCATGGTGACATGTGTCATCGGCATTGCACGTGCATAGAAGCATAGAAGCACAGGGAGAAACTTGGGGAAGACATCAAGCCAAGAGATGGTATCTGGGCTGCACTGGATACTAGAAAGTCCTGACAATTCTCTGCAAACTGAAATCCAATCTGAGCCAAGAGAAACAGTCAAAGACACACAGATTTTAATGAGCCTGGGAACCTAATCATAGCAGTAATGAATGATACTAACTGCACAACCCTGCCAAGGACACCCTACCCGGATCCTTGGTTGCTTAGCCCCTGTGCCTGAGGATGGCAAGTGGCCATCAAAGGTGAGCTCATTGCCACCCGGTATTGCTCTGCAGCTCTTCAAACCCACTGTTCCCCAAATCACAGCCTTAAGACATGTGGCATTTTCACTCTGTGATAATTAGGAGACTGCAAGCAGGCCCTGGTTAGTCATCCATGGCATGAAGGTGACGAACGCTCCAGCTCTGGAGGTGTGTACAGGTTCGGGCTCGTCAGAGCTATGGTTAAGACAGGAGCTGGTGAGGGGGAAGGAGATGATTCATTGCCAAAATCTTAAAAATTGAGTTCAAGGAGAGGGCCAAGGTTTTCCAAACACAGAACCTGCTCTTTGAAGGTGCGGAGCCTCCACCCAGGTTAGGAATGCCTTCAACTTCTGCTTTGTCCCCCAGGGACTGGAAGGCTGAGAGAATCGACTCTGGTTCGGTCCGAAAGCTCTCCGAGCACTGACAAAGCGCCGTCGGCCTCTCCTGGGTGTGCACGTCTCACCCTTCTCCCTGAGCGGTTCTCGTGCTCCCCTGCTGTCATATCCCTCTTTATTATTATTATTTTTTTTCAAAACTCTTACTTCTAAGTTCGTAGTCTTTAAAACAGACATTTTCAGTTGATTCATATGGCTGGGGGTTTTTTCTTCAAATAGCTCTACTTGTCAAAGACACACAGATTTTAATGAGCCTGGGAACCTAATCATAGCAGTAATGAATGATACTAACTGCACAACCCTGCCAAGGACACCCTACCCGGATCCTTGGTTGCTTAGCCCCTGTGCCTGAGGATGGCAAGTGGCCATCAAAGGTGAGCTCATTGCCACCCGGTATTGCTCTGCAGCTCTTCAAACCCACTGTTCCCCAAATCACAGCCTTAAGACATGTGGCATTTTCACTCTGTGATAATTAGGAGACTGCAAGCAGGCCCTGGTTAGTCATCCATGGCATGAAGGTGACGAACGCTCCAGCTCTGGAGGTGTGTACAGGTTCGGGCTCGTCAGAGCTATGGTTAAGACAGGAGCTGGTGAGGGGGAAGGAGATGATTCATTGCCAAAATCTTAAAAATTGAGTTCAAGGAGAGGGCCAAGGTTTTCCAAACACAGAACCTGCTCTTTGAAGGTGCGGAGCCTCCACCCAGGTTAGGAATGCCTTCAACTTCTGCTTTGTCCCCCAGGGACTGGAAGGCTGAGAGAATCGACTCTGGTTCGGTCCGAAAGCTCTCCGAGCACTGACAAAGCGCCGTCGGCCTCTCCTGGGTGTGCACGTCTCACCCTTCTCCCTGAGCGGTTCTCGTGCTCCCCTGCTGTCATATCCCTCTTTATTATTATTATTTTTTTTCAAAACTCTTACTTCTAAGTTCGTAGTCTTTAAAACAGACATTTTCAGTTGATTCATATGGCTGGTGTTTTTTCCTTCAAATAGCTCTACTTCAGGCTCGTTCCTGTGTTTGCCTCCAAAACGGAAAGCAACTCTGATTGCTCGGCCCTGTGGCTCTCTGCTGGACCTCAGTATCTGTCCCCATCCTGCCCCCATACTGTGGTACAGAGAGGCCCACGTCATCCACTCCCCTTGGAAAACAGTCGCATCCTGATTGGGGTCAAAGAGGGCCTAGACCGTGCCCTTGTCTGACTGTGTACCTCCGGGATCGCCTGAGCTGGGGTTCAACGGCCTGTGTCCTTGCCTCTCTGAACCTGCAGAATGGGGCCACAGATGGCCACTGCAGTGAAAAAGGCCTTGACCTCTGCTCTTCATTCTCCCCATCTTTTGTCCTGGGTATATTTTGAGAGATCCAGGAGGTCCATTAAATATCCTGCTTCCTTTCACTTATCTCTGAAATGTAATAACCAGCATTGGGAGGCTCCACGAGCAGCTTGAGAGACCACCCACTGTGTCTTAAACAGAGGCAGGCTTGGAAGAAGGTCTTTTAGAGGGCTTTGGGGTCCTTATTCTGCGGGAAGGTTTCTTCCAGTGTTAGCCTTTCTGAAGTGGGGGCGGTAAGAAAGGATGGCTTTCTTTTTCAGAATCGCGAGGAAAGGAAGTAGGCTATCCTATGTTTTAAGCTTAGTGTGGTTATAAGAATCCATTCAGCGGCCTTGAGACCCACACATAGGTTGATAAAATAATCACAGAAGGAGATGTCTCTGTTGGGGATCAACTGACTGTCGGTGCTCCCTTGAAAAATTCAGACCATCTACTCCCTACCCCATCAGTTCCAGAATTTGAAGAGGAAGAGGACTAGAGACTAGCCTTTGGTCAGGTCACCGGGCAAGATGCGAGGCTGGATGAGAAAGTCGCTCACCCATCTGTTCAGATGCCGGCCATATCTAGCAGGATGACAGTGACTTTGTTCAGCCCCGTGGAGAATCCTGGAATATTCCTCTACTTCATAAGGCCTGCTTGTCCACATGTCTAAGCGAGACTAGAGAATCCACAGCCTGGCACCGAGGGCTGAGCGCGCACTAAACGTCAGCAGAAACGCTTCTGACAGGAGCGATTGTTTGACATAAACTGGCTTTGCTGTGCTCGGTTTCTTCGGGGGTTTTAAGTATAGCTTTCACATATTACAGGCTTCAGGGCAGATCTTGTGGCCGATGGACTTCTAGGGTGGACTCTAAACTCAGCCTCTCCGTTACTGGGGAGACTCCTGAAAGTGAAGCTGCCCAGAACTACCCTGAAGAAAGCTGCATGTGGTGAGTGGTTATAAGAATCCATTCAGCGGCCTTGAGACCCACACATAGGTTGATAAAATAATCACAGAAGGAGATGTCTCTGTTGGGGATCAACTGACTGTCGGTGCTCCCTTGAAAAATTCAGACCATCTACTCCCTACCCCATCAGTTCCAGAATTTGAAGAGGAAGAGGACTAGAGACTAGCCTTTGGTCAGGTCACCGGGCAAGATGCGAGGCTGGATGAGAAAGTCGCTCACCCATCTGTTCAGATGCCGGCCATATCTAGCAGGATGACAGTGACTTTGTTCAGCCCCGTGGAGAATCCTGGAATATTCCTCTACTTCATAAGGCCTGCTTGTCCACATGTCTAAGCGAGACTAGAGAATCCACAGCCTGGCACCGAGGGCTGAGCGCGCACTAAACGTCAGCAGAAACGCTTCTGACAGGAGCGATTGTTTGACATAAACTGGCTTTGCTGTGCTCGGTTTCTTCGGGGGTTTTAAGTATAGCTTTCACATATTACAGGCTTCAGGGCAGATCTTGTGGCCGATGGACTTCTAGGGTGGACTCTAAACTCAGCCTCTCCGTTACTGGGGAGACTCCTGAAAGTGAAGCTGCCCAGAACTACCCTGAAGAAAGCTGCATGTGGTGAGGACAGGCAGGAAAGGCAGCGATGGGCCCGTGTATCTGGACAGGCCCACCGTTTCTGCTCCCTGAGCCGGCACTCTGTCTCTGAGCGGCTCACGGCAGCTATTGGCAACTCGGCAGACCAAACAGACAAGGAAGCTCTGTTCTTCTGGGAATGGCACTCAGGAACTGTCCTGTTGTGCCCTCTTGTGAGCCATGGGGCCTGTGGGTAAGAAGTTAGTGTGGAAAGGTGCTTATGCTCCTTCATGGTTCAGGAGCTCTGACTTTCACTTGCAAAAGCAGGAAAAAGAGACCTGAAGAAGGAAATCACAGATAATGCACATGGGCCCGGCTGGACGTGCTCTGGTAAATGCTGCTGCTTGGCAGGCTGAGTCCAACTTCCAGCCTACCCTAAAAGCAGGGGGTGGTGGCACACCGGTGGTCCCAGTGACTCTGAATGGTTAAGCAGGAGGATCACGACATAGCGTGACCCTGTCCAAACCAAACCAAACCAAAGATAATGTGTAAAGGGGTTGCAGATAGTGAACTATCCACAGAGGATGTATAGGCTGGCCAAAAAGGAAAGAAAGCAAGGCTGGAAATAAGCCACGGGCTCTACTCCACATTTGTTAAACTGGTGTCCGCCTCGATCCTGCATTTCAACCCAGCCCAGCACACCTCCTATCCTGGACAGGCAGCCATTGAAAGTGAACCTCCTTCACTTAGATCCACAGCTTCGGCCCAGTTCTGCTCTGGCTTAACTCGGTGTAGTTCCTGGACTCTCAGCTGTTTCAGCTTCCTTAATTTGACATGGCAAAAATGAATATAAATGATAAAACTCAATGATAGCACATTTCTGTGCTGGGAGAAATGGCACATTTAAATGGGGCTGGAGGCCCTACACATCGGTCATCTCTTTGTGAAGAGTAATCTGGAGAGGGTAGGAGCCGGGACCTAACCATGAGCCTGTCATTCGATCTACGGAAGTATACCCTGAGTCTATGAACCCAAAGATAAAAGAGATATTGGTACAAAGAGAATCGGGGGGCTGGCTGGTGGCGTGGTGGCTGGGGGCGCTGGACTTCCACATGGCCGGCCTTGGTTCAAGTCCTGGACCTGGTGGCTTGCGTTCTCACTTTCTCTCTCTCTCTTCCCCTCTGGTCAAATTTAAAATAAATAAATAAAGTTAAATAAAATAAGTCTTTAAAAAAAAAGAATCAGAGTGGTCTTATTAATACAAATACACTATGAATAATGCAAATATTCAACCTAGGACAAACTGGAAAGCAGTCTGATGTATTCCCATCACAGATACAGAATTAGCATTAAAACTGAAAAACACAAGGACTCTACTGACATATGAAAAAGTCTGAATGGGAAATACTATTTAAGGAAAAAGCTTTGGGGGCTGGCAGGTGGCGTGGAGGTTAAAGGTGCTGGGCTCCCACACTGCCAACCACAATTCGAGTCCTGGACCTGGTGGTGTGCTTTCTCACTTTCCCTTTCTCTCTCTCATTAGACTGGAAAATAATAATAATAATAAATAAAGTTAAATAAAAAATAATACTTAAAAAAAGAAAAAACTCTAAAAAGCATATATTCACAGTGATTATACAACTCAAAAACTTTTTAAGCATGAGGACACAATTAACCAAATACATTTAATTGTTGTTCATCTGCAAAAGTGGTGTAAGTTCATCAGAAATATGTTTACTAAATGAAATTAAAAGGTGGGGTATCAGGTGTCTTCTTTCTAAGTGGTTCATACACTGGCTTGAGTAAAGGCCTCGGCTCCTTTTTTCTTTTGAAGTATAGTTTCTGCTCTGTGGACACTCTCAACTCAAGGAGAAGACTTTCTTTCTTTCTTTTTTAATGTATCATTTTTTAAAAGCATTAATGTACTTTATTTTTTAGAGTTATTTTTATTGAACTTTATTATTATTTTTCCAATTTTATCAGAGAGAGAGAGAGAGAAAAGAAAAATGAGAAAGGAAATCACCAGGTTCAAGACTCGAACCACAGTCAGCCATGTGGGAGTTCAACACCCTCAACCACCACATCACCTGCTGGTCCCTCAAGGAGAAGACTTTCTGAGATCTCTCACATGGGAGGAACCGCCCTCCACCTTCCCCTTCATCATTCAACTGTCTGGCCTGCAGAAAACCCTCAGCCTCCTTTTGTTTCTCCCCATCCTTTCTTTCTTCCTTATTTTATTTATTTATTTATTTGGAGAGAGAGAGGTTTTGTTACAGGGCGGGTACACTCATCAGAGAGACAGAAAGTGAGAAGTCACTCCCCCAGAAGAGGTGACCATGCCACAGTCCTCTCTCCTCCATTTTCCTCTTGGGATCTTGGGCATGCACATGCGTCCAGCATGATTTTGAAGCTACTGGGTCTGGGACTCGAACCACAGTTGACCATGTGGGAGTCCAGCAACATAACTATTATGTCATCTGCTGTTCCCTTTCCTAATTCATTTTTTAAAAGAATTATTTATTTTATTTTATTCATTCATTTATTTTTTAATTTGACCAAAGAGAGAAAGAGAGGGAAAGCAAGTCACCAGGCCCAGGACTCGAACCGTCATCTGTTATGTGGGAGTGTCCAGTGCTTTAACCACCACACCACCTGCTGGCCCCCTTAATTCATTTTTTTAAAAACTTAACCAAGAGGGACCAGCAGTTAGCATAATGGCTATGTCGCTGGACTCCCATGTAGTCGACCACAGTTTGCCTCCCGGACCCGGTGGCTTAAAACTCACGCTGGGTACATGTGCGTGCGTGCCCAAGATCCCGAGAGGAGAATGGAGAAGGGATTGTGGAGTGGCCATCCTCCCTGGGGGGTGATTTCTTGCTTTCTGTCTTTCTGTCTCTCTCTGTCTGGCAAGCGCATATGCCCTATAGCAAAAAAAAAAAAAAAAAAACCTTAACCAAGCGACCTGCATATGACGTCATGGTTATGTAGCTGGACTCCCACATGGTCAACTACAGTTCAAGTCTCATACCCAGTGGTTTCAAACTCACGCCGAGCACATGTGTGTGAGTGCTCAAGATCCGCAAAAGGAAAATGGAGAAGGAATCGCGATGTGGCCATTCTCCCGGGGGATGCTGTCTTGCTTTCTGTCTTTCCATCTCTCTCTCTCTCTGTCTCTCTGGCAAGCGCACACTCCCTATAGCAAACAATCTCTCTCTTTAATAAAAACAAACAAACAAACAAACAAACAACCTCAACCAAAGACTACAGTCTTTTGGGAAGCGACTGGAGAATAGTTGAGATGGCACCAAACTAGAGGTCAGAGGGCCATCACTCTAACTCTGGCTTTGCTGGCACCTTGCTGGCTAGGCCCGGTGAGTCGCTTTCAGACTTCGGCCAAGTCTGGCCCTCTGTGTTCTCCTCCATAAAGTAACACTATTGCACCAGGTGATTTCTGAAGTCCTTGCAGCACTGACGTCTCTGTGGCCATGTCTTTACTGACGCAGGAGGAGGAGCAGCACTGGCGGGGATTCTCATCACTTTCCGGGGAAGAACCAGCTCTGCCGCCCAAAGTCCTAGAGGTCAGGGCACCTGCAACTGAACGGCAGGTGCAGGGCCTGGCAAGGGTCGGCTTACTTAGAAGAAAGAGAAACCTTCTGCAGGTTTTGGGTCTTCATCATCGGGCAATCAATAACAGTTCAATGTTTCATGAAAGGGTTAAGGGCCAAAAAGCTCCAGGACAGGGCAGATCTCTTTTAGAAGAAGATCCCTGAGAGTCTTGTTTGACCTCAAATTTCTAGAACATGACATTCTGAACAGCCTGAAACGAATATAGGAGTTACAACGATTAGGCGGCTCCGGTATCAAAACAGTTTACCTCATCACAACTGCCCAGAGAACTGAACAAGCTGGGTGAGACTGTTGTCATCGACACTTCAGCCAAGTGGAGAAAGAGCGTCTACAGCAAGTCAGAAATTCTCCCAGCTGCGCCACGATCAAGGATAGAAAGAGCAGTGAGAGAAAAATAAAACGTGTAAAAGTGGTTGGTTATGGTAAACGAAGAGAGCCCTCACTGCCACTTCAGTCTCTAAACCTATGCCCTTCTCTCTTGGTGCAGTAAAAAGGGGAGGATGAGGGAGGTCAAAGGGGTTGGAAGAGGGGAAAACTTTTGTCTGCTTTTGGTACAGAGCACTCTCTGGTCTCTTGGCTGCTTCAGTGGCCAGACAGCAATAAAAAGAGTAGGCGAAGCTCTTCTCACTGAGAGTGATTGAATAGGGACACTGGGGGACAGGAGTGTTCTGTCTGTAGCAAAGATCTTATGGGAATAAAGACCATAGTATTCTTTTTTTTTTTTTTTTTGGAGAGGTTTTTTGCTCTAGGGTGCGTGCGCGTGCCAGAAAGACAGAGAGAGACAGAGAGACAGAAAGTGAGAAATCACCCCCCAGGGGGGATGGCCACACCACAATCCCTTCTCCTCCATTCTTCTCTCAGGATCTTGGGCACACACGCACACGTGCCTGACGTGAGTTTTAAGCCACCGGGTCCGGGATTCGAACAGCGGTCGGCTACATGGGAGTTCAGCCACATAGCCATTACGCTAACTGCTGGTCCCAAAGACCATAGCATTCTTTATGTGGAACGATATAGATTAGTTTTCGCTGAGTAACAAATCATTCCAAAACTTAATAGCTCAAAACAGCAACTATTTATTTAGATCACGGCTGTGTGGGCTGGCAGGGCAGGTCTTCTGGTCTGCGCCAGCTTGGCTGAGCTCTGCTGAGCTCTCATGTCTGCGCAGTCAGCTGGCGGGTCGGCTGGCAGTTGAATGATTGAGGATGACCCCGGTTTCATGTCTGGCAGCTAGCAGGCTGCTAGCAAGAGTTATGGGCCCAATCGGCCACATGTCTCTCATCAACCAGGAGGCCAGCACAGATTTATCCATGTGACAGTGGATTTCCAAGAGCAGCAAGAGAGGAAGCGTCAATGCCCCTTGAGGCCTGGGCCTGGAACCAGCACGTTGTCAGTTCGAATGCATTCTGTCTACTGAAACATGACACTAGGCCAGCTGGGGTGATTGCCCAGACAGAAGGGTTTCCCAAGATGCAAGAGTTTCAGTACAAAAATGGGAAAGTTCTAGACTAACCAGGACAGCTAGTCATTCTAATTACCTAGATTCAGAGAGTAGGAAATTTGACGAGACATTTCTCCAAAGGTAGGCAAATCCAATAAACACATGAAAAGATGCTTAACATCACTAATCGTTAGAGAAGTGCTAATCAAAACCACAATGAGATACTACTTTACACTCATCAGGGTGACAATGACACATGGATTTGCTATGCAAAAATGTGCCATGACTTTCCTGACAACCTAATATGTGTGTCTGTGTGTATGCATGTATATATATGTATGTATGTATATTAAAAAAACCAACAACGATGATGTGTTACTCAGCAAACAGAAAATAACAAATGTTGACAAAGATGCGGAAAACCTGGAAAGCTTATGCACTGTTGGTGAGCGTGTAAAATGATACAGCCACTGTAGAAAATGGTAGGGCTAACCCTAAAAAAACCTTATGAATACCTGTGATTCAACAATTCCAATTCTGAGTATATACCCAAAAGAACTGAAAGCAGTGACTCAGATACCCACGCAACATTCATAGCATTTTCACAATAGCCACAAGGTGAAAGCAACCCAAGCGTCCATCGACAGATACACGGGTAGTCGAAAGTTAGCATTGTATACGACAGGATATTGTTCAGCCCAATGAGAGGACTGAACACGTGCTACAACATGAATGAGCCTCGAAAACATTATGCTAAGTGAAGGTCAGCCACGAAGGACACATCCTGAATTATTCCACTTTTCAGAGGCACCTAGAGTGTTAAATTCCTAGAGACAGAAAGTGGAATGGTGGTTGCCAGGGGCTGAGAGAGGAGGGAAGTTAGGGTTCAATATGTACAGAATTTCAGTTTTGCAAGGTGAAAAGTTCCGGAGATGGCGGGTGGTGATGGCGGCACAGCGATGTAAATACACTTAATACCACAGACGCGCACATTTAAAAGTGGTTCCAACGGTCAACTTTATGTTATGTATACTTTAGCACTGTAAGTGAAAAAGAGTAGGGAAACGGCCTCCCCTATTGCTGAGAAGAGCTGCAAACTGTTGGGGCTGTTTTTGCCATCAGCCGCAGGGGTGAGTAGGAATTCAACGAAACGAAGCTGAGCTGTCGTAGCTCACAGGACTTGGGCAAGTACGCGGGAAGGCAGAAACCAAATATTGCCTATTTTGATACCCTTTCCTTTGGAAGCCAGTGGTGGCTTCATTCAGGTAGGAGGGAAAAAGAGAAATTAACACCATATGATGATGTGTGAATGAGGTAGTGAGGATGTGTGGTAAGACTTTGGAACTAGCCAGAAAAATAAAATAAAATGAAAATAACTCAGAGTCCTAAAAAAAAAAATCACTGAAATGCATGAAGGGATCCAAGCCACCATTTCCTGTTCCTTTGTGCCCTGGCAAAGAGCTGGGCACAGTACAGACTGTCAATAAATGCCACGCCTCAGAGGTCAGAGGAACGAGGCTCCCGGTGACCTGGCTCCTGCCACCTCTGCCTCCTTATCTCTTTCCGTTCTAAGCTTGTGGCAAACCCTGAACGTGAGTGATTCTCTACTTCAGTCACAGGAGGAGCGGACAGCAGAGAGCAATGAAGAAAGCTGAAGGAAAATCTGGGCAGCAAGACTGGGGTGAGACAGAGTTGCTGAAGGAAGCCATGAAAAGATGACCAGGAGAGGGAACCAGCAGTTAGCGTAATGGCTATGTCACTGGATTCCCACGTAGTCGACCGCGGTTCGCGTCCTGGACCCGGTGGCTTAGAACTCACGCCGGGCACGTGTGCGTGCGTACCTAAGATCCTGAGAGGAGAATGGAGGAGAAGGGATTGCGGCATGACCATCACCCCTGGGGGGGGGGTGATTTCTCACTTTCTCTATGTCTCTCTCTGTCTGTCTGGCGAGCGCACGTGCCCTACAGTGAAAAT
>NW_006160028.1:6608016-6629832 GCF_000334495.1 Tupaia belangeri chinensis
TCCACCAGGAAGAGAGTGAAAATGAGTCCAGAAAGCTGCAGGGACTTGTTTAGGGCCACCCAGGCATCAGGAAGTAGCAGAGCTGGTACTTAGCTATATATTTTTTTTAGAGAGAGAGAGAGAGAGAGAGAGAGATTTTTTATTTTAAATAATTATTTATTTAATTTAACTTATTCATTCATTTATTTTAATTGACCAGAGAGAGAGGGAAAGTAAGAAAGCAAGCCACAAGGTCCAGGACTCAAACTGTGGTCAGTCATGTAGGAGTGTCCAGCGCCTTACCCACCATGCCACCTGCTGGTCCCTGAGAGAGAGATTATTTTTACTACAGGACACATGCACTTGGCAGAGATAAACAGAAAGTGAGCAATCACTCTCTAGGAGGGATGACCATGCCGCAATCCCTTCTCCATTCTTCTCTTGGGATTTTGGGTACACACATACATGTGCCTGGCGTGAGTTTTAAGCTGCCGGGTCCAGGACTCAAACCACATTTGACCATGTGGGAGTCCAGTGACATAACCATTATGCCATCTCTGGTCCCCGGTTTTCTCATTTCTAAGCTGGTGCTCTGTCCTCTACTTATCCTGTGACTTCCAATTCCCACTGAACATTCTCTCCACTAAACACTGCAAGAGGGTATGTATGGTCTAGCCTCTTCAAAACATGCCTCCTCCCTTAGATCTGCTTCTACCGCAGATGGAACCATGCCCTCCAACGCATGGCTCAAATCTTCTTCTCTCTGTGCCCTAGAAAGTCTAGCACAGAAAGTGTACCTGTCCTCTTATCAGCTGTTTAATTCAGGGCCTCTATTGTATTTCCCAGTTAAGTTTTCTACTCAGCTCCACAGGGAGAAGTTATTTTTAGGTGTTACAAGAAATACAGTGCAGACCAATTCTCTCTCCTCAGATCAGTGACTGAGATTTACCCTGCTCTGGGTTTGTTGTTCAGCACTTGAAGACCAACAGTAAGTGGGCATAGCTCAACTCGGGGGGCCAGTGGGCTAGGGCACTGCGTAGGGTCGAAGCCCATGATCATCTTTTGGTAGAAAATAAAACTTCCTGGAAGAGCTCCAGTTGGAAGCACCTGGCAAATAGATTTATTGATTCAATTGTCGTTTCCAACTGGGATGGCTTCAGTCACTGGGGAAATCTAGTCATGAGCCCACCCAGGACACACTGTGGTGCTCTAGGAATCCTAAGATGCGATTCTGTGCACACTGAGGTGGGGCTGACCTTGGACAAGTTACTGGGAGACCAAGTAGGACAAGACAGGGGCCCAGAAGGCACTAAGTGCTTGGTGTTTAACACCCAAATAGCGGAGGTTGGAACCAGAGAGCAAACATGGAAAGGCCAGCCTAGCCACAGAACCCTCTCCCCGCCATGCCTGCCTGACAGGGCAGTACCAGAGAAAGGGTCCAAGGCCCCCTCAAGAAGCCAGGTCTGGTGCAAGGTTGAGGGGAGGGGAGATGGGGATATTTCTCCATTGGCTTCTCCTGGGCCAACACAACAGCACTTTGATGCCAGGACGAGCAAAGAAAGAGAGCAGAGGTTAAGACGAAGTTTGGGGACCAGGCTCTAGAATGAGTTTATCCTTCTCCCAGGAAAGTTGGACCTCAGCGATTTTACCTAAGCAGGTGCTGTTTCCCTCTGCGCTCTAAAGATACTGAAAGCCTTGCTTTCTCGATTATTTGAGGGTGAGATGACGCTGCACTCTAACATGCCACAGAGGCATCCTCCCTGTCTCCCTGAGTCTGGGGCCCAGATGTTTGACCCTGAGCTTTAACCTGATGCCCTGGTTCCCAGGAGGCATCTCTATGGAGATCAGGAGAAAAGATGGAGCCAGGCTGGCATCATTCCGCACATGCAATCGAGCCGGAAGAGTTGTGAAGCCCAGGAGGTTCTGCTAGGCTGTTCTGCAGTAAGTACTTGTTATAAAAATAAACCTATCCTGCTACTCAACAACAATGAGCAATACCCTAGGGTTGCCAGCGCTGGAAGTACTCACATGTCTCTGGGCGCGCTGCTAAGGCTGCGGGCCAACCCTCGGCAGCACGCGCACATGCACAGGCTCACGCTCCTCACCCTCCCATCTTCCACGTCTCACTCCTTCACATTCTCAACCGAACGGTTAGGACTGGAGCCAGGTAGAGGGAAATAAAGCCCCACACTTGACTCAAAATCACAAAACAAAGCAGTAATCGCCAATGTAGGGGATAGGGAGCTTGACACAGCCGGTAAGATGAAAAGGTCGAAGGATTTTTGTGAACTGTGCATTTAATACGCATCAACAGTTGGAGTGAATGTAAAAATATTAATGGAGTCTTTAACTGCTTTAAGCCAGTAGAATGTCCAGAACAAAGGTGCTAATTGTGTTTCAGACCAAGTAACATCTGAGGAAAGGTGCCAGGATAGAATGAGAATTCAAAACTATGAGGTTAAGCGGACTGAAACCCAACAGCCTGGAGGAGACCCAGAAAGACAGGGCGACCATTTTCACATATCTAAAAGCTTCCATGGGCAGAAAGGCTCAACATATTCCCTTTGGGCCCACGAGGAAGTTATAGCCTGGCCAGTTTTGTTTCAAAATGAGATTGCCTGAAAATGGAATGCTCTCTCTGATGAGATAAATTCTTTATTGCTGGGGTTTGAAAAGGGGGCTGAGTAAATGTATCTGTGGGCTGCTGTTGCAGAAATCCACATACTGGGTAAAGACAGGACTGGGGGCCAGCAGGTAGCATGGAGTGGGCTGGATCCCACATGCCGACTACACAGTTTGAGTCCTAGATCTGGCAGCCTGAAAACACACGGGGTGCATGTGCATGCCCAAAATCCAAGGGGAGACTGGAAGAGAAGGAATTGCGGCCGGGGGGTGATTTTTCTTTCTCCTTCTCTCCCTTTTCCAGTGAGTGCATGCACCCTATAACCAAAAAAAAACAAACAAACAAGCAAACAAAAAAAACGCAGCTTAAGAACTAAAAAAATGGCACCAGCAGACGGCCTAATGGTTACATTGCTGGACTCCCACATAGTTGGCCACAGTTCGAGTACCAGACTTGATGGCTTAGAAGTCATACTGGGCCTGTGTGTGTGTGTGCCCAAGAGGAGAATGGGAGGAGAAGGGACTGCACTGTGGCCATGCCCCCTGAGGCGGGGGGTGATTTCTCACTTTCTCTCTCTCTCTCTCTCTCTTTTTAAAATTTTATTTAACTTTATTCATTTTATTTATTTTAATTTGACAAGAGAGGGACAGAGCCAAAGAGAAAGAGAGAGAGAGAGAAAGTGAGAAGGCAAGCCACCAGGTCCAGGACTCGAACCGTGGACAGCCATGTGGGAATCCAGCACGCTTAACCACCATGCCACCTGCTGGCCCCTCACTTTCTCTCTTTCTCTGTCTCTCTAGTGAGCACACGTGCCCTACAGCAAAAATCTCTCTTAAAAAAAAGGAAAAAGAACTGAAATGATATTCAAAGTTGTAAAAAGAAAGGTAGGACTAGATAACATCTTGAGTTTCTTCTAACTTTGAGGTCTTATGATTCTGTGTGTTTTGTTTTAAAATTAAATGTGGAATGTTGGAATGATTATAGATTCAGTTACCGTTACAGGAAATAACAGAGAGACCCTTTGTGCCCTTTACCCAGTTTCCCCCCATGTTAAGACTGACAAGACAATCTTGCAACCAGGGAACTGACTTCAACACGGTCTCACCCTTCCTGTGCCTTCATCGTCTCTGCCCTTGAAGAACTACCAGTCTACAGGAGAACAAGACACACAACCACATACGGTGCCAGTCTGTGTGTAAGACAGCCGATCGAGTGGGAACAAATGCTATGCATGACCAGAAAACAGAGAGATCACAACTGCCTAGGGGTACGAGGAGAGACTTCCCAGGAGAGGGGCCATTGAGTTGGGCCTTGAAGAATAAATGGGACCTCTGGAGAGGTAGCCATTCTTACTTAAGGACCTATAGCTATCCAGGCTCATTAAGAGCTAAAAGATACGCCTTCTGTGCACAGCTCTCTCTGGTTACAGAGCTAATGCAAGATCCAAACACGTCAAAAAAGCCATCATGGAAGCTCAGAGAACCATGGGCAGCCTCTGGACTGTGCTTCATCCAATTCTTACTTCCTCCTTAGGGTCTGCTAGAGTAGGTGCTTAGCGTTTGCTGAATGAATGCATGAGTAAAGGAATGAATGAAGAGGTCCCTGCTACTGTTGTCTGGGTTCTGCTCTCCTCCCCCACGGAAGAGCATGCAATAGCGAGGATGGGGTGGCATCAGTTTAATTTGGCTGTTTGCCCAAAACCCTTGTGGTTTTCTAGTGCTATTGGAGAACACGTGATCCTGATTAAGGCGGAGGTCACAGGTGCCCCATAAACCTCCCAGAGGCCAGTTAATTTCACTATCCTCCGTGACTACAGGTCTGCAGCCCATCCAAGGGCTGTCAAAGACATTGATCAAAGACATTTTATAAGCCACAGTGTTCTGTCTTTTCCTTAAATGTGTTGATGCCCAAGCCCACCGAGCAAGTTTCCGTACCTAGCTGGCTATGACCCAGCCTATCCTGCCTCACCTCTGGATTTGCAGTGTGAGAGAGGAATGTGTTTCCTAGAAGCAAAGAATGACAGGGCTTAGGGGGTTGGGAAGGAAGAACTTGAAAATTTAGAAATCATGTGGTCCCGCCCCCTTATTTTATAGACTAGAAAATGGAAGCCAGGAGTGGGCACGTTCCTCCGAGTGTCATTCAGCTGCCTGCCTCCTCTTCAATGCTCACCCCAAGGCATCCAGCAGTTTCCTCCTCTAACAAAGCCAGCCCCTCTTGTGGCGAAGGGCCAAGGGTTTCTAATACTAACGACAACACAGCATCGGAATTGAGTGCACTTGGTTTTCTCTATGTACAGAAGCATAAAAAAGATCAAAGCATTTACAATTTGATGATGTTCCTAAATGCAAGTTCAAATTGCTGAGTTAAAAAGCCAGCAATTTTTTTAGAGGACTTTCCGGAGTAATTACTCAAGATGGAATTAAACCGTAATTTGCCTTTGGCTCTTTCTCATCCCACCCCACTGCCAGGAAAGGGAAGGAGGGGGTATTTAACAAAGAAAATCTTGAGACTATTGTTAATTACAGATTTTTACCTACCTGATGTTCTTTTGCTTTGCGCGTTAATTAAATCAAGACCAGGTGTCTTGCAGATGGGTTAGCTGCTGGCTATCGGGAGAGATGAATAGATCCGAGTAAATGGGTAAAGGAAAAAAGCTGAGTTGTGTGGGTCATTTATGCTGCTTCTCTCAGCAGAAACCACTGTAGAGAGAGAGCTCCCTGCACTTAAGCGGCCTAGTTCATTAGAGTCTCAAAAGGGGCTCACATGTTCGCCAACTCCAGAGCCCAAGAGCAGGCGGATCTACCATCAGATTTGGTCGAGCCATTAGATCCAAGGGAAATTAGACTTCTTATTATTATTCTAGAGGAAAGCGTTCGGGATTCGTGACCTGGAATCAGAGGCGGCCTGCATGCAGGGCCTGAGCAGCACCGGAGGGGATCAGGGTGTGACCAGAAGCTGGTCTCCTTCCTACCTTCTTTTCCTCTTCTGCTCTGACAACTATCCCCAACACTCTCAAAGCTGAGAGAAAGGAGATGACAGAAGTAGAACCACACTTTGGAAGGTGGTCCAACATGGTTCAGAACACCGCTCTGCTCCTAAAGGCCAGGGGTCCTTGTTCCTACCCACGTAAGAAGGACTTAGGGTTAAAACACAAAATGACAGCACCAGCACCATCCCAGCTCTGTCACGGCTCAGGTGTCCAATCCCATCTGCAAGGCCAGATCAAGTTTCCTTTCAGAGGACCCAAGATCAGTGCTGAGGCCAGGATGGAGCGGGGTGAGGGGAGGAGCCGGGGCAGAGGGAAACAACGGTCACTTATTATTTACAAAAGATGCATTTATTTGTGTGTGTAAAGCTCTGAGCTTTTACACAGTACTGGGTCATTCACGGGGGCCCTGAGCTCACACGAACAAAATCTGCCTTCCATGGTGCCAATTCTGATTCACCACTGCTCAGACTGGTTTCTGGGGGAGGGAAATGATGAGGAACCACGGACTGTGCAGCCCCCCTCCCCACACGCCTCGCCCACGACCTTAGGGGACAGGCACGCCGGCTGTTTCTCTGTGACCCTAACAGAGCATGAAAACACACTGCTCAGTGTGATGTGAATTCCTCTCGGAAGAACCCTGGACCTAGTCCACCCTTCCCCACCATGAGCTAAACCAGAATGTCCTAGCTTCAGAGAACGGGCAGAAATAATGACTAAGCTGAATCTGACAGCCAATAGAAATGCCATGTGAGTATCATCCTAGAACCCAGAAAAGCACCCCAGGGAATAATTTGGTCTGTTCATTTTTGGTTTTCTGTCTACTCTCTTCCCAAGCCCGTTCTTTGTTCCCGTGATGCTTTCATCTACAACCTACAAGTGCCTTCCAAAGGAGAGAGGCTTGTAGCATAAGTTATCTCTTCAAATTTGGCCCGGGGGGGACCAGCAGTTAGCGTAAAGGCTATGTCGCTGGACTCTCACGTAGTCGACCGCAGTTCGAGTCCCGGACTCGGTGGCTTAAACTCACGCCAGGCGTGTGTGCGTGCGTGCCCAAGATCCCGAGAGGAGAACGGAGGAGAAGGGATTGCAGTGTGGCCATCCCCCCTGGGCGGTGATTTCTCGCTTTCTGTCTCTCTGTCTCTCTCTGTCTGTCTGGCGAGTACACGCGCCCTATAGCAAAAACCTCTCCAAAAAAAAAAAAAAGAAATTTGGCCCAGGGGGTCAGGCCTCATAGTACAGTGGTTAAGTTCTGTTAACAGAAAGCCAGGTCCCAAATGGCAGACCACGATTCAAATTCCAGCCACAGCAGCTTGAAAAACATGCCAGGCACATGTGAGTGCATGTCCAAAATCTTGATGGAAGAAAGAAATGAAGGAAAAATCATTGCAGAATGACCATGCTTTAGTAGTGGGTGCTTTTTCCTCTGTCTAGTGAGTGCAGGTGACACTTAGCAATTAAAAAGAAAAGAAAGAAAGAAAGAAAGAAAGAAAGAGAGAGAGAGAGAGAGAGAGAGAGAGAGAGAGAGAGAGAGAGAGAGAGAGAGAGAGAGAGAGAGAGAGAGAGAGAGAGAGAGAGAGAGAGAGAGAGAGAGAGAGAGAGAGAGAGAGAGAGAGAGAGAGAGAGAGAAAGAAAGAAAGAAAGAAAGAAAGAGAAAGAGAGAAAGAGAGAGATCAGGCCCAGGCGAGGGACCGACTTGGAAAGGAGAGTGGGACAGGACCAGGTAGGGCAGGCAAAGCACCTGAGGCTCAGCAGGTAAGGAGGTAGTCTCGGGTGCCCATCCTGCACATCCCCCAGCTGCCTTGACAGTGACTGAATCTGGGGCCTCAGTCACCTTAACCTCATTCGCACCCTGGAATGGATGATATTTTTGTCCCCAAAGGAAACAGATCGTTTTTGTAGTTTATAAGTCCAGGGAGCTTTTAAAAAAGATACCAACACTGGGGGCCAGCAGGTGGAGTGGTGGTTAAGGTACTGGACACTCCCAGATGGCTGACTATGGTTCGAGTCCTGGACCTGGTGGCTTGCTTTCTCACTTCCTCTCTCTCTCTCTGCATCTCTATGGTCAAATTAAAATAAATTAATGAATAACTTATTAACTTATTTAAATTTGACCATAGCGATGCAGAAATAGAGAAAAGGAAATTGAAAAAGCAAGCCACCAGATCCAGGACTCAAACCATGATCAGCCACATGGGAGTGTCCAGCACCTTAACCACCATACCACCTGCTGGTCCCTAAATAAGTAATTCTCTAAAAAAAAAATAGATACCAACACCAAATCACTCAAACCTGAACCATAGGGTTTGGAGCCCGGGCTCTGAAACTCAGCCCAGGTGAACCTAGTGCACAGGCCATGGCTGAGAACTGCTGGTCTGAGGGCTTGTGCTGGGGCACAGCTAGTGGGTGGATGTACTGCTGGTGTCTGCTGTAACTTGCCCAGGGCCTGGTTGTCTCTGTGCTAACTCAGCTCCTCCAGGATTGTCTCTGGGCCCCACAAGGCCCGAGGTCTGGTTGGACTTCCATGCAGACTTTCCCAGGCAGTCTGCTCCTGACCACAGTGCCAGATGCATGCTCCCAGTCCCCTACCCCCAAGTTCCCAGCCAGCCTTGCTGCTGAGGTCCTTCTCAGCCTCCAGGAGCAAGCAGAGACTGCCCATGTTCTGCTGCACTTCCTTTGATGAGAACACAGAGACCCCATAAAAAGGGAAACTGTGAGGTGGTCCTTGCAGACTCCTAAAAGAGGACAAAATGGTGGTCCCCAGCAGTTGGCGTAATGGTTATGTTGCTGGACTCCCACGTAGTCAAGCGCGGGTTAATTCCCGGACCCGGCAGCTTAAACTCACGCCAGCATGTGTGTGCGCGTGCCCAAGATCCCTAGAGGAGAATGGAAGAGCAGGGATTGCAGTGTGACCATCCCCCCCCAGGGGGTGATTTCTTGCTTTTTGTCTCTCTATCTCCCTGTCTCTTTCTTTCTGGCTAGCACACGCGCCCTATAGCAAAGACCTCTCAAAAAAAAAAAAAAAAAAGAGGACAAAATGCTTGCCTCAACTTTGCAAATGCATCTGTCCTCAAGCTGGAGCCTAAGGTGGGGATGTGAAGAAGCTACTCCCCAACAATCACCTCCCTTTTCCCATGATTGTTGGAACTAAAGGGGGAGTGCTTCCCTCCTTCCGCTTCTTGCCTCGTAGGGCTCTTCCATACATAGAACCATGAGCAGATCCTCCAGGTCTTGAGAAAATCCTTTTTCCTTAGCACTTAAATTTCAAGCCTATTGTCATGTTGGGTTCTCACAAAAATGTAAGGACAGAGAAACCTCAGCTATGGCAGATACGTGCCCTTCCTCTGATGCATTGGAACTCCCTGTGACAGTGAATGGGAAGCTGCAGAACAAGCTTTATAGAAACACTTCTGCAAATATTTCAAACATTAGTTCCACTCCACATGCTTGGTGCCAGTTTACTCAGAGCCTTGGAACATTCAAGATCTTTACTGGGTCTCTACTCATCCATCTCTCAGTATTTGGGAAGGGAGGTCAGAGGGGACCCTTTTGTTCCCATGTCATGTTTGTGTTATGAGACAGAGAAGAGCATTTAGTGACGACTGGGGCCTTCAGGGGATGGGGCGGGTGTGTGTGGGAATAGAGAAGGCAGAAAAGAGAGACAAGTATTCTGAAGTGGATCTTGAGTTTCTGTTTATGAGCTCAACTTAGAGCTCAACTTATGAGGTTCTTAAATATCTGAGCAAGTACAGCATATTTTATTGAGCAAATTGAAGTGTTCAACCCAGCCATGAAAACTGCATAACTTTTAACTCAACTCTTCCTAAACCGAGTGAACAGTCTGGATTGACTTTGTGGGTGTTTGTTTAACTGACTGTCTCCTATTCCCATCCCACCCAGACTCTGTCTCTCTGTTAGTTCCTCTGCAAACACTCCCATCATGAGTTGGTGTGGGCTCCCCTCTTCCTTTCCAAGGGCTTTGTCCTGCCTCTCAGAGCCTCTCTTCTGCCTTGCCCAGCTCCTATGTCCTCTTGGCCATAACTAGGCAGGGCTTCACACCAGCCCACAGACTTCGCTTCTGCAGCAGCACAAACACCACTAAGCCCTCCAGGCTTCTAGGAGCTGTGCCTGCTCTTCACAGGAGATTAAGAGCCCACAGTGAGTCAGCAGCCCAGCTGGGCTGAAGCCTAAGCCTTCTGACTGGGCCTCTGTCAGCTGGAACATTCCCCGTCCCCTCCCCCTGTCCTCCTCTGGACCACTTCTCATCCTCCCAGCCTTTAGTTGGTATTGCCCCCACCCTGGACTATCATAGTCCCACTATGTCTCCCTCCCTGTCTCTATCCCAACTCTGGAGCTGTCCCATCAAATGCCCTTGGCCTTGATGGTTGGCCACGTGTCCAAGGCAGAGAAGCTTGTGGTTGGGTGGTGACAGTGGCATTCCAAAGACTTGGGGTGGCGGTGTTGGTACCTCCTCTCCTTGGCTGTGACCCTCTGGGTTCTGAGAGGGAGAGCTGAACAGATGCCAAGACTCACCCACAGGCCCTTGGTGCCTACACTCTCTGTGAGTCACAGCTACTGTACGGCATGCTGAGTCACCACCAGGAATCTGAGACAGTATAGGCCTATTTATAAAAGACTTGCCAGCATACAGGGCTCCTACAAATGCTTGATAATTATTGCCAAATACAGATATTGGTTTTGGGTCTCCAGTGTGTACCGACAGGTCCTTCGGTGACCTGCAACCATGAATGGAGTCTGAACCTCATTACCGTGGAGGCTGGCTTCAGCAAGTAGGGCACCCCCAGCTGCCTCAGGGCGGGTGTTGTGAACCACGCCTTTGCTTCTGGAGGGGAGGAAGGGGAACTGCAGGAGAAGCCCTTAGTGCCAATTTGGAAGAACAGAAATTGTATTTTTGTGCCAACTACTCTGAGTCACTTACTGCCATTCTCATTCACAGGAAGAGAAAAATCTGGTGCAGAGGACTACCCATTTAAATTCTCAACTTCTTAGCAATACAAAAATTTAAGGTTTCTATAAATATCAAGTCCCCCAAATGCTCCCTCTTCTGGTGGGGGATGCCCTCTTTCTAACCTTGTATCATCTTGGCGAACATTTAGTGAACCACAACATTCCTCATCATAAGGGAGATTCAGATTAAAACCACAATGAGGTACCACCGAACCCCTGTCAAGATGGCAAAGATTAAAACTACAAAAAATTATAAGTGGTGGTGGGGATGTAGTGAAAGGGGAACTCTCCTACATTGTTGGTGGAATGTAAGTTGGTCCAGTCATTGTGGAAAACAATATGGAGGTTCCTTAAAGACCTACAAATAGAACTACCATATGATACAAAAATCCCACTCCTGGGTATCTCCCCAAAGGACAGGAGAACGTTCAGTCAGAAAGCACTTGCACATCAATGTTTATTGTGGCATTAGTCACGATTTCTAAGACATGGACCAACCCAGAAGCTTCCAAACAGATAAATGTATTGAAAAAGTGTAGCACGTACACTCCATGGAATACTATTCAGCCATAAAAAACAACAAGACCCTAGCATTTGATAGAAAGAGGTTGAATATGGAAGACTTACTGCTGAGTGAAGCAAGCCAGACTATGAAAGAAAGATACTGTCTCCACCTAATATATACCAACTGTCTGCACTCTAAGGTAGAGATGAAAAGATTAGAGGACATAAAAGCAGTGAAGATAGTTATGGACGCTGTCTCCAGTGTAGAAGGACGGTGGGAGAAGGGTAGAGTATAGCAAAGGAAATCAGGGTGAAAAACAGAGAGGCAAGACATTCGTGGGACACAGAAATGGTTTATTACCAATTGATGATAATGTGTACAGTATTCTCAACTGACCTAGTCTGAGATATATTTCATGTTGGGTAAATTCTCTTTACAAGCCAAATGATGTATAGTGATTGAACATTTAAACAAATAAAAATAATAAAAATAAAACGAACTTTAACAAAAAGTTTGCTTGGTATAAATTTACCAAAAAACATGTAGATACATGATTTCTCTGACAAGGACAAGAGAGAGAAGCCCTCTTCCCAGGTCTGGGTCATGCTACAGTCTGCTTCCTCCAGCCCTTCGGATTCCTGAGCACATACACCCAGCATGTTTTCAAGCTGATCAGTCCGGGGACACCATGATCCACAGGTACCTTCCAGTTCCACAGTTCAATATGCTACTTACTAACTGCGTCACAGAAGTTAGGCCCTATTTTGCTTTGTATTTATAACTGATTTTCATTAAAGTTAATGTGTGCATTAAAAAAAAAAAATTAGTGAGCCACAGACCAGAGGCCTCAGAGCACCATGGGCCTTAGAGGTCATCTCGTCCAGTCTCTCATTTACTGATGAGCCAACAGAGACAGAGCAGGGAGAGACCTGTCCAGGTCACAGAGCTTAATACCAGGTGCCCAACCCTGAGGTGAACCCTGCAGAGAGGAAGGTGGTTGAGACACAGCCTCTGCCTTCATGGAGTCCCAAATTAGCAGGGGAAGAAGCAATAATTTGCTCAAAGAAAGGATGCGAGGTAAAATGTAATTAAACCCATAAACTGTTGTGGCATTATGGGACAGAAAAGACACAAGATCGCCCCTGTAGGAGGAATCAGGAAGAGCCATGGAGAAGAGTCTTAGAGCTGGCCCTCTGAGGCTGGATTGGATTTGGATACCCAGACATAGGAGGAAGGAGAAAGGCTATACAGGTGAAATAAACACCTTGAGTTAAGCCTCAGGGATGGGATGCCTAAGGAACATGGGCAGTTGGGCTGTTACCAAGGGTGTGGAAGCTGACCAATGGGGAAGGGCCGGAGAGGGGAATCTGTTAGGGAGAAGACGAGAGAAGCTTTGGAATGCCAGGGTGAGAGATTTGAACTTGCTCATCATCGTTATCATCTAAAAGCTCCAGGTGGCAAGGTGCCAAACGTTTTACTGAGCAGGATTACTCATGGAACACAGAGTCTGCACTTTCTAGGAGTTTGGAGTCCAAGACAGAGAATGAAATTATGGGAAGATATTGAAACTATGTATTAAACATCTACATAAATCAAGATGTATTTAACACGTTAAGTATTTAAGAGCAAATGAAAGAATAAGGGCACTTAACAGAGTGGGTTGGGAGGAAGGAACCGGGGGATGTGTTTCTGGACAGTCTCCCTCTGTTCACAGCCTCCCCTGTGCTCTGCAGCCCTGGGGCTGGCTCAGAAGGGTCAAGACAGTAGTCTTAATATTAGACGCAGACTTCATGTCGCTTTCTGTTCCAGAAAACTGATTTCTCAGATGGAACGATTCCCTGTGCCTCCCATTCCAGGTCTCTATGTCCGGTCCTGAGCTCATAGCCCGCAGGGTACAGCTTGGACAGGGCAGGGCCATTGAGTACAGTCGTGCAGGTTATCCACTGCACGAGAAGGAGCAAGTGGGAGCTGAAATCCAGACCTTTTCCTGCTGTCAAGTGCAAATGAGCTGTGTCTTCACAGAGGGGAGAGGGGAGAAGAGTCATTTAAAAAACAAAAAATGCAGCAAAAGGCATTTATGGGCTCATGGTTCTAATAGGGATGAGGCCAAACAGCTTTCTCTAAATAGTGCTTCCCAGCCTCATCCTTCCTCTCCCACCCATCATGGGATGTGGGAAACATGTCTAACCTGATGCCCGAGGCCAGGTGCCAGTATGGAGCTCACCCCTAGCTCCCATTTTGCTCTATCAGGTTTGAGATCTGAGAATAGACAGACAAGTCTTTGCTACAACATATCAAAGAGTAAGAAGAATCCATACACATATACTAAGCACCTCCTGGGGCAGGCCCTGCCTTCAAACTGTTGAGCAGGCCTCTGACTATTCCACACGCTGTGCCTGACTCAGCACTTGGCGCTGAATGAAACGCACAAGCAGAAGCCCCTCAGCCTGAGGTCAGCAGACAGCTCCCCCCACCGCGGCCCACACCCCTGACAAATGTCACCCACTCTGTCTGTGTACTTCACATGACAGATCTCAGTGGCTGTGGGTGCCCCTCCATTGCCTGAAGCTCTGCCTATGTTAGCAACGTCCTCTTTTTGTTTAACTGCCATTGGACCTGTTTACCTTCCACTCTTGATTCTGGTTCTATCCCCTGTTGTCCTACAAGTTCATAAGTAAGAAGAAAAAAAAGGGACTCTTCCCCTCCCCCAAACAAGCTATTCCTTTTAACCCTTCCCTTGTCTGGAATAGAACCCCATGAAAAGCAACCCCCAGTGCTCCCCGCTGAACGCTTGCCTGTTGCCCAAGTAATGGGTAAATCTTTGCCCTGTTCCTGTTCTCAGCTTCTGACTCCTGGACTGGCTTTCTGAATATAGGCTCAAGTGTCCTTTGGACCTGATGCTCCTCAAGCACTGGCTTCTGAGTTCTCTCCTAGAAGTCCCCCATCACTTTGGGGACAAACAGATGGCAAAATGGTTACATCGCTGGACTCCCACATAGTCCTGGATCCAGAGGCTAAAAACTCATGCCAGGCACATGTGCGTGCATGCCCAAGACTCAGAGAGGAGAATGGAGGAGAAGGAATTGCAGTTTGGTCATCCCCCTCAAGGGTGACTTCTTGCTTTCTGTCTCTCTGTCTCTGTCTCTCAGGCAAGTGTACAAATCTCTCTTAAAAAAAAGAGTCTCCCACCACTTTGATTCTGCCCCTCTTTGCTTCATTAGTACCAGGGTCTCCGTGAATGCTTGCAGGGGGTGTGTACTGCCCTGCTACCGTAACTAGGCTGGTCTTTTTGTGCATTTTACACGCCTGGGAAACCTGTTGCAACTGTAAAACTGGTTGTTGGAGATATTCACATAGGACCCTATCTCTGATAAGACAACTACAATAAAAAACACAGGAATCTAAAATGGTGGGGAGCAGGGAGGGTGGGAAAGTTCTCCCTAAGACTGGTTCCTCCATCTGCATCTCTTAGCTGTTCGCGTCTCGAGACAGAGCCCCAGCTGCACCTGTGTCGGGGCCACAAGGAGACGGAAAGAGATCCTCACAAGAGATCCTTCTGGGAACTGTGCCAAGTGCTCTTCGCAAGTCACATGTTCAATCCTTACCAGACAGGTGGAGCAGCACTAGCCACTAGGACTGTCTGTGCTGAGAACTTTCTCTGGGGGCCGGCTGGAAGCATGGTGTTTAAGGTGCTGGACTCCCACATGACTGATGGTGGTTCAAGTCCCAGGCCTGGTGGCTTGCTTTCTCACATTCCCTCTCCCTTTCTGTCTCCCTCTGGTCAAATTAAAATAATAATAATAATAAATAGATTCTTTAAAAAAAAAGTTCTCTATCTGTGCTCATACTGTAGCTATCAGCCCGTGTGGCTACTAAACACTCGAAAGGTGGTTGGTACAACTGGGGAATGGGATATTTCTTTTATTTAGAGTTCATTAACTTGGGAGCAGCAGATGGCATAGTGGTTACTTTGCTGGAAACCCACATGGCTGACAGCAGTTCAAGTCCTAGACCCGGTGGCTTGAAAATCATGCCGGGCACATATGTGTGCGTGCCCAAGATCTTAGGAGGAGAATGGAGGAGAAGGGTTTGCTGCATGGCCATCTCCCCTGGGGAGTAATTTCTCACTTTCCCTCTCACTGTGTCTGTCTCTCTCTGGCGAGTGCACACGCCCTAAGGCAAAAACCCCTTTAAAAATTAACTGAAGTATAAATGTAAATGACCACTGATGGCCGGTAGCTATCATATTGAAGGGGCAGAGCTATTCTAACGCCCTCAGTTCATACATGAGAAAACCTCCAAAATGACTTTTCTCATAAAATTATTTCCCCTGAAACAAATTTGCAAAACTTCCATTTTCATTTCATTTGTTTTGTATAACTGAGATGTTGTGTGCTTAATGGACACTCTTACATGGTTAGAATGGAAAGCCTGAAAAATGAGAAGGATCTTTTGAAAAACTGAAATTTCTGATAAGCTTTTACATTAGCATTCTGTGTTAGGCCAACTAGATTATCCTCTAGTCATTCAGATGCTCATATATATTGATGCTATTAAACTAGATAGCATTCATTGAATGCTTAGTATATGCTAGGTCCTTGTCCTAGTTATCTATTGTGTTAAAAAAAAAATGCCCCAACGCAGCAGCTTGAAACAATAAGCATACACTAGGTCACAGAGTTTCTGAAGGCCAGAATCAAGTAGTGACTGGGCCGGGTGATTCTGGCTTGGGGCCTCTGCGGTCGCAGTCAAGACACCATGGAAGGCTGCAGTCTTCTGCCATCTAAGGCTCGACTAGTCCCAGAAGATCCATCTCTAAATGGTTCCCCTTCTAAAACATTCCCCGCATGGCTGCAGCAGGAGGCCTCAGTTCCTCACCCTAGGGCTGCTCACCACACGGCAATGTCTTTCTCAGTGACCCAAGAAAGAGGAGGATCAGCCCAGAAGCAGAAATGAGTGTCTTTTTTAAAAAAATTATTTTATCTAACTTTATTTTTCTTAATTTGACCAGAGAGGGCAGAGAGAGAGAGAAAGCAAGAAAGAAGCCATCAGGTCTGGGGCTTGAACCACAGTCGGCCATGTGGGAGTCCAGTGTCCTTAACCACCACACCACCTACCGGCCTGAGTGCCTTCTTATAGCTTGACTTGGAATCGACACATATTACATGTGCTGGATCCCATCAGTCGCACAGATCAATCCTAACGCCATATAGGACAGTGTGTAAGGGCGTGTGTGTCAGGAAGCAAGGATTATCGGGGCCATCTTGGCGACATCTCAGTCCTTCACATCTACCTCATCACTTCATGCTTGCAAGACTAGCCAGTAGAGCGTACTTTTATCCCTTTCATCAATGAGATGGTTAAAGCTCGGAGAGGTAAACTGACTTCCCAAGGTCGCTCAGGTGGCAAACAGCATCTCCCCGCTGTCTCCCAGGTAAAGGCTGCCACACCTACTAGTTCGCACTAACAACCACAACACTACACCACACCAAGGAGAATCCTTCGGGATCCATTTCCTTGACTCAAGGCAGTTTGCAGTGGCTAAATCTTTATCAGAAAACACTCATTCCTGGCTTGTTAAAAAGAAAAATGAAGTTAGGAATAGGAATATTCTTTCTAACACAATGCAACTCATGACAATAGAAAACATAATACTTAACTATAAAGCATCGGGCATCATCTCAGTAAAATCAGGACCAGCCATCTCTGCACTTACTGTCATCCCTTCACACTGGGAATATCTGGCTAGTGCAATAAAATAAAATTAAAAAGTAGACTTATTAGAAAGGAGAGAAAATGATCATTAACAATTCCAGATAATCAACTGCCAACACTTACCAGTGCTAATGAAATTTCAGCCAAGGGCTGTATCTGAGGTACAGACCTCAGCGCAGTCACTTCCCGCTCAGCCATAACCAACAAGACACCAGAGTTCCCTCATGCCCCCCGGAGGCTGTGGCCAGTGCCCGTTCTGTGACTGTTTATACCTTGTCGTAGGCTGTTCAGGCTGCTATAACAAAATACAATGCACCAAGTGACGTGGAAACAACTGAAACATACTTCTCATTGTTCTGGGAACTGGGAAGCCCAAGATCAGGTCTGGACTTGTGGCATGTCTGGTGAGGGCCTGCTTCCTTCCTCCATGGATATTTCATGTAAGCTCCCATGGTGGCAGGGACTAGCTGGCTCTCTGGACTGTCTTTTCTAAGGGCACTCGTTCTATTCTCAAGGGTTCTGCCCTCATTCGTAACTGCCACCATCTGGTGATTAGGCTTCCACACATGAATTTTGGAGGAGCATAAACATTCAGACAGAGCATGCCCTTTCCTGGTCCGTGTGGCTGGCAGGGTGGCCCGAATGTATCCAGAGGAAAGACTCGGAGGTCTGACAGCTGGAGGGGTAACCCTTAGGCTGGAAATTCCATGCGTGTTTCCAGGACTGTCCAATTCCCTGAGGCACAACAGGCAAGACCTTTCCTGCCACTCTGTGTTTTGTTTTCAGAGGAATTCCTTTTCAAGCCAGAATTAACCAACCAACTCATTCCTTTATCTAACGGATAGGAGACTGGATTCTGGTAGGATTGAACAAAAGCAGCCAGCCAGAGTGGAAAGTGCCCCTGGAGTTTGAATCTAGAAGTTTTTAGTTGGGGTTATGGCTCTGGCAGCATGTGCCCTGTGACCTTGCAGGAACCCCCACCTCTCCAGTCTCCACATTCGTTATCTGTGGGGGTACGTGGGGTTGTGGGAAGAACGCAATGTCATTACACACGGGGAAGCATGCAAACTAGCCTACCATGAAGATAGAAGTACGAGTGCTGATGAGGTCTCCGTGCCAGCCTGCTGACACACCACACAGTGCCAGCTCTCTGACTGGTCCCCAGTGCATTTTACCCAGATCTGACACTTCATCCTGGTTCCACACAGGGCTCACACTTTGGTAATCTCACCATACTGAGCTGCTTCAAATCTCTAGACCCACGTGGGCAGTGAGGACAGGCACAGGAAGGCAATTACCTTGTGGGTTTACTTGGGCCTGGTTTCCTGGTTTCCTTTGATTTTTCTGATGGTTTTTTTTATGTAGTTTTCATCTACCCTGAGGTCCCAGTGTCAAAGGGGCAGTTTCTTTTTTCTCTTTCTTTTTTTTTTTTTTTAATTGCCAAAAAGCATGTGTACTCACCAAAGAGAGAAAAGATAGAGAGGGAAAGGGAGAAAGCACTTCCCATTGGGTGTGGTCACGCTGCAAGCCCTTCTCCTCCATTTCTCCATCCTGTTGGGATTTGGGGGCACACAGGCTTATACGGCTGGCGTGCTTTTTAAATTGCATAGAGCAGAGCTCAAACTGCAGTCACCATGTGGGATCCAGCTTCCTTAAATTCCCTGGACTGGCCCAAAGGGGTAGCATTTTTAGGTTTCACCTTTTTTCTAACAGGGAGGTGGTAGCACCACATCCTCAGGATCCTGAGGGCAATGCCTGGTGCCCCTCTCAGGGTCTAGGTCTAGCCTGCAAAAAAAACAGGCATGTGCAGGATCCCAGAGACAAAGACGAGCTCCTGGCAGGTGTGGGGCCAGGAGTGGGCGGGGTCAGGGAACTAGGGCGGAGGAACAGAAGCCTTAGCAGTCATCAGAGCATGGAGGAAAACAGAGAGCAGTTAAGGGGGCGTGGACCAGGCCAGGCAGTCCAGAGGAGGCAGGAGCAAGGCCCTCAAATGCCTTGTTATCTTAGGTGTCTAAGGTCAGTTTGCCTGCCCTGAACCTCTGCCTTTGTGGAAGAACCACACTGAACCAGATAGGACTTCCTCGCTGAAGGATTTCCCACCAGACTTTGCCCCCTCTGTGCTGGGAAACATGGAGATGCTGTAGTGGCTGACCCCAGGTATTAAGTTCTCTTCACTCCTGAGAACAGAGGCCTCTCTGCATGCCTCAGTAGACTGGAAAGTGCATGTGTCTGTGTGGGCTTGGCAGTGCTGGGAAGGGGCGCTATGTTCCCATTGCCAGGGAACAGCACAGGCCTATACCTGGCCTGCCAGGGCTGGGTCAGCTGCTGCCAGGTGCAGACGCAGGTCCCTGCAGGCTCCCGAGTGTGTACTCAGCATGGCAGCCCTGGCTGTGGCTCACTGCGGCCTCAGAGAGAGTTGTGAGGAGAGCTGCCCTGAGCTCCTGACCTTCTCTGCAGGCCCCACCCATAGATTAAAGGGCTGGCAACGGTGAACCCTGTGAACCACAGCTAAGGCCAGCTGTCCCTGTAAGCCAGCCGGCCCTCTTTCTGAAGCGTGTCGTTGGAACCTGACCCTCAGCTGTGTGCGGAGAGCTCAGGAGCTGCTGCAGTGTGGAGAACTCCGCGGCGCACGCCGCACACGGCCCCAGCTGTGCCGCCGCTTTGTCTTGTCTGCCCTAAGCCTGGCTTCTCTCTCTAGGTCCGTCTCCCCCGAAACTGCTTTCTTTCCCTCTCCCCCGCGAGTTTGTCTCGGCTCTATATAGCTCTCCCTCTGTAGAATTCAGCCTCTTTCCACCTCTCTGCATGCCTCTGTGTCTTTCTATATTTATGTCTTCTATCCCTGTCGGTGCGTGTGTGAGGGCGTGCGTGTGTGAGCGTGTGTGAGCGTGTGTGTGCCTTTCTTGTTTCTGTCTCTTTCTCTAACCCTGCCTCCATCTGTTTCCACCTTTCTGTGCCTAGTCTTGGTCTCTGCTTTCTCTCTCTCTGCCTTTAATACCTCTCTGTCTGTCCCTCTAGCTGTGTGTTTCTTAGTACTAGTTTTCTCTAGTCTTAGTTTCCTTGTCTCTCAAACTGCCACTTAGTCTCTCAGTCCCTCTGTCTCTGTGTGTGTCTCTTTCAGTCTTTGTCTCTTTGCTTCTGTCTCAGACTTGGCCCTCACTGTCTCTGTCTCTCTGTCTCTCACCCATAAGTAAAGGTGCCCAGGCAAGATGCTCAGCAGGATCAAGGCCTCCCAGGGGCCTGCAGAAAAGAGCAGGGCCCATGGGTGAGGTTGGCACAACAATTTTGTTAGGAAACTGCCCCTCTGGCCTCACTAAGCCAGGGTGAAGGAGAGAAAGTGCCCTGCGGCATGCAAAGCAAGGCTCCTTCCGGCTCACTTGCTAAGCAGCAGCTGCACGCAGCTCCTCTCCTCTTACCTCCGGAGGGCCAGCGGTGTGAAGGCAGCTCCACGCTGTGTCAGCTAGTCCGGGAAGCCCTGCGTCTGTCTCCAAAGAGTCAGACATTCTCCTTCCTTGTATTTCTCCATCCTTCCAAGTGGCAAGAAAGACTGCAGAAACCGGGGTCTGAACAGTAGGAAAACTAGAGGTCTCTGCTTCTCTAAGTGAGTGGAGGAACGTAGGGCTGGGGCTGAGGGAAGATAAAGAATTAATGAGGTTTGGGTCCAGCAGATGGCATAGTCATTATGTGGTTCAAGTCCCAGACCTGGATGCTTCAAACTCACTCCGAGAACATTGTACAGTGCCCCAAATCCCGAGAGGAGTATAGAGGAGAAGGGATTGCGATGTGGCTCTCCCCCCCTGGGGAATGATTTCTCGCTTTCTGTCCCTCTGCCTCTCTCTCTCTCTCTCTCCAGTGAGCACACGCCCCCTATAGCAACAATCTCTCTGAAAACAAAGATTTAATGAAGGCTAGTAGGTTGCATGGTGGTTAAAGTGCTGCATTCTCCTATGGTTGACCGTGGGTAGAGTCCTGGACATGGCAGCTTGAAAATCATGCTGGGTGTGCCCAAACTCCCAAGAGGAGAATGGAGCAGCTGGGATTGCCACATGGCCATCCCCATTGGAGGGGGGGATGATTTCTCACTTTCCCTCTTCCTGTCTCTCTCCAATGAGCACATGTGCCCTATGGAAAAAAGAAACAAATAATGAAGGTGTCCAGCCCCATAATGCAAAGGGTAAGCCCTATACCTCGGGAGCTGATCCACTATAGTTTGAATTTTGGCCCTGGCCCCAGTGACTTGATCCTGAGAAAATGTGTGGCTAGGATCCTGACAGAATAGAGAAATGGAGAAAAACTGGATTGCATCTTGACCACACTCCACTGGGTGTGCTTTCTTTTTCTCTCTCTCTCTCTGGTCCCCATGCATATATGCCCCCTGGCAAAAGAAAAAAATATTAAGGATATGATAAATAAAACAATATAGGGCTCAATAACCTGAAAGCTTTTGAAAAGACAGCTGGATCTAGTGTTTCTGCCTGTAATACCTGTGGCTGAATTCTAACCCTCATCTCAGAACAGCCTCTAACAACGAATAGATGAAAGGAAGACATGGTGGCCATTTCTCTTGGGTTGGGGGTATATCAGCTACTCTTTGTATAGTAAAGGTTGAGCATCCTTGATCTGAAATCCAAAATCCAAAGTACTCCAAAGTCTGAAACTTTCTGAGCAGGAACCTGATGCCGCAAGTGGAAAATTCCACACCTGACCTCCCGTGATAAGTCACAGTCAAAACACTGCAACAGAAAAATATTGTATAAAATGACCTTTGGGCTATGTGCATAAGTTGTACCAGAAACATAAATGAATTTTGTGTTTAGACTCGGGTCCCACCCCCAAGTTAACTCCTTATGTGTATGGAAAAATTCTGAAATTTGAAAATCCAATATCCAAACACTTCCTGTCCTCAGCATTTAAGATAAAGGATATTTAACTGGTATCTTAGTCAATCCTACCAAAAATCCTAGGTAATCATCTCCACATGTTACAGATAAAAAACACTGAGGCTAAGAAACTTGCCCAGAGTTATGTAGCTAGTGAGTAGAAGAG
>NW_006160028.1:6629863-6633340 GCF_000334495.1 Tupaia belangeri chinensis
CGGTTAGAACTTTGGACTGCCAAACTCCAAGCCAGCATACTTGCCCTGCTGCAGTGGAGAAACATTTCAGTCAAGTGGAGATGGTTCTTTTCCCATCTACGTATTCTTTCTGTGGGTAGATCAGGACATTTGAATACAACTAAGCATCAGGGCAGGCTGACCTCCCTCCCTGCCTTCCAGGCAGCAGGTGGCTGTTCCAATTAGCCCAGGTAGTGAAGGCCCATGGTGATGCCCACAAGCTTCAGGGCATTTCTACTTGTTGCACTCTCATCTCTCCCATGCTGGGGGAGGGGGAAAGAAAAAGAAAAAAAGACATTACCAGCTTAAGAGAAATGTATGAGAGAAAAACTTATCATTGAGAAACTTCTATTACCTTTGAACTCTTTGGTTGTTTTTAGAATTATTTTTCATTTAACTTTATTTATTTGTTTATTTTAATTGGACCAGAGAGGGACAGAGTGAGAAAGAGAGAGAGAGAGAGAGAGAGAGAGATGGAAAGTGAGAAAGCAAGCCATCAGGTCCGAGACTCAAACCAGGGACGACCATGTGGGAGTCCAGCACCTTTAACCACCACACCACGTCTCTTTGAATTGGAATAAAATTGTTCTTATTATCCTGGCAGAACGCTTTCTCCATGACCTTTGACCTCTGGGTCTAAGAAGGGAAGGAAGGACCCACTGAAGTTTCCTTCCTTGGGCAGCAGGGCTTAGGAGGTCTTCATGGGCCATACAGTTCTCAGGCCAGAAAAAAATTTCAGAAATAAGAAGGTAAAAAGAAAAAATGACCTTCACTCTGTCACCTGTAGACTCTCGTTGCCTCCATCAGTAGAGAAAAACGTCGAATTCACCGTCACTGCTTCTGCCAGTGAAAGGGGGAAGGGCAGCTTGAAAGAGCCGCACAGCGTAATGCGCTGCACACACTCGGGGATATTGAAACCTGTGTAGCTCTCGGACTTAGTCTCTCCCTGCGGTGACCTCCTGGGGACAACGTGTGTGTATTTAATGTCAGGATGAGCTTGTGGCCTTGCACAAAAAACTTTAAGAGGTTTAAAATAATTATTTGTTCTGGTTATACAGTAGTGACCCAGAGAATGCACATCTAAAGTGAATTTTGGCCCAATTGCCAATTTGACAGTCCTTATTCATGACATTGACTGATCGCATTCCACAAATATTTCCTGAGTTCCTACTGTGTGCCAAAGCCAGAGACACTGAGAACAGAAATAAACCAGCCATGCCCTCTGAGCTGAAAGAGCTGACAACTTAAGAAAGGGAAATGGGATAGGTCCTCCAACAGGGAGGGCCTTTCAAAAATCAACTAATATATTTTTTTAATCAACTAATTTTTTTTGAGAACCTACTATATGCCAAACACTCAGAACTGGGGATTACTAAAAAGGAAATCTGATGGCAACATTCGTTCTCTTTTTTGATCAAAGAAACGGGATTCAATTCAATTTCACAGGCAAGACCCTACCATTTAGGAATATCCAAAGTCATTTTTACTGCTATTGTTCCTACTAGACTAGCAGTTTCATGGGCTGGGCTACAAAAATCCTTTGTCCACAGTGTGTCTTCAATGCTGAGAAATGTCTGGGCTAGTGAGTAGTCCAGAAATACGTGAACCCAGGGAAGCTCCGAGACCACGGGGCTGGACCTGAGATGGAGAAGGGAACAAAGGACCTATTCACACATGACTCGACAAGACTGAACAACACAGCTTTTCTAAGAGAAATAGCAAAGTCCCCTGCCCGCCCAACCTCTCATGTGTACACAGTCTACGAAGTGTGTAGAGTGAATCGTAGGCCTGGAACTCCCACAGCTCACCAAGCTCATCACGGCCTTCAAGCTTTGAACCATCATACGGCAGATACTTTGGCTGGCTCTCTCAATACCAGCCTTCCTCCTCCCCCCTGCCATCTCTACCAGAGTCTAGAAAGCAGACATGCTTAATTTCCCAGCCTCCCTGGCACTAAGGATGCCTGGGGACACAGTGCTAAGGCCAGTGCGATGCTGGTGGAAGTCTCTGGGGAAGGCTCCTCCTTGAGGAGAAAAGGACGACTATCATAAGAAGAAAGCAATTGCCTTCTTGCCTTCATGCTTTCCCCTTCCTGCCTGGAACCTGGGTCCTCAAGGTGCTTGCAGAGTTGCCACACCAGCCCCGGACAGCTCACCCTTGGGCTTTTTGTGATGGCGAGGAAAAGATTGCCGTCATGGTTCAGGTGACTCTCGTTGAGTTTCTGTTACTTGTGTCTAAACACGAGTCTAAAATATATACACCCTAGCATGGCTGAGCACTTTCCACGGTCAGAGGCTTTCCCTTTGTCAGCCACCAAGCAAAGTGGAACGCAGCTAACGTTCATTGAGCGTTGACATGATGCCAGACACCATTTCAAGCTTTTTACACCCATCAGCTCTCTACTCCTCACCTGTTATCAGTCCCATCTTACGGATGAAGAGACAGGCTTGGAGGGCTGTGTAGTCAACACACGTCGGGCAAAGGGCAGAGCTGATGACATGACTCAGCTTGTCACCCCCATGACGTCCTCACTCCTGACATCTTCAACAAAGTAGTTCCCAAAAGATGCGCTGCCCCCACCCCCACCCCAAGTCCTGCAGCATCAGAATCCCCTGGGAACTTGCTGGAGAGCAAATCATCCAACGCCACCCCAGCCCTTCAGAATCAGGAGTACTCGCCTCTGATGTGTGCCAAGGCTCCAGAACCTCTGCCTGAGTGTACGTGGTGAGCCTCTAATGTTCTCTTCTGGTATTCCTTGTTAAGGCTCCTGGCAGGCTCCTTAATAGGCCCTAAATCTCGGGACACGGACTGAGCTCTGCAGCTGCCTTGTTTTTATTGTGGCACCAAGTTCATATTGACCTCCAAGTCCCTTGCAGCTGCCTGTACTCCGTGGTGTCCTAAGCCCTCACCAGTGCAATGACATGAACAGGTTCTTCCTAACTCTGACTTAGCCCCGCCCAGCCCACCCTACTCAGCCACTAGTCCAGGCTCTCCGGCCTCCTTCTCATACAAGTCAAAGCACCTTCTAGATTCTACCTCTGAAAGCCCCACATGGAGTTCCCACTTTCCTCCAATGTTTGTTTCCCCCATCTTTGGTCCAGGCAGCCTTAGGATCTCTGAAACAGAGTCACATTAGGGCTTTTTGTTTTTAGGTTTTGTGACTTTTCTTCACATTTTTAGAGCCAGAGGGAGCCGAAGGACCGTACAATTCAATTCCCTAATTTTACCTGAAAACTGAGGCATCAGAGTTGGGAGAAGAATGGGTATAGCTAGCCTGAGTCTGCGGTGCAGGACACTGCCACTCTGTCTCCAGCTCAGGACACACCCTACTGACTGAGCTGGATGTCATATGCATTAGCTCCTATGGGAGAGCATTAAAAATCAAACCCTGGACTAGCCTGCACTCACTGATCCTCCTCAGGTGTGGACAGAAGCCTCAGACCAGTGAGGAGGGAAAGA
>NW_006160028.1:6633371-6640233 GCF_000334495.1 Tupaia belangeri chinensis
TACTGGCTCACAAGAGATCAGATTTTCTGCTGCAACAATAATTCCCTTTGGATATAAGCCAACCCAGATTCGAGCTGTTCATGGGCAATGTTAAGGAGTTATTTACGACACTGACAGGGTTGAGAAACAGAAAACTAGGGACCATAAGTACAAGGATGAGGATGACTGGCCATGGAGCAGATGCAGGTCCTTCACCAGGGAGGGTCCCATTTACTGCTGTGTTCCCATAGCACAAACTTCCATTTCTCAAGGTAATGGGGACAGAGGACAGCTCAGCTGTGAGGTGAGTCCCAACAGAGACGCTCTGCCTGCTTAATAGAGGCTAACTGAATTAAATTTTGTGCCATACCCTGGTGCTCGGCAATATTTTTTAAAAAATGAATTATTTAATTTTATGTATTATTGCTATTGTTTTAAAATTTTACTATAGGATTCCTGCACTTACCAAAGAGAGACAGAGAGAAGAAGAGAGGAAAAGTGACAAAGCAAGCCACCAGGTCCAGGATTTGAACCACAGTTGGCCATGTGAGAGTCTAGTACCTCAACCACCCTTTATTTTCTTTATTAACGCTATTTTTAAAACGTTATTTTTTCCTCCTGAGCTAAAGAGAAGAAGAGAAAACACTTCCAACAAGGTCTTGATGCCTTGGTTCACACCAGAATTTTGCCAGTCTTGGATCACAGGCACGCACAGGCTTGCCATACTCAGGGAGGTCTCTGGATGCAAACCAGGAACCTTCTCATGTGGATCAGCTTCACAGAGCTTTGCATTTTATTGCTGTACCACCATCCATTCCCCATCGCATAATTTCAGACTGGTATATGACTATCAGAACCCTTGTTTCTGGATAGGTTAGATGATGATGCCTTCTGGCATTCATAAGCAGCTAATGGGTTCCTGAGGAATGCCCACTACTAATCTCTTCTCTGGGAATAGACCTTGGCCCCCGAGGCGGTGTCAGTGAGTTCAAAGCATTGCTTCATTGCTTGACTCCAGCCCTCATACCAAAGCAACATGTCTTAGCTCTAGGCAACGGATAGAGATTTGCAGATCCTCTTTGAGGCTCCAAAACCAGGAGGGTTGAAGTGGCCTGGGGCCTTTGGAGTTCTCCCTGCTTCAAAGACCTGGGGACTAGCGGTCTGAAGAAGAAAGAAGTATGACTAAGGGAGAGCAGTAGCTCCCGTAGCTCACACACGTGGGTCAAGCCTGAGCCACTCTCTGACCTACTTTTCCGTTCTCATCTTCCCTTCCCTTTCATCTTGATGCCAAACAGATTTAAGCTATTTAGCGTGATAGAGTATTTGTTGGTTTCAGGCTCTGATTCTCCCTAGGAGTGATCTTCAAAGAAACAGAAATTATAATTTATAAATAATCCTCCTCAGATTTGCATTAAAATAATATGAAGTGGGTGAAATTACAGGTGAAACAGGCTTGGCTCTGAGTTGATCATTGTGAGAACTGGATTATGGTTATATTCACAATAACCATAACGTAGAAGCAACCTGAGTGTTCATCTGCAAAGGAAAGCATAGACAAGATGGTATATCCATACAATGGAATAGTATTCAGCCTTAGAAAGGAAGGAAATTTTGACCCATGCTAAGACGTGATGAATCTGAAGGACAGTATGCTGAGTGAAATAAACCAGCACAGAAAGAGAAGTATTCTATGATGCCACTTACATGAAGTACCTAGAGTAGTCAAATTCCTAGAGACAGAAAACCAAGCAGTGGCTGCCAGGAACTGGGGGAGGAGCAAGGGGGAGTTATTGTTTAATGGGTATAGAGTTTCAGTCTTACCAGATGAAAAGAACCCTGGAGACTGGTTATACAACAATGTGAATGTACTTAGTACTACTAAACTCTACCCTTAAAATAGTGAGGATGGCAAATTTTATATCTATTTTAAACAGAATTAATATTGTAGAGAGAAAAATTTTAAGCTGATAGGAACATGCATATTCATTACATTATTCTGTCTACTTCTGTATGCATTTAAAAACTTTTTATAATAAAAAGCTAACTATGTTCCATATATGAATAAATCCGGGTTCTCTAGACAAAGAGCATGAATAGGGGAGATACGTAATATGGGATTTATTATGAGAATTGGCTCCCATGATTATGGAGACCAAGAAACCCCACACACAGTCTGCAAGCAAAAGAACCAGGAAAGTTGGTTGTGTAATTTGGTCCAAAGACCTAAGAACCATGGGAACGAGTCGTGTAAGTCCCAGTTTGAAGTTGAAGGCCTAAAAGCTGGGCAGATCTCTGATGTTATGGAGTCTGAAAGCCCAAGAACCAGGAATTTCATGACCGGGCAGGAGAAGGTGGGTGGGCAGTTCAAGAAGAAAGAATTTGCCCTTTTCCACCTTCATGTTCTATTTAGGTGCTCAACCAATTAGGGGAGAACACCCACACCTGGCGAGGCTGGATCCTCTTTATAATCCACTGACTTAAATGCTAGTCTTTCTGGAAACACTCTCATAGACATACCCAGAAATAATGTTTTACCAGCTATCTGGGCATCCCTTAAACTAGTGAATATGACACATCAGATTATCCATCACAATATACAATAATAACAAAAACTATAAAGACTTCTAATAATAAACTTGAGAATAAATGTACAGAGCCTACACAGAACATTACTAAAATTTATAAAAGAGGTCTTGAGTAATTGGTTATCTTGTTTCTGGATGGGAAGATATAATCTTGGCATGATGTCCATTTTTTCCATATATATCTATACATTTAGATCAATACTATCCAAAAAGTGTACAAATAATTGTTCTAAGGTTCTAATATTTATCAGGAAGAGAAAATACATAAGAAAAGGCCAAGATAAATTTTCTTTTTTCTTTTTTTGGAGAGGTTTTTGGTTTTTTTTTTTCGCTATAGGGCGCGTGTGTTCGCCAGACAGACAGAGAGAGACATGGAGACAGAAAGCGAGAAATCACCCCCCAGGGGGGATGGTCACGCCGCAATCCCTTCTCCTCCATTCTCCTCTCGGGATCTTGGGCACGCACGCACACACGCCTGGCGTGATTTTTAAGCCACCAGGTCCGGGACGCGAACCGTGGTCGACTACGTGGGAGTCCAGCGACATAGCCATTATGCTAACTGCTGGTTCCCAGTAAATTTGAAAAGGAAAAACAAGGAGGAAACATGCCTTACCAGGGAGCAAAATGTACTGTAATACTATGGTCTTTGAAACTCTAAGATAGTTTTGTAGGAACTACCTTGACACTAAAGAGTAGAACAACTGAATGGAGCGTGACTTTCTACTCCATTCAGAAAAAACGAGTTCAAATGGGTCAGAAGACATGAATGGAGTGGGAAGCCACAGGGATTTGGAACAGCAGTGGCTTTCTAGGTCTAGTTGTCTAGCTCCCATCTACCACCTCTTCTTTTTTAAAGAATTATTTATTTTATTTTATTATTTTAAAAAATTTGCCATAAGGCACATGCACGCACCAGAGAGAGACAGAGAAAGTGAGAAAGCAAGCTGCCAGGTCTGGGACTCAAAGCACAGTCAACCATATGGGAGTCCTGTTCTTTAACCACCACACTACCTGCTGGCCCCAACCTACCACCATTTCTGAGTCAAGTAGTTGTTTGGATCAATAGGTGGGTAAGAACCTAGAGAAAATATACCAGATTGGTGAAGTAGGGCTTTCTCCCCTCCAAAAGAGCCTGGATGAGATTCCTTTTTTTTTTTTTGAGAGTTTTTCTTTTTTTTTTCTTTTTTTTTCCCGCTACAGGGCACATGCGCTTGCCAGAGAGACACAAAGAGACAGAGAGACAGAAAGTGAGAAATCATCCCCCAGGGGGGATGGCCACGCCGCAATCCCTTCTCCTCCATTCTCCAAGGAGAATGGAGGCATGCATGCATGCACACACATCCACTGTGAGTTTAAGGCACCGGGTCCGAGACTTGAACGACAGTCGACTACATGGGAGTTCAGCGACATAGCCATTACACTAACTGCTGGTCCCAGCCCGGATGAGATTCTGAAGGATCTCTCCTTGACTCCCTCCCACCCCACGCAAACACACACACACACACACACACAACACAAAAACAAAACAAAAAGCCAAGGTGGAACTGAACAGGTGAGATGAGGGTGCTATGTCTTTGGGGCTGGGACCCAGGTGTGGAGTTTACTTCATGTTCAACAGGGAGTTGCCTACCTGACTGCCTGCTCTCATGTGGGCCTCTAGGGACGGATACCACTGCAGTCTCTTCCGCAACCAAGTCTGTTTTCTAGCCACTGAGCCACAGGGATCGGACAAAGAAAGAAAACAAATGACATAACTAAGAGGTCAGTAGGCAGAAGGGGAGGAACATTCAGAACAGAATTGGAAAGACCTGCCAGAGGAGACAAGGGGCAATTTGAACAACTGAAAGAGTTCAGTGCGAACACCCTGGAAGAAAAAAGAGTGAATTTTTTTTTTTTCAATCAAGGGGGAAAAAATGAAGTAGACGATTACGGGATAAGAGAGCAAGAGAGGAAACTTGAATTAGTGGACTGGAAGAAGTGTGAGAAATATTACAGACAGAGCAGCTACGTGGAATAGAAATCACGAGGGAAACAAAAGATTGGGAGGGCAGACTCTGGAGGCCTAACTTGGGTCTCCAAGGACAGAAAGGCAGTAGGGAACAGACAGACTCCTGGAGTGTAAGATTACAGCCTACTACTCTCACACCGAGCCAAGTCGCCATTCAGCCAAAAGAGTTAAAAATACGTGTGTGTGTGTGTGCGTGTGTGTGTGTGTACACATATAGGCTGGCTCTGTGGCATAGCAATTAAGTGCTGTATAGTGGAAGCTGGATCCCACACGGCTAAACCAGCTTCGAGTCCATGCCTAGTGGCTTGAAAAACACTCCAGGTTCACGCGTGCATGCCCAGTGTCCCTACATAATGAAGGCTTGAAAGGAAAAGAATTGTAGTGTGACCAGGCTCCATTGTGGGGTGTTGCTTCTCTCTCCCTGTACCTCCTCCCTCTCTCTTGTCCTCTCCTTTTCTCCCGCTGGCATTAAAAAAAAAGTAAAAAATTATTTTCCCCAAATATGCAAGGATTCAAAGATTATATTGGATTGTTGGAAAAGTCGTAACCTATTTTTTCTATAGGTTATGACTTTTCCAACAACCTGGTATCACACACATGCACTCTGTGAAGAAAAGAGTTTTAAAAGGAGTCAAACCTAAACAAATCAATTATTACTATTATATTATTTTTAATTTTGCTATAAGGTATGTGCACTCACTGGAGAGATATAGAAAGACAGAGAAAAAGGAACAGTGAGAAATCACCTTCTGGGGGAATAATCATGCTGCAATCCCGTCCCCTCATTCTCCTTTCGGGATTTTGGGCACACATGTACACATACCCAGTGTGTTTTGCAAGCTGCCAGTCCAAGACTCAAACCGTAGGTGACCATGTGGGATCCAGCTACCTTAACCACCAAGTCTCCAGCTGGCCCCCAAATAGAATGAATTCTAACAGGGAATAAGAGAGGAAGTAGTCGAG
The DNA here is from genome assembly GCF_000334495.1 of Tupaia belangeri chinensis. Taxonomy (NCBI): domain Eukaryota; kingdom Metazoa; phylum Chordata; class Mammalia; order Scandentia; family Tupaiidae; genus Tupaia; species Tupaia belangeri. Next base: position 6,638,907 of record NW_006160028.1, read on the forward strand.
CAATAAATCCTGCTTAATTGTACATACATACTTACGTACATATATGCTCACGTGTGTGTATATGTTTATATAGAGAGAAACATACGTAGTTAAACATTCATAGATAATGAAAGACTGGAAATGCCGATAAAGATTCTTAACGTAGAGGTGAAATTTTGCCAGGGAAATTCTACAAAGCTCTAGAAAGAAAAGTACTGAGCAATTTCAGCTAAACCTAGAAGCTGGAGGCAGGGCGCACAGAGTAAAAGCAACTTATAGACTCCTTGGTGTGAAACAAAGAGAAACTCGGAAGGTAAAAGAATTCTAAATGTCTCACTGGCGAAGAAAAGAAGCTTCTACATGGGAGGAATAATAAGGGGGAAAGACCTAAATGGGAAAAGGATCTCATGTTCTTATAACACTTAAACAAATAGAGTTTAGTTATGGGGACCAGGAAAGGAAATGGGAGACAACCATTCATGGAACAAAAAGAATATACGGAACTCCCACATTAACAAGGGTGGAAAGGAATAGCAATTTGAGCAAGCCAGTAAAATGAGGAAAAACACGAAAGAACATAAGAAACACAAGGGAAGTTCTTGAAAGATGAAATTAACATTTGTTACACTGAAAATGAATGAACTGGCTTTTCTCTTTAAAAGACAGCAGATAGACTATGTTAAAAACCGAAGAATCTCTCTTAATACAGTTTATAAGAAACACACTTTAAAGAAAGGGATAAAGAAAACTTGAAAGCTCAGGAATGGATCCATGTAGATAGGAAAGTTTACTGTATGGGAAAAGTGCCATTTCCCATTCTAGGGAACAGATGGCTATTCCACAAAGAGTGTTGGGACAATCAGATATACACTTGGAAAAAAATCAAAGTTGAATCAAAAGGAAGGCATCTGAAGCCAAATAGGCACCCTCGAAAAAAATTAAAAGGCAAGCAATAGCATCAGAGAAAATATTTATAACATATATGTCATTCATAATAGACAAAGGATTAATATCCAGAATTTGTAAAGTTATGCCACAATCTTTGGAAAAAGGCAAACTACCCAGGACAGCAATAAACAAGGGATATATACGTTGTACAGAAAAAAAGTCAAATGGCCAATAAGCCCTGAGAACCAAGTTCAACCTCTCTTGGAGCATATGGGGAATGTACATTAAAATGGCATGATGTCTTTTTTTGTCTCATTGGATCAGCCAAAATGTGAAACATTGATAACATTAAATTATGGCAAGGGTTTGAAGTAACATGAATACAGTATTTTTGGAAGTCGATTTGGCAATATTTAATGTGTGTGTGTGTGTGTGTGTGTGTATATATATATACATATAT
>NW_006160028.1:6642871-6644913 GCF_000334495.1 Tupaia belangeri chinensis
ATAGGGGAAGCTGGATCCCACACGGCTAAACCAGCTTCGAGTCCATGCCTAGTGGCTTGAAAAACACTCCAGGTTCACGCGTGCATGCCCAGTGTCCCTACATAATGAAGGCTTGAAAGGAAAAGAATTGTAGTGTGACCAGGCTCCATTGTGGGGTGTTGCTTCTCTCTCCCTGTACCTCCTCCCTCTCTCTTGTCCTCTCCTTTTCTCCCGCTGGCATTAAAAAAAAAGTAAAAAATTATTTTCCCCAAATATGCAAGGATTCAAAGATTATATTGGATTGTTGGAAAAGTCGTAACCTATTTTTTCTATAGGTTATGACTTTTCCAACAACCTGGTATCACACACATGCACTCTGTGAAGAAAAGAGTTTTAAAAGGAGTCAAACCTAAACAAATCAATTATTACTATTATATTATTTTTAATTTTGCTATAAGGTATGTGCACTCACTGGAGAGATATAGAAAGACAGAGAAAAAGGAACAGTGAGAAATCACCTTCTGGGGGAATAATCATGCTGCAATCCCGTCCCCTCATTCTCCTTTCGGGATTTTGGGCACACATGTACACATACCCAGTGTGTTTTGCAAGCTGCCAGTCCAAGACTCAAACCGTAGGTGACCATGTGGGATCCAGCTACCTTAACCACCAAGTCTCCAGCTGGCCCCCAAATAGAATGAATTCTAACAGGGAATAAGAGAGGAAGTAGTCGAGCAATAAATCCTGCTTAATTGTACATACATACTTACGTACATATATGCTCACGTGTGTGTATATGTTTATATAGAGAGAAACATACGTAGTTAAACATTCATAGATAATGAAAGACTGGAAATGCCGATAAAGATTCTTAACGTAGAGGTGAAATTTTGCCAGGGAAATTCTACAAAGCTCTAGAAAGAAAAGTACTGAGCAATTTCAGCTAAACCTAGAAGCTGGAGGCAGGGCGCACAGAGTAAAAGCAACTTATAGACTCCTTGGTGTGAAACAAAGAGAAACTCGGAAGGTAAAAGAATTCTAAATGTCTCACTGGCGAAGAAAAGAAGCTTCTACATGGGAGGAATAATAAGGGGGAAAGACCTAAATGGGAAAAGGATCTCATGTTCTTATAACACTTAAACAAATAGAGTTTAGTTATGGGGACCAGGAAAGGAAATGGGAGACAACCATTCATGGAACAAAAAGAATATACGGAACTCCCACATTAACAAGGGTGGAAAGGAATAGCAATTTGAGCAAGCCAGTAAAATGAGGAAAAACACGAAAGAACATAAGAAACACAAGGGAAGTTCTTGAAAGATGAAATTAACATTTGTTACACTGAAAATGAATGAACTGGCTTTTCTCTTTAAAAGACAGCAGATAGACTATGTTAAAAACCGAAGAATCTCTCTTAATACAGTTTATAAGAAACACACTTTAAAGAAAGGGATAAAGAAAACTTGAAAGCTCAGGAATGGATCCATGTAGATAGGAAAGTTTACTGTATGGGAAAAGTGCCATTTCCCATTCTAGGGAACAGATGGCTATTCCACAAAGAGTGTTGGGACAATCAGATATACACTTGGAAAAAAATCAAAGTTGAATCAAAAGGAAGGCATCTGAAGCCAAATAGGCACCCTCGAAAAAAATTAAAAGGCAAGCAATAGCATCAGAGAAAATATTTATAACATATATGTCATTCATAATAGACAAAGGATTAATATCCAGAATTTGTAAAGTTATGCCACAATCTTTGGAAAAAGGCAAACTACCCAGGACAGCAATAAACAAGGGATATATACGTTGTACAGAAAAAAAGTCAAATGGCCAATAAGCCCTGAGAACCAAGTTCAACCTCTCTTGGAGCATATGGGGAATGTACATTAAAATGGCATGATGTCTTTTTTTGTCTCATTGGATCAGCCAAAATGTGAAACATTGATAACATTAAATTATGGCAAGGGTTTGAAGTAACATGAATACAGTATTTTTGGAAGTCGATTTGGCAATATTTAATGTGTGTGTGTGTGTGTGTGTGTGTATATATATATACATATATA